>NC_136305.1:600000-1122500 GCF_964198595.1 Lampetra fluviatilis
ACCAATGAGGTTAAAGGTATCTCTTATGATACTGTGTCATATTTACTTCTGAAACTATAAATTGGACTGTAGCACTGTGTCATCCTCTACCCAACTGGCTATATCAACAAAAAATCAAATGTTTGAACCTACATACAAGGCGTCATCCCCTCCACGTGGTTTATTTTAATGACGCTTGTGGATGCATTTGTTTCGTTTCATAATTGCTTTATTCTGTGCGCACGCGCGCCCTCCCGTGCCGCCCGCACAGCACGAGGCGTGCAACCACGGACACGCGCGGGTGGTGGAGCTGCTGCTGGACCATGGTGCGTTCATCAATGCTCCGGGCTACGAGAACGATTCCCCGCTGCACGACGCCGTCTCCAACGGGCACACGCACGTGGCTGGCCTGCTCGTGGGTCGCGGGGCCGACCAGCACGTGCTGTGAGCGAGCACGCACAGCACAACCCTTACTACCTCTTTTTTTCCACTGAACCAACCCAAGCTGTGCCGAGCCAGTCTTGTGCCGGGTTGTTTTCCCACTTCTGATGCGGAGATGTACCGTTGACATGACGCTCAATGATCGAGTCCAGACACTAATTAACTGACTATTTTTATTTTACCACTAAGGCCCACTGAGCTATGTAGCTCTTTTTTTCAGAAGCGACCTGACCACAAATTATAGCCCAGCAAACTAGCTTATCATGTGCACATTTATTGAAACTAAATAAATACTCTAAATGCAAGGAGATGACAGCAATAATACTACTTTCATTATAAATATCGTCATTCATGCCAACAGCATCCTACAACGCTGTACATACATTTTACATAAGGACCAAATTTCATATACGCGGTTGGCTACATATGGCGCGAAAGAGGGCCAACACACACGTACATACCAAGTAAATGAAAACCCTCCTGCCAAGCTAAATAAAAAATAATAATAAACAAGTTAAGATATTGCATTAAAAAAACCATGAACAAAAAACGTTTTCACAACAAGATTAGCACCACAAAATATTTATTTACCAACTGACTCCTCATGTCTGGGCTTTCACGTTATTTTTTGTTCAAAGCAAAATGGATTTAATCCTGTGCAGGAACATGCTGGGCTTGCAACCGCTGGACTATGCCAAGAGTGAGGAGATGCGCACGGTGTTCACCAGCCAGCCGTTGGAGCCCAGCACGCTGCCCTTCAGTCTGCCCGCGAGCGTACGTACCCTCACCACACAGCCTCCCGATGCCTCATCTCTCCCCACAGGTGGAGGGCAGCTAGCACTGTAGCGTACAGAAGCTTGTCCGGAATGGCTCAATGCTGACTGCTGTTGTGATCATTTATAATCATTGTCAGCCATTGTCTATCCACTGCTTGATGAAATGCCTTCCCCACGCCATTGACATCCCTCATGGTCCAGGGCTATTGCTATCCATCTCACTCCTGCGCATGAGCTGAGCTCATTGCTCCATCTCCATGATGGGTCATCCACTTGGATGCATTCTCTCCATCGGCCACTATTTCTCGTCTGTATTCCTTATGATCCCAAGCTCTGTTCCCTCATCCGTATGTTCCATATTCTGTCTCTCAGTGTAATTCCAAGCATGCATCTCTGTAATTCATACTTATTTAGCATAATTACAGATATCAATTGCTTAGCATCCGCATGAATATTCAGGTACTGTAGTGCAGCAGTCATAAAACCACAGTACCAGAGGAGACCGGCAGAGGGGGTGTGCTTATATTTATCGCGGCACAACAAGCTGCCTGACTTTAATCTGAAAGTGAGTTGCAGTTGAGGATTGGTCGACCAGAACAACTGGTTCCGGTTGTCGAAAATGTCAGGCAGGCTGCTTTAACACGACGTTCGTAATTGATTGGTACTGTAGTAAAATAGCACTAAAGTTGCACCGAATTTGGCATAGCCAAGGATTTTATTGGAAAGTTATGATTTAAACATTGCATTTAAGGGGTCGTGTTGCTGCATTTAGTTTTGTCCAGCAGTGTCCCTCCCATTATAAACAACATTTACATGTCTGTGTGCACGCACGTCTGTGGTGAACACTGTGAAAGGATCGTGAAATAGTGCCGTGTTACACCTGATACAGCCGCCCATTACCACTGTAGACAAGATGAGACAGTGGAAAGATGATACGTGCTGCTTTGAGAAATAAACAATGCATTGATGTCATGTGGTGTGGATTGATGCATAAACCTATGGGAAAATATTTCCCATCAAATTTCTCAAGCCGCCCATGAATAGCCTGTTGCATTTAGGAATAAGGCAACTGCTTATGGGAGAATCACATATTTTGAACACGGCAAGCGGAGCACAATTAGCCGAAGCAAATGGCTACTGTAGAACCAGTGTGTTTTATTTCGACAAAATAGAAAAGTTGAATGAATACTGCCGTTCCAAGCAGCTGGTAAGAGGGTGAGTACACCATATCGCCGGCAGTACCATAGTTCCAAGTGATAACACAAGTCTTAGTACAATGACATGGTATGTAGTTGAAGCTTGTGGATAATTAGAGTTTAAAATAAAAATTTGTCTGCAAATTATCCCTCACTACGTCTAACAGCTTGTATTTTTATGCATCGACACAGAAAGTAGTACATGCCACCTCACTGGCTTTGAGAATCAACCATGGGTTTGATCGTTGACAATTGAATGGCCTTGTCTTATGTGCTCAAGTGGTTCACAGTCATTTTTACAGAAACATAATAGCTAGAATGAAGGTTTTTATTTTTCAACTATAAATCTATCACCTGTTACAATCTATGCGTGGCGAATGCCTACCTAAGCTGTCTCCATCGCTTGTGACCTTGCGGCATAACAGTCCGTTTTCACATGGGCCTATTTCTCACTTGTTCGCTCCTTGGGCTGCCACTCTGTCGTTAGCCTCAACCATCGGCCATCGTTCCTCCCAGCAGCGTCTCATACTGGAGCACAATTACCTTGGTGGCGTCCTTGCTGAGCCTGGCCCTGTATCCAGACAAGGAGAACGCCGGGTTCTCTTTCCTGGCTCGAGTCTGGGATTCACTTCCTCCGCTCACTGTGCACATCCACCTCTCTCACTGTCAGTGTTGTCCTTCTGTCAGACTGACTTTTTCCTGAATATATTCTCCCACGCCTCTGAATGTCCTTTTTAAGTTAAATTGGTGTGTTATAAAACAATTAATGAATGTCATATACTACTGTATTTATTTTGAAAGGATGTTTTCTATATTATGCCGTTCATGAATATCGTTTTTCATGTGGCTTTGAGCATGAAAAACGAAGAAGATATAGCCCATCCTGAATAATTGCCTAGCCCCTCAGGTAATGACTTCAGAGTTTAAACGATTCGAGGATACGCGTTATATGATATGACAAATTCAATATTTGAAAGTGCAGCCTGTTTGGAATCTACACAAATGTATTCCTTCCAGCCACCTGGCCAGACACATTTCTAGTTTATGTTTAGTATTTAATGGCACGGATGTCAAATATTGCAATGCTACCAAGGGGGGGGTATGGTAGCCATTCTTGTTTGTACTGCATTTTAATAAGATACAAATGTGGATACATTTTCAGTTAATGAAACAATCAGTATTATTTAATGTTTTGAACAAAGTTTAGTCATATTATTTGGGTCTTTAAAGTATCTCGCTTGTGTCTCTTGATCATATTGAATGCGAGTGTTTCCACGTCACCTAACTTTGTTCATAGACGTTACATAACCCCCATTTATATTTCAGGTATATTACAAAGGATATGCATCAGTTTTCCAATTCATAATTTGCAAACTTAACCAGAAAGATAACTTGGGAGTTGGAGAAAAATTGCGATTTTGTTGTTGTTGGAAATCTGGCACATGAGACGAGGTATCTTCCCAGACTATTACTTAGTTGGAATGTCAACCATCTATAAATAGTTTTGAAGATACTTGTCATTATTTGAGTGTGTATGGCCTGCGAAAATCAGTAAAATCAAACTTGAGTCGGGCGTGGGGACGCACGCAATGTAACCCAGCACTGGAGGTAAAGGTTGGTGTATCGCATGGATTTATAAAACTTCCAAACTGTAAGGGGGCTAAAATAGTACAGTACAGCAAATTAGATTGTCAACCTACCTGTACATACCTTAGTGTGTTATATTGTATGCATGTGGTTTCTCTGGCTACTCGGGTTTCCTTCCACACAAAAAGCTAATTATAATCAAATTATCCGATCATTCCATTAGAGGACCCTCCTGAAAAGAATCTTGACACTCGGTGAGGTTGTCCTATATGTATATATGTATATTGTAACGATACTGCTATTTAGTAGTTGCTTCATGACCACTCAATCATGTGCCTTGACAGCTGCAGTGCAAGATGCTGATATTGGTCAATGTGGCTGAAAGACCACCCAAACTCTTGCTTCACAGAAGTTTGTCCAAACCTCACTACGGGTCCTCGCCCCTCTTTATTGGCTTGCCCTCGCTGAACCACAGCAGTGTAACCTGGGGGGCAGCATCAATTCCATAAACATTTAATCGGCAGCATTAAAACTTTCTTCTAAATTATCGAATCGGCTAAGAAGCCTTCCTCTATCGTCTTAGCGAGCCTGATGGCATTACAGTTGTGGATGTAAAGTGTAAGCACATAAAGTGTAGCCCTAATGGCAGCTCGGGTATTTTATAGTTTTTTTTTATTGCTCATGACTCCACAAGGTTACGTGCAATAAGTAACCAGGCAGGTTCTGAAACCCGGCCATGTGGGCCCATCTTCCCTATCTTAGCCTTGAAAGGGACATGGGAGAGACACACCCAGTTTTTATTTTTACGCCTACGATTTGAATAGATTGTGTGGGCTGCTGAAGTGTACCACAAAGCCCAACACGAGATGGAATTTTGAGATTGTAACCACTGCCCAGCTCATGCCAATTCTGAATGTAAGGCAGTTCATTTTACTTTAAAGGTGTATGTGTGTGTGTTGGTATGAGTGGGTGTGTAATATGTGTGTGGGTGCGAGCAGTAACACAGCATGCTGTCCTGCAGTCCCAGTCAACTGGATTACATGCTGTACCAACAGAGTGAATTGTTATCTTACTTGGCACAAGCCTTCTCTCAGTTGACCGTGTCTAAAATGAGCATGCAAATGCCAGCGACATTGAACGTCTCCAATGTATGCATTCCAATCAGATGTTCGCTGATAGCATACATCCAAATAGTTTAACCAGGATAAAAAGGTTAATGCGTGTGTGTTTGACCTGTTTCAGCTTCCGAGTGGTCCCATTGGCCCCATGGTTTTGCTGGACAGCAGACTGTCCGAGCATCAGAAGGAGTCCCTGAAGAGAGTTGCCACAACACTGGGAGGACGAGTCGTCTCCACGTTCAACAACTGTGGTGCGCTATCTCTCACTACAGTCCGCAGTCTTGAGAATTCCTGTTGTTAGCAGAGGAGGTTGGGTGCCTCCCAGGCTGTAAAGGAATGTTCGAGTATTGTGCCAGCACCAATCAGAGCTTGGCTTTGATTCCTGGGCTCCCACCCACGTTTGAATTAGGTTCAAAAGTATGACCTGTTAAGGTTCTCATCTCGGTCAATGATAAATATGTAACATTTCCCGCATCTTTCTTTTTTGATTCCCACTAGGAGTAACGTTTCTCCCAGCCCCCTCGGGTTCCCATGCACGGCTTTCTACAGCTAGCCATCCTCGAAACACCCTTCCATGCAGATGCTCCTACAATTCGGGAAAGTTATATGAGTCACTGGGAGCTGGTCTGGAGGAATAGGCAGGATGCGTCTTCTCCAGTTTCCTTGAAGCGGCCTCTTTAACTCTCGCAGTGTGTACTGCGACACTGCCATTCAGAAACCACAGTGTGGTTCTCATCTTTCCGTGGAACTTTTCTTTGATCAATTCATGTGGTCGGTGAAGCACGTCTGTATCATAGTGACCTTTGATCATCTCCTCAAAGTCAATATGAACTGCACCTTTAGCATACCAAAATTAGGTGCAAGTGATCTTGCCTGCATTGTGTGCTGACTTGGATTTCTTGCGTGTTGGAGAAGTTGGATTTTTCCATTGCATCGACTGCCATTTGGACTTTGGAGTCATAATGGTAAATCCGGGTCTCATCACTGGCAATAAATTGATCCCTAAAGCTGGCCTAGTTTGCCTTCATCAGACCAAGATAGTCATGTGGAGTTATCAGACGCTCCCTCGTAGTGTCACGTGCCAGCATGCTGGGGCTCGTATTTTTAGTCGGCATTCGTAACGATTTCCTTTGTTTCATGTTCTCTAGCGTCATAAATTTTATGACAGCAAGATAATAGATGTATTTGACATTTAGCATTTATTATTGTTTACCTGCAATAGATGACATGTAAATTATGAACAAAGCAGTCCAGAATGTTGTTCCCAAGTTGTTTGGGTTTACTTATGTGGACTATAAGTAGCTGCGAGATCGGTCGTCTCTGATTTTTCTGTATTCGGCTCAAACTTTTTGTACCACCTACGTCAAATTATAAGAAAACTCGGCAAGCTTTTGCACATTTGTAGTAATTACATCTGATGCACACAATGGTCCAACGATTCATTACAACACAATTTAATTCACGGTCAGATTTTTTGTGGAAAATGTTTAATACCATATATCTTCGGGCTGTATACATACAACAGTTTGAATGTACCTTCATTCTTATTTGTGTAGAACTGTAAACCTTTATCCTTTCCCTGTCAACAGCAACTCACGTCATCGTCGACTCCACAATGCAAATTCCCCGCACCATGAAATGCTTCTTGGCCATCCTCAACGGCTGCTGGATTATCGGCTTCCAGTGTAAGCATCACCTGCACGCCTCTCCAGTTGCTCGCTGTACAAACTGAGCGCGTTTGCTCTGAAGCCAGGGGCAAAGCTTGGTTCACCGACTGCTGCTCGTTGATCAGGGAGTTTGCACGCTGCAGCACTCTTGTGTGGAGAAGCCAAGCAGAAATGCACAGTTTGTGTGTCCAGAGTCTTAAAGGGAAGGTCACCGGAGGATATTGTCTAGCTCTGTGTGCAGGGGACATTTGTGGGCTCCATTGTTTGTCATGGGATGATCCCTGTAGGTTTAAAAGACAAACATAAGTTAGTTTCAAAATCTTTATTTAATCGTTCTGTTCTTAATACATAATTTTTTAGGTCACATTTTGCATTTAACAGTTTGTGCCGCCTAAATGCGCATTGTTTGCTATCGAGCACTATGCATAATTGCTTAAGGCGGACAAACGATCACATTTGAGATGGCACATTTTTTTGTATCCTGTATAAATATACATTGAATTAAGTACATTTAAATCAAAGGATTCCTTGTCATCGTCACGTTTGTTTGTTTCAGGGGTGCAAGCCTGTCTGGCGAGGCATGAGCGCGTGCCAGAGCAGGACTTCGAAGTGAGGGGACGTGACGGCTCCCTGCCGTGTCGTGGTCCGGAGAGAGGGAGACTCAACAAACTTCAGCAGGTGATCATCATCATCAACAGCCGTGGTCAATCCACTTCTAGATGAAGGCCTTCCCAAGCATCTGCCACCTCCCATGATCCTGCCGTGCAATAATCAACCTTGGACCTGCATTTGAACTAATTCGGTGAACATGACAATGGCCAAAATGGTCTGTCGTGACGTCGCAAGGGATTGTGGGGGTTTTCTATGATGCCGCATCCTTAAATATCTTAAACATGAGCATGTGTTTCAAGGCATTACATGCCAATGGGTTACTACACAATTATACATTGATTGGTTCTGTCTGTGTTTTTGTTATATCTGGGTATTCGTAGTGACTTGCAAATGGCCTGTTGTACTTTGGCCTGTCATTGTCGGGCGTGGTGGCGCATGCCTGCAATCCAGCACTTTGGATTGGAGACAAAGGCTGGTGGATCACGCACACTTCGCCTAAACTGCTGGCCTACGAGAATGACCATACAGTAAATGTGTTCCTGAACCTATCTCTGCAGACCTTACGGTGTGTAAGATGCTCAAAAGTGTCAGTTTCCAACCACACGCAAAATACTGCTGAAAATGGAAATCGGGCAAATTTTCCTAATGCTGGATCCTGATTAATAATATCCTTGAGATTGGGTTAGACTTCTAGTATAAATATATAGATTAACTTTATATCCAGTAAAAAGACCATTGAAACCATAAGTCTCCTTTTTAATGAACATATAGGTAAAATCTAGAGGTACAGCCCTACAATTCCTTGCTCGTGACACTGCTGGCACAGGGGACTCCACTAGATGGAGCTCTATAGAATCCCTCGAGAGGGTATTTGGCCTACTCTGCACTGGCAAGATGTCTGAGAAGAGGTGAAAATTTTCCACGCTTTTCCCTACCACACATGATCTACCGATTGATCAACTCTGGGTGTATCCATTTAATTTCTGCGCCTGGAGATCAAACCGACGACATCTGGATTACAATTCCAGCGTGCACACAATTACAATTGCAGCAGCATATTTTTTTTCATTAACACCTGGAGATGAAATAACCACAACAAATAGAGAAAAACAAATCCGAATGCTGCGCTGCTGATCTTTTGCGTGAGCGCAGCTTCCGGGCCTCTTCGACGGTTGCCACTTCTTCCTGGGTGGCCCCTTCGACGAGCCCTGCCGCTCCGACTTGGCAGAGATGGTGCGCGTGGGCGGCGGGCACATGCTGTCGCGGCAGCCAAAGCCCGACAGCGACGTGACGCAGAGCGTGCGCCGCGCCGCCTACCACGCGCACCGCCACTCGGACCAGGAGTTCTGCACGCACTACGTGGTGTATGACGGCGCGTGGCTGGGCGGCCGCAGCGGAGTGTCGCGGCTCGGCAAAGTGTGGACCGTCCCGTCTGGGTGGTTGGTGGAGTGCGTGCTCGCGTTCGAGCTCTTGCCGTTTGACGTGTAGAGGGGAGAGAGGGGGGGGGGCGTCGCGAGAGTCGTTGGGTGAACACGGAACAAGGCCTGTGGTGACGGATCGATGTTATTGGGTTGTTAAATTTCGTGTGCACTAAGCCTGCCAACTATTTTTGTCCTTTTGGAAAATTGTCTTTAACTTGGCTTTGACCATTAAGGGCAGGTGATAAGCACCTGGTTGTATGTTGAACTTCTTTCATACCGCACGTAGCCAAACATTGCTAATTGGAGGTTGGCTTTTAAAAAGCAATGATGGATACATCAATTGATGTAAGACGTGCAAACTCTACTACGTTTAAACAACAGTCCACCTCAACCACACTTTGTTCAACATTATCTGTGTCGTTAATCACTTCACAGCTTGGAAAAAAGCATGAGACACAAATCTGAAGGCATGTGATTGCAGTGGGGGGGGGGTATGTGCAGTCCCTCTGATTTTTGTTCTACATTATTGTCACGTGATATTTGTGTGGAAAAGGGTTCATAAAGATCACAAATTGCATACTTCATAGTAATACAGCACTGCTTATCAGAAGTTTTGATTTTGACATCATCTAATGTGTTTTATCTATGCCTAATTTACCAGTAGTAACTTGTTTTGTCTGGGTGACTTTAAAAGTTATTTTGCACCGTGCTAATCGGAGGTGTCTGGATGTCCACTGAGGAGATGGAGCAATGAACTCAGCTCAGGTGCTAGGAGGGAGTGTTACATCTCAAAACTAAAAGTTGGCAACTCTTTGGAGAGGCCTTCATCCAGCAGTGGATTGATAATGGCTGATTGTGATGACAAATGTCTTGTAATTACTTTGAAAATCAAGCTTGCACTTCAATAGTAATTTCCAGCTCTTTGTCAGTCCACTGCTGGATGATCGCTCCGCCCCACTCTGTGTCCAGTCATGGGGGTAGTTGGACCATACCTCACCAAGCTGGTCAGTGTGGGTGGGTGATGAAGCTCGTACAGTACTCTGTACTGAATATTTTCTTTTGATTCATTTTTATGCCTGGAAATTGTCAGCCGACTGGCCGGTTGCCCTGCTGCTGCTGCTGTACAAACCAAAGTGGAAGTCGCTCAGGCCCCGGCAGCGATATCCCACCACAGGCTGGCTGAAACAACTTTTCCAATGGAAGAGTTTGACGGTGCAGAATTTGCAGTGAGGTCTGATAGCAAACATGTTTTTTTGAGGTTTTACAACTGCCAAGGCAACTGGCATGGACAGCAAGTCAGGTGTGAATTGGGTTTTTTTTCCTTGCATTTTAAATATTTTGGAGGTTTTTATCTTGGTGTTTTACTTACTCAGGTTGCCTTGTAACCAAATACAATGTTGGAGCCTTAATGCATAAAATGCATAATAAAACATTTTTTGCGTTTGGAAGTGACTTTACTCATACAGCTGGCGTTTAGACACTGCCCCTAAAACGTGACAAGCTCCCACGTGGGGAACACGGTCATCAACAGCCATGATCCATCCACCGCTGGATGAAGGCTTCTGAACATCATTGCTATTGGCCAGTCTCGTGAAAATAATCTTGTTCCGACTTCAGCTAATCTCATCGCTGCATCTCTGCTAGTTTTCCTCTTGGCTGGATCTTTGCCTGCCATTATCATCTGTCTTGCCTACATGACGTCATCCCTCTTAGGATGTGTCCTGCCCAAGCCCACTTTCCAAACGGTCAATATATCTAATTTGTTTTTCTCTGATGTATGTGTTCGACTTGCTCTGAAATTTAATGTTGTCCATGTGTCAGCAGACAATTTGCAGTGATTGAAAACGTTCCTCTTTAGGCTTTTTTTTAGTTTTTTTGTTAGTTTTCTAATAAAGTAAAAAAAGTACACCCTGCCTCTGTTTGATTCTATTGTATTTTGATCACGGTTTGCCTTCAATCATTCATTGGATGTGCAGTACCTCTACGTATGCCGTGCGTTTAAATATTGTTCCTCCAACTTTTAATTTACCAAGTGTATTCATACTTGTTCTTCGCACTGCCCTGTATACTTTACAAATCACTGGGTTTCCAATTAAAAGAATCCATAATAGAGGGTTTTGGTTGGATCGCGTGTGTGCTGTACGAGTGACGAATTGGCATGTTCTGTTTACGTGGCAACCCATAATAGATGGATGTGTCGGGTGGTGGCAGGTTTAACGACACATTTACGTGCTCTAACCCAAAACCTCTGATTGATGATAAACCAATTAAAATAAGTTCAAGTTTATTTCCTTTAACAAGCTGAGAACTCAATAGACGGTGGCGGCGCATGCCTCTAATAAAAACCGAGGCCAGGGTTTTGGTGGATCGCACAAATGTGATACCCCCTGTGGGCGTTGAGGTGCCATACCCTGGCTCACCATGAGAAGGCAGTAGAGCGAGTGGACTAATCGCCATCTGTTTCTATCGCTACCGGCATAGTGTTGCCCCCTTGTGTGTGTGGGTGAGCTCCTGTTTCCTCCCACATGTATAATAAACAGGTCAATAGGCTGAAAACATCTTAAAATGAATACTTAAGAGTCCAATTCAGTGGGGCTATCTTGCGTAAATAATTAAGAGATGGGTCAGGATGAGTTTCTTTTGCAATCGTGATGGGTTACCAAAATGACAAGCAATTGAAAATAGTGCAACAATTTGGAAAGCAAAAAACTTACATTATAAGTCGAAAATATTGCAGAAACAAATCAACATTAAATAATAACTTGCATGGGTTAACCTATCGTGAAATTGATGAAGTCGAAACAGTGCATAGGAATAAATGTTGAGGTCGCAAGAGTAAGGCTACGTACGTTTAATTTATCAGAACATTTGCAAAAAACATTCAACAGACGCCCATGATCAAATCGCCTGGAATACGCCAGATTTCGGGAAAAAATCGCTTGGATGGGCGACCGCCAATGCATACCACACGGGTTGCAGGCTGCTGCGAGACTGTCGTGGGTAACAGTGCAACAGGGGGGAAACATTATACTGTACTTCTGTGCTCCTGGACTTTAGCACCAACCCTCTCTGGCCAGCGGGGTGCAGTTGGGTCAGATAACCACTCGCGACCCGCGTACGGTGTGGGGAGGCCGGATCGACACAAGCGGTGAAACAGCAGCACGACACAGCACTTGCCAAACAGCGCTAAATGCGAGCAAATGATCTCATTGGATCCTCCCTCGATTGACGGAGTTCCCCTTTGACCACGAGTAGAATGAATGAATGAATTGGGAACGGGCATTGGTGCCGCTAACGAGCCGAGAGGAATTGGGCGTTGATCCCTCCCAAGTGTGGGAGCCACGACCGGCGCTGTGCGTGCGAGGGAAGGGAGCGCGGGGAACGGCGACGACAACGATCTTGGTCGAGTGGCGGTGGAGGGCGGTGCCACGCGGCTCACTGCGCGCTCTCCGAGCCCCGCCGGGACGGACCCCGCTCCACCGCCACAGCCCGCAGCTCGCAGCAGCAGCAGCAGTAGGTGAAGCAGCAGCAGCAGTAGGTGAAGCAGCAGTAGCAGTAGGCGCAGCAGCAGCAGCAGGTGCAACAGTAGGTGAAGCAGCAGGTTCAGCAACAGCAGCAACAGGTGCAGGTGCCTCCCGTGTCCCGGGGCTGTTCCGGGAGGAGGCGGTGGGAGGCGTCGCGCTCTCGGGCCGGGGCACACGGAAGTGCGGCCCGGGCACGGCACGGCTCCGAGGTACGACAGCGCGCACACACACACAGACATACACACACACACACTCTCACACATACACACACTCTCACACATACACACACTCTCACACACACACACACACTCTCACACACACACACTCTCACACATACACACACTCTCACACACACACACTCTCACACACACACACACTCTCACACACACACACTCTCACACACACACACACTCTCACACACACACATACACAGACACACACACTCTCACACACACACACACTCTCACACATACACACATACACAGACACACACACACTCTCACACACACACACACTCTCACACATACACACACTCACACACACACTCTCATACACACACTCGCACTCTCACGCTCTCACACGGGGTACGTACACACACTCTCACACGGGGTACGTACACACACAGTACAATGTGTGTAGGATACACGCGCGTGGTATACACATAGAGGTTGTACAGTATAGTAGACGCACGGTACATTAGGGTACATGGTACACACAGTACCTATACATAGGGTACATAGCATACACACTGAGTGCAGGTAATAGGGCACATGGTATGTGTGCATGCAGTACACGCACACACAGTACATGCTCATACATAGGGGGTGTACGTTACATACTCTACATATTTACGTAGTACATCTGCACATGATACAGAATACAGAATGCATGCTTAATACCTGCACACACGGCGTACTCAGAGTGCACAGCAGATTTACACAACACAAATATATATGGTGTAGACAACACAACCTGTGCATCACATACACAACACAAACACACACTGTGATTAGTGAGTGTACACACTATGATTAGTGAGTGTACACACTGTGTTTGTATTAGGCTCACGCGGTCGAGACGCGTGCACGCCATGGGAGGACAGTGATCACCTACACACCTACACTACCTACTACACTACACACTACACTACACACTACCTACTACACTACACACTACCTACTACACTACACACTACACTACACACTACACTATACACCGACACTACACTACATACTACACTACTGTAAAGGAGAGCCGACACAAGGTTGCAGGGGGTTCATCTTTTAATCCTTTTCTCCCATCCACACCTGTCCCCAGCCGTCCCAATCTCGTTCCCGCCAAATGCCCCTTCTTCCCGCCCGTTCTCCCCTTATATCTCCTCGATCACCCCTCCCACTAACCCTCCTATTGGTGGGAATCCTTCCGCTGACACCCCTACATCACCCCCCCCCCCCCCCCCGGAGAAAAAAAAACGTCCTCGGTTCTGCCTCCTCCATGGACCATTTAAGTCTCCCCATGCCTCCCCCCACTGACAGTGACGACCGCCCTTAACCCCCCCACAACCATACAATGCAATATAACGCAACAAAATCAATTGAACGGCCTGCCCGGGTCTCCAGCCAGCGTCCCGTAGCAGCCCGGACATCCACAGGCAGCAGATGACCGTGGCGGCCCCCTCTCGTCGCGGTCCCTGGTTCGGTGGTGCCGGTGTCGCCTCCCAGTAGCGCCGCGGCAACGGCTCGGCGGTTCCCCCCCGCCGCGCCAGCCACCTGGCCCACGGGTAGCGTCCGGCCCATGACCTGTCCGTGGGCTTGGATGGTCCAGGCAGCCCACAGCGAGGTGCGTTCCCCCGGGGTCACCACGGGTATTACAACGCCAGCGCGGCAAGCGTAGGCGATGAGGTGCTCGACCACGAGGTCCTCGAGCGCTTCTTCAGCCAGGCGAGGGAAAGCCCTCCTCGCCAACACGAGCAGCGCACCCCTGTAGGCTAAAGGGGATTCTCTAGCCCCTCGCTGGCGGTCCTGGAACCGTTTAAAGGCGCCTTCAGCTGGGCAGTAGATCTCCCCCAAAGCCTCGTAGGCCGCCTGTAGCGTGGTCTTGCTGTGCGAGGGAAGGGAGGTGTAAGAGGCGAGCGCATCGTCGTCCAGTACGGATGGCAACGCTCGTAGTGCCTCTTCGTCTGACCACTCGAGAGCGTGGAAGGCAGCCACGAATCGGCGGACAAACGCCTTCCAATCTCCTCCCTCGGCCACGAATTTCTCGACGGGCCCCAGCCGACGCGCCCGTCCTGCCACCTGCTCCCCGTGTTGGGTGTTTAGCCCTGGGGGGTTTTGGCGGCAAGCGGCGGTGGCTGGCGTGACGAGGTTGGTTGCGGCTCCTGCCCGGCCGGCTGGTCGGCCTCCGGGTCCCGTGGCCCCTCCTCCCGTAGTACGCGTGGGGGTGGGGGTCCCGGTGTCGGCGGGCCTCCCATAGGGAGCCTCCGCGGTAGCTCCTGGAGTGCCCTCTCCACGCGGGCCATGCGGTCCTCCATGCGGTCCTCCATGCGGTCCTCCATGGGGTCCGGGCCTCCTGCTGCTGCTCCTGGTAGCAGGCCCCCGTGTTGCCGGGGATGGGAAGGATCCCCGGCACCTGCTTCCTCTTCCCTTGGCTCTTTTCCGCGGGGATTCTTCTTTGTAGCCATTGTAGATCCTACCGCTGCCACCAGATGTAAAGGAGAGCCGACACAAGGTTGCAGGGGGTTCGTCTTTTAATCCTTTTCTCCCATCCACACCTGTCCCAAGCCGTCCCGATCTCGTTCCCGCCAAAAGCCCCTTCTTCCCGCCCGTTCTCCCCTTATATCTCCTCGATTACCTCTCCCACTAACCCTCCTATTGGTGGGAATCCTTCCCCTGACACCCCTACACTATCTACACACTACACTACACACCACACTACACACCGACACACTACACTACACACTACACTACACACTACACTACACACCGACACTACACTACACACCACCGCACGCGTTCCCACTTCACGTGCAAAGCCGCACGTTTACCCACGGGGAGATCTCTGTCTCGATTCCCCACAGAAATAGTAGGAGATTGATCATTATCAAACAAGCCTCATGACACTCAACACGCTCTCCGCGTCTCCCGCCAATCTCGACGCAGACATTGCATCTTCTCACATTGTGGGGAGATGTGGTGGAGACAATCGTGATCACGATATTTGTCAGCTGCTGAGAAGACGGTCATTAGAATCAATGGGGTACCTAATAGGGGCCATCCATTAGGGGCCATTCATTGACTACGTACGCATGGAGGGGGGAGTAAGTAAACCCAAACGCGTTCGCTTGCGTATGGGGGGGGCTACTGACAATGTTCGCATAGGAAACGGGGTGAAGCCTCGATAATAATTTGTCTCCATTGGCCTTCAAGTGAGTTAGTTAGTCCGGCGGTGGACCGTCTGAAACACGTTAATATTATTAATCCTCGATCGTTTCTGCGTGGTTTAAATATCGGCCGCTCTATAGGATTCGGGGGGGGGGGGTCGAGGGGGGGTCAAGTTGAGAGATCTTCGTGGACCGACTCATTACGCCTGCCATGATTACACATCGCCACCAAATTACTAAACATGTAGACATCACGAATGCGACGTGCACAATGTTGACAGTCAGTCCCCACGGTTAGCCTGACCATGACGCCCGTGATAGGAATGTGGAATTTCCTCCACTGGCGCTCTTTAGTAGGGCTCGCCAATGGATGGCCACGGGTCGTGAATGCACACGCACTGCCATAATGTCACACACGCAGTGCCGCAATGTCACACACGCAGTGCCGTAATGTCACACGCATGTATCGGCACACACACAAACACCGCGCACATCACACACGCGCCACTCGCCAGGCCGGGCCGGTGCCAGGACGGTCCCAGGCGGGTTGCGAGATCAAATCCTGCTTGGTTGGGGACGGGGTGACTCGGCCCATCATCACCATCATCCATCCTGGGTCGATAGCAATATGTACTATTCTGTGGGGAAGGCAAGTGGTTGTCCTATTGGATAGACTCGCCGCCGCCAAAAGGAATGTGGAACTTCCACTACCGAGGGTTGTCAGCGGCAGATGATCACTTGAGCAGGACACCACTTTTAGGTGTTTCTTGGTAAAAAAAAACTCGCAAATTCCCATGGAAATGCCTCACAGTCCGTATACAGCATCTCTGATGTACCTTGATTCCTGGTGTATCATTAGTAGTAGTATTGTTGTTGTTGTTATCATTGCGTTTGTCGACTCGGAGAAGCCACGCCGAGTCTCAAGACCTTTTCAGGAGGGCGCTGTAGGGCCGACTCTGTCGTTTACGTCAATCTTTCAGGATTGAGATTGTTCGGTCAATCACATTGACATTGCGCCTGTTTTGATTGAGCTATGGGCAGCTAACCGGATAAACCCTGAGCAGAACAGGGGGAGAAGTTACAAACTTACAAACGCCTCCACACAGAAGGGCGCCCCAATCGGGAATCTCACCCCGGCTTGTCTTGGTGAGCCTCAAGTGACAAGCCACGGCGCCGGCCTCGATTGTAACCCGACTTGTCATGTCCGTGTATGTTGTGGACATGCACGATGCGTGTATGTTGTGGACATGCACGATGCGTGACACTGCTACCTGTGTGATGCTGCAGCTCTCTTCTCAAGTTGTGCGCTCACCTGTAGTGTGAGGACACCTTGGTTGCAAGGATACCTGGATTATAACGAGTACCGTACACTCGTGTATTGCATATCTGTGTTGTAAGCTACATCTGTTTTGTAAGGATACTTCGCTTTAAATAGCAGCTGTGTTATAAGTAAGGTGCTGTAGACTTGTATGGTAAGGATATCAGAGTTGTAACGATACTTGTTTTATTAGGATACCAATATTGTCCGAATACCGTTAATGCATTAAAATTAGACCTTTAGTGAAGGACGCCTGCGATTGTGAGTACGCGTGTCATTGTAAGTATCGTACACCTTTATTGCAAGTACTGTACTGTGTAACTGTGTTACAGTGTTAGGATATCTCAGTCGGTATACTGTAGCTGTATTGTAAGAACACCTCTATTGTAAATAAACACGTATTATAAGTGTAATGCGGGCTTAAACGACCTTCCGGATGTGACGTCATGAGGGGAGGAGTTACGTCACATGGGGGAGAGGGTTCAGGTCTATAAGGGGAGAAACCGGAAGAGGAAGGGGAGTGATTGGAGACTGGGAAAGAGTGAGGCCACGCAGGGCGGAGAGTGAGTGAGTGGCGAGATCGCCACATACACGGAGAACGAGGTTCGGCACCGTCGGCCAACGGTGACCGACCCCGGAGCAGCAGGAGCAGCGAGGAGGCTGCAGGGAGCAGCGGGTCTGCAAGGGGAGTTTGGCAGCGGGAGTCTGCACACAGAGTTCAGCAGCGGGTCTGCAAGGAGAGGAAGGAGGCTACAATAGTGACAGCAGCCTGGGGCTGCAAGCAGAGGGTCTCTAGGGGAGTGCCGTGAGGGAGTGCCGTGAGGGAAAAGCTGAGAACCCAAATAAAGGACACGGAGTCAGAGAGAAGCGTCCGAGTCTTTTATTACATTGGAGTCAGAAGTGTAACGGCATGGCAAAACAACTGAGAAAAAAGAATATTCCGTCTCCAGCATCGGCTTCATCTTCCGACGACGACGACCTTCCTCCAGCGGGGGACCTGACTCCAATGGAAGAGGAGATGCGTGCTGGGACAAGTGCGGGTCCGGGGGTCCAAGATGTCGCCGCGTCGGCGGACCCTTCTGCACCGCAGGACGCGGATTTGAGATGGAGTCAGATGGCGGAGCAACTTGAGGCACTGAAAAACGTAGTGGCGCAGTTGTGCGAACTCGTCACGCCGAAGACGGCGTTGGGAGGAGACGTTGGTGGGCCGCAGGACTCCGCTTCAACGCCATCGGCCACGCGGCACGAAGACGCCATCTTGGGCGGGGCAGGCGAAGAAAGGCGGGAAGCCGCCATTTTGCGCCCTCCGCGGCGAAGCGCCGCCATCTTGTCTACACCACGTTGCGACGCCATGTTGAACATGCCACCAGAAGAGTCATCGGCTGGTGAGGGCGCGCCAAGAAGTCGCAGTCGTCACTTAACAACTGTTAAGGAATTCTCCATCGGGGGTGATTGGAGTGCGTTCGCCTGCAGATTTTTGGCGGCGGTGCGCTCGGCGAGGTGGACTGACGCGGAGGCATTAGAAGTTCTGCCGACTCTTCTCGACGACGAGTCGGTTAGATTCTTTCGCTCTATAAAGGCCGCGAAGAAGAAAACATTGCGAGGTGTGTTCGACGAAATGGCAGACGCTTACGAGCCACCGGATGATGCCCATCGCCGGTTTGTTCAACGACAACGAGCACCCGAGGAGTCACCGGTGGCATATAGGGGCGCGGTGCTGGAGCTGGCTATGGCCGCTTACCCGGAGACGGAGCCTGACCTGCTGGAACCTCTCATCCTGGGGAAGATGCTGGAGTTGTCCCGGGATCTCAGCATTCCTATGCCGGTGTGTGGTCATGAGAAGCTCACATCCCGGGCTGCGGCTAAATGTCTGGACGCTCAGTTTAACCTTCGCCGCTGGAAACAAGTTACGGCGTGGACGGGTGGGCCCATCGTCGAGGGGGGAGCCTTGGGGTGGGACCCCAAAAAGGCAGTGTACGTGCCTGACGAGAGCAGCCAGCAGGAGCTGTCAGCCGCCTCTGCTCCGTGGCCGGCCCGCGGTGGGCCGGGGCCGCGGGCTGCGCCGCCGATACGGCTGCGTCGGGACGGGGTGCCCGCCGCGCGCCGCAACAACATCGATTGTTTCCGCTGTGGGCGCAAGGGCCATTACGCCAGGTACTGCTGGGCCCGCGTTCCTGGTCCGCCCCAGCAGGAGGCCTTGACAGCGGACGCTCCAAGGAAGGATTCTCCAGCACAGACAAGCCGGCCGTGACGCCGCAGGAGGGAGGAGGCTCTGCTCGGGGGGTGCCTACCACGGCTGCGGAATCTCCGAGACCTGCAGCCCTTCCTACCCCGCCGCGGACGCGATTGTGGGACACCTCTGACGCTGGGCCGTCAGGAATACGGGACCGGGACGGTGGCAGGCCTCCAATAGCGACAGACGAACTTTATCCTGTCGCTCTCAAAACCCTGCCACGTTCCCGCTCGGCGGGAGGGCCGCCGACCGTCCGGGACGGCCTGGCGACCCGCACTCGCTCGAAATCCCTCACATTTCGTTAACTTTTGTGTTGTGTTTTTGTTTCTGTATTGTTGTTGTATGCTTCGTGTCCTTTAACGTATTCGGTATTTTTCGCTCGCATTACTTGTTGGAGTTGTTGTTCAGCCGAGGTCGGCTGGATTTTCTCTACGGGGGAGGGTGGTGTAATGCGGGCTTAAACGACCTTCCGGATGTGACGTCATGAGGGGAGGAGTTACGTCACGTGGGGGAGAGGGTTCAGGTCTATAAGGGGAGAAACCAGAAGAGGAAGGGGGGTGATTGGAGACTGGGAAAGAGTGAGGCCACGCAGGGCGGAGAGTGAGTGAGTGGCGAGATCGCCACATACACAGAGAACGAGGTTCGGCACCGTCGGCCAACGGTGACCGACCCCGGAGCAGCAGGAGCAGCGAGGAGGCTGCAGGGAGCAGCGGGTCTGCAAGGGGAGTTCGGCAGCGGGAGTCTGCACACAGAGTTCAGCAGCGGGTCTGCAAGGAGAGGAAGGAGGCTACAATAGTGACAGCAGCCTGGGGCTGCAAGCAGAGGGTCTCTAGGGGAGTGCCGTGAGGGAGTGCCGTGAGGGAAAAGCTGAGAACCCAAATAAAGGACACGGAGTCAGAGAGAAGCGTCCGAGTCTTTTATTACATAAGTACAATATAGATGTGTAGTAGAGTGTGTGCACGAGTGCTGTATGTCTCCCTGCAGTGTGTATATTGTATACCTATGTCTGTAGGTGTACTGTGGGGTTGTGTGTGTACCTGCACCGCATGCATACCTGTAATGTGCATGCCTTTAATATTTGCATACCTATAGTGTGTGTACCTGGAGTGTGTGTAGCTACAATAGTAGTGTTTGTGTGTGTGTATCTCTAGTGTGTGTAACTACAGTAGTAGTGTGTGTGTGTACCTGTAGTGTGTGTAACTACAGTAGTAGTGTGTGTGTGTATACCTAGAGTGTGTGTAGCTACAATAGTAGTGTGTGTGTGTGTGTACCTGGAGTGTGTGTAACTACAGTAGTGTGTGTGTGTGTGTATCTGTATCTGTAGTGTGTGTAACTACAGTAGGAGTGTGTGTGTGTGTGTAACTACAGTAGTAGTGTGTGTGTGTACCTGGAGTGTGTGTAACTACAGTAGTAGTATGTGTGTGTACCTGGAGTGTGTGTAACTACAGTAGTAGTGTGTGTGTGTAGCTGGAGTATGTGTAACTACAGTAGTAGTGTGTGTGTGTGTATCTGTAGTGTGTGTAACTACAGTGGTAGTGTGTGTGTGTACCTGGAGTGTGTGTAGCTACAATAGTAGTGTGTGTGTACCTGTAGTGTGTGTAACTACAGTAGTGTGTGTGTGTGTACCTGGAGTGTGTGTAACTACAGTAGTAGTGTGTGTGTGTACCTGGAGTGTGTGTAACTACAGTAGTAGTCTGTGTGTGTCTACCTGGAGTGTGTGTAACTACAGTAGTAGTGTGTGTGTGAAACTGGAGTGTGTGTAACTACAGTAGTAGTGTGTGTGTGTCTACCTGGAGTGTGTAACTACAGTAGTAGTGTGTGTGTGTGTGTACCTGTAGTGTGTGTAACTACAGTAGTGTGTGTGTGTGTACCTGGAGTGTGTGTAACTACAGTAGTAGTCTGTGTGTGTCTCCTGGAGTGTGTGTAACTACAGTAGTAGTGTGTGTGTGTACCTGTAGTGTGTGTAACTACAGTAGTAGTGTGTGAGTACCTGGAGTGTGTGTAATTACAGTAGTAGTGTGTGTGTGTGTCTACCTGGAGTGTGTGTAACTACAGTAGTAGTGTGTGTGTACCTGGGGTGTGTGTAACTACAGTAGTAGTGTGAGTGTGTACATGGAGTGTGTGTAACTACAGTAGGAGTGTGTGTGTGTACCTGGAGTGTGTGTGTAACTACAGTAGTAGTGTGTGTGTGTGTCTACCTGGAGTGTGTGTAACTACAGTAGTAGTGTGTGTGTACCTGGGGTGTGTGTAACTACAGTAGGAGTGTGTGTGTGTACCTGGAGTGTGTCTAACTACAGTAGTAGTGTGTGTGTGTAGCTGGAGTGTGTGTAACTACAGTAGTAGTGTGTGTGTGTGTACCTAGAGTGTGTGTAGCTACAATAGTAGTGTGTGTGTGTACATGGAGTGTGTGTAACTACAGTAGTAGTGTGTGTGTGTACCTAGAGTGTGTGTAGCTATAATAGTAGTGTGTGTGTGTACCTGGGGTGTGTGTAACTACAGTAGTAGTCTGTGTGTGTCAACCTGGAGGGTGTGTAACTACAGTAGTAGTGTGTGTGTGTCTACCTGGAGTGTGTGTAACTACAGTAGTAGTGTGAGTGTGTACATGGAGTGTGTGTAACTACAGTAGTGTGTGTGTGTACCTGGAGTGTGTGTAACTACAATAGTGTGTGTGTGTACCTGTAGTGTGTGTATGTACCTGTAATGTGTGTGTACCTGTAATGTGTGTGTGTACCTGTAGTGTGTGTGTGTACCTGTAATGTGTGTGTGTACCTGTAGTGTGTGTGTGTACCTGTAGTGTGTGTGTGTACCTGTAGTGTGTGTGTGTGTGTACCTGTAGTGTGTGTGTGTACCTGTAGTGTGTGTGTGTACCTGTAGTGTGTGTATGTACCTGGAGTGTGTGTGTACCTGTAATGTGTGTGTGTACCTGTAGTGTGTGTGTGTACCTGTAGTGTGTGTGTGTGTACCTGTAATGTGTGTGTGTACCTGTAATGTGTGTGTGTACCTGTAATGTGTGTGTGTACCTGTAATGTGTGTGTGTACCTGGAGTGTGTGTGTGTACCTGTAATGTGTGTGTGTACCTGTAATGTGTGTATATGCCTATAGTGTGTGTGTATATGTAATGTGTGTGTGTACCTGTAATGTGTGTGTATGCTTGCAGTGTGAGGATGCCCGCAGTGTGTAGTGGGTGTACTTGTAGTGTGTGTACCTGGAGTGTGTGTGTACCTGTAATGTGTGTATATGCCTATAGTGTGTGTGTGTATATGTAATGTGTGTATGTGTAATGTGTGTATGTGTAATGTGTGTGTATGCCTATACTGTGTGTGTATATGTAATGTGTGTGTATGCCTATAGTGTGTGTGTATATGTAATGTGTGTATATGCCTATAGTGTGTGTATATGTAATGTGTGTATATGTAATGTGTGTGTATGCTTGCAGTGTGAGTCTATTCAATCATC
This sequence comes from Lampetra fluviatilis, assembly GCF_964198595.1. Lineage (NCBI taxonomy): Eukaryota > Metazoa > Chordata > Hyperoartia > Petromyzontiformes > Petromyzontidae > Lampetra > Lampetra fluviatilis. The sequence goes on from NC_136305.1 coordinate 622,708, forward strand.
GCGTTCAACAGCCTCTCTCCACGAGAACCCGACGCATTGTAGTGCGCGGTTCCCATGGCGAGCCTCTAACACACACAGCGACACACAACTACACACTGACACACACAAACACACACCGTGAGACACACTGACACACACAAACACACACCGTGAGACACACTGACACACACAAACACACACCCTGAGACACACTGACACACACAAACACACACCCTGAGACACACTAACACACACAAACACACCCTGAGACACACTGACACACACAAACACACACCGTGAGACACACTGACACACACAAACACACACCGTGAGACACACTGACACACACAAACACACACCCTGAGACACACTGACACACACAAACACACACCCTGAGACACACTGACAGACACAAACACACACCCTGAGACACACTGACACACACAAACACACACCCTGAGACACACTGACACACACAAACACACACCGTGAGACACACCGACACACACAAACACACACCCTGAGACACACTGACACACACAAACACACACCCTGAGACACACTGACACACACAAACACACACCCTGAGACACACTGACACACACAAACACACACCCTGAGACACACTGACACACACAAACACACACCGTGAGACACACTGACACACACAAACACACACCCTGAGACACACTGACACACCCTGAGACACACTGACACACACAAACACACACCGTGAGACACACTGACACACACAAACACACACCCTGAGACACACTGACACACACAAACACACACCGGTACGTCTCACAGACACACCTACACACTGACACACGGATACAGTGTAGCCACACAAAGCTCCCCCGTCCAGCCTTAACAGACTTTTGAGCAAAGTGCTATTAGCGAGCACCTATTAAAGCCGGTTCGGTAGACGAGCGGGCGATGTTTACACACCGCTCCAGGTACTCATTTAAGGCTACGTCGACCTAGGGGAGGCCCATGACCGGTTCAGAAAATCGTCACCGGTGTTGGCCGTGAGCGGGAATCGAACTCGCGTGGCCGGCTTCGTAGCGCAGGGAAGCGCTCCCCAAACTCGCGCCCCTCCACACACAGAGAGAGACGTCTCTCACCACCACCAACACCACCACCACCAACAACAACACCACCACCCCCACCACCATCAACACCACCAACACCACCACCAACACCACCAACAACAACACCACCACCACCCCCAACTCCACCAACACCACCACCCCCACCAACACATCGTCGTCTCTTCCTCCTCCTCCTTCCTCTCTCTCGCCGCCGTGCGGGAGCTCAGGGCTACCGGACGCGTTACCTGAAAGCGTTACCTGCCGGGGGCCATCCAGCAGCAGCAGCCGCCGCCGGGGAAACCTCTCAGGTGCCAGCAGCGCCAGTCGAGCGGCAGCCCCGTGAGGAGGCGGCGGCGGCGTGGCCGGCTGTGTGGGCACCGCGCTGGCTACTGGCAGCAGCTGCGGCAGCAGCAGCAGCAGGAGGAGGAAGAGGAAGAGGACGAGCAGCAGTATCAGCAGCAGGAGGAGGATTATGAGGAGGTGTGGACCCTGACTCGCACACGCTGCTCAGCCACATTCGAGCCACCTGAGTTCGCATCGAGCAGGACGCGACTGCGCCGCTGGGGACTCGAGTTGAGTTTCGCCGATGGGATTCGCTTCGACTGCGTGAGAGATCGGGTTAGTCCGCCCGCCCAGACGACTACACGCCGGCACAGGTGAGGCAGACGGACAGACTAATACACACAGACACAGACTAATAGACACAGACACACAGACACAGACTAATAGACACAGACACACAGACACAGACTAATAGACACAGACACATAGACACAGACTAATACACACAGACACACAGACACAGACTAATAGACACAGACACACAGACACAGACTAATAGACACAGACACACAGACACACAGACACATAGACACAAACTAATAGACACAGACACAGACTAATAGACACAGACACACAGACACAGACTAATAGACACAGACACACAGACACATAGACACAAACTAATAGACACAGACACAGACTAATAGACACAGACACACAGCCACAGACTAATAGACACAAACACACAGACACAAACTAATAGACACAGACACACAGACTAATAGACACAGACACATAGACACAAACGAATAGATGGACAGACTATGGGGAGTGCGAAAGGGCGGATGTGCGGGTGGACAGATATGCGAAACGGATTCTGTATGACACAGAACGTCCTCTACATGTGTGCCGTACAGGTAACCCGGACACTGTCATAAAAGTGTTCGTGTGCAGGAGAAGTGTGTGAGACATGTACATATAGAGGTGTGTGTAGAGGTGTGTGTAGAGGTGTGTGTGTGTGTGACAGGTACATGTAGAGGTGTGTGTAGAGGTGTGTGTAGAGGTGTGTAGAGGTGTGTGTAGAGGTGTGTGTGTGTGTGACAGGTACATGTAGAGGTGTGTGTGTGACAGGTGTACAATGCTGTGTGTGTGTGACAGGTGTGTGTAGAGGTGTGTGTGTGTGTGACAGGTACATGTAGAGGTGTGTGTGTGTGACAGGTGTACAATGCTGTGTGTGTGACAGGTGTGTGTAGAGGTGTGTGTGTGTGTGTGTGACAGGGTGTACAGTGCTGTGTGTGTGTAGAGGTGTGTGTAGAGGTGTGTAGAGGTGTGTGTGTGTTACAGGTACACTGCTGTGTGTGTATGTAGAGGTGTGTGTGTGTGTGTGACAGGTGTACAGTGCTGTGTGTGTGTGTAGAGGTGTAGAGGTGTGTGTAGAGGTGTGTGTGTGACAGGTGTACAGTGCTGTGTGTGTAGAGGTGTAGAGGTGTGTGTAGAGGTGTGTGTGACAGGGCTACAGTGCTGTTTGTGTGTAGAGGTGTAGAGGTGTGTGTGTGACAGGTGTACAGTGCTGTGTGTGTAGAGGTGTGTGTAGAGGTGTGTAGAGGTGTGTGTGTGTTACAGGTACACAGTGCTGTGTGTGTGTAGAGGTGTGTGTGTTTGTGTGTGACAGGGAAGCGGTAGTACAACGGTTAGCGCGCTGTGCTACGAACCCGGCGACTCGAGTTCGATTCCTACTCATGGCCAGATAATGATCTGAATCGGTCATGGGCCTCCCCTAGGTCGACTCAGCCTCAAATGAGTACCTGGTGCGATGTGTGAACATCCCTACCCCCTCCTGTGCCGTGGCGGCCTTTTATAGGTGCTCGCTAACAGTACTTGCCTCACCAGTCTGTTAAGGCTATACGGGGGATCTTTGTCTTTTGTTTGTGTGGCAGGTGTACTGTATGTGTGTGGGTTTTACAGGTGGTTAAGACAGGTGAGATAGGTTTATACAGGTGTGTGAGGCAGGTGTACACAGGTGTGAGAGGTGTATACAGGTGTGTGAGTCAGATGTACACAGGAGTGTGAGAGGTGTGTATGAGGTGTGTGAGACAGGTGTACACAGGTGTGTATGAGGTGTGTGAGAGGTGCGTGAGGCAGGTGTACACAGGTGTACATAGGTGTGAGGCAGGTGTACACAGGTGTGAGAGATGTACACAGGTGTGTGAGTCAGATGTACACAGGTGTGAGGCAGGTGTGTGAGGTGTACACAGGTGTGTGACAGGTGTACACAGGTGTTTGAGTCAGATGTACACAGGTGTGTGAGACAGGTGTGCGAGGCAGGTGTACTGTGTACGTGAGGCTGACAGGTGGTTGACACGTAGTATACTGTGTCAGTGAGACGGGCAGGTGAGTCGCTACTGTGCCGCAGTGAAAACATTTCACGCCTTCCACCAAGTCGCCATTCAGCATCCCAACAGAGTTCATTCCACTGCGTGGATTTCTAGGAACTTTTCCCCATTATGAACCTTTGACAAACGAGGACATCCCCCATCTTCCTCCGGCGGTGGCAGATTCTTTATTTCCCAATGCCTGACACTGACCCTGACTTATTGTATTTGAACCTATCTACGTGACTTTACCGAAAGACCCAATAATATGAATTCCTGCAGTCACGAAAGCTTTAAGTCAAGACTGACCCTGACCCTTGCCCCAAGAGTCTTCCTTGGGCTTAGCTCGAGAGCCACTTGACCAGACGTGTTTTGTGGGCTGTGCACGCGCACAGGTCCGCGTGATGGGGTTTGGCGAAGTGTCTGCGAGACTTGCTACGCAGCCTGATGTGTACGGCATATTCTGCATGAGTTGAGTAATATCAACCAAGACCCCGAGAGCTTTGCTATTGTAGGGAGTATTCATTCGAGTGTAGGGTAGTGAGTCACGTGCCATGTTTGGACACCTGGATATAGAAGTAGTGTACAGGACATGCAACGTTAGGACGAGGATAAACATGACACTCCCTATATGTTTATGAAGCTGGATTCTCCTGTTCGTTTGGACTAAAATGCCCAACAGCAATGTTGCCGTGTGGCCTCGCAGATGCTTTGGTGTAGAATTCTACCGATGCAATTGTGGTGGTGGATCGGGTGGCCCGTGGGTTGGTAGTGCACTGCACTTGTAAACCCGGCCACCTGAGTTCGATTCCCGGCCTCCGCTATTGCCTGTTTGCGAGTGGCATTTGAAGTGGTCCTGGGCACTATCCCATTCACCAACCAAGCCGCACTGATCATCGTGGTGAAGTATGGTCTTTTTATGGTGATTTGAGAATGACTGGAATGTATGATATTTCACAGTTTGTGTTTATACATTTTCCAATTATTTTACAAATTATCTCTTATCGATGACAAGTATAAAACGTTTATGGTCCCTGTAAAATAAGATTGTTTATACGTACGCTAAGCTGGGTTTAATACGTGCCCCAATACGTACGAATAAACTAAACTCCTCCATCTGTTAAATCGAATTGGCCAATATTCTTAAAATGACAGGTCATATTTATCGCGTGCGTTACGCCGGACACAAATGCCACGTGGTAGCTGCTATCAGCTCCGATCCGTGCCAGTGATGGGAGGAACTGGTGAGGAAGAGGCCGGTGTCATTCTCCTCTGAATGACAAACGAATCGTGGTGCGCGCCTGCAGTATGCCCGTGTGCCAACAACACATTGTGACACGGCCATCGGGGATGGAGATCGCATACTGTACACAGCAGCTGTGTTACAATTCTGTTCTTGAAGCCGCATGCAGAACGTTTGTCTTGTCGCGTTTAATTTTCCCTTTCCAGCTCCAGGCTCGAGTTTGCTCGCAGGGGTTTTTGCCCCATGAATTACTTTTGAAAGACTTGGAGTAACCTTTGTAAAGCTCCACACTTTTTGTGTTTAAGTACTGTACAAGTTTGACCAAACGCACTTCCCTGTTGTATTCTCTTTGTAACGCTTCCTGCTTCGCTGTCTGTGTGCTGTGGTCGTGGGCCACAGCTATTGGTTTATCATCTCCTCCGCGTGGGATAAGGAGTCGTCTGTTGTTGCTATAGAGGGTGCCCTCTGTCAGCTATCGTGTGTGAAGTTCAATAGGTCAAATGAGTACACATTTCATTTTAAAACAAATAACTGATCGGCGTGGCGGGTGTAGGGCGAGTGAGTTCGTGTCACGGCGCGCCTCTGCACGCCGTGACGCGGTGTTGGGGTCGCCAGGAAATTGTTCAACCACTGGGTCCATCACTCCGCTGTTCACGTGCAGGGCGGTGGGTGAACGAGAAGCCGCGCGTCTCGTCGTTTGATCATGGAGGCAGCCCAGACTAAAACGTCACGGCCAGAGCCAGGAAGGGCAAGCAAGAGAAACCAGCCAGCCCTCTGACACCGCCTCACTGTGGCACTTGACAAAGCAAAGCTAATTGATGATTGCGATGGTGGTGGTGTGAGACTGGCTGGAGACAATCCCTGGCTTGCCGTGGTGCCACGTCGCTTGCGAGGTGCCCCATCAACTGCCACCGCCTTGTGAAAGGACACGGAAGCTCCCGGCCTTCTTCGTCGAGACCCGGCTCCCTCCCTCCCTCCCTGAGAGAAGTTCGGTTGTCCGTGATGCCGTGCTTGCTCCTTGTCTTGTTTGCGTTGCTGCGCCTCCCTTGTTTTCACAGTCCGACATTTAACATTGCATTGGGGTGACCTAAGAACATTAACATTCTTCTTGATTCAAACAGTCTCGTTTTCTACACAATTGCTTCGGTCCCGAGCGCAGCCATAACCTCATGGGTGCAATAGTCATATCCAGCGCCTTTAATAGTACAGTACTAATCGGCACTGCCGTTTATACAGCAGTCGAAGCCATTGCACTTTGCGCCCACGTTAAACTTTTACACTTTGGCAATTGTTTTTTTTTCAACTGCAGAGTTCATTTATTTTATAGCATTCTCGTTTTTTTATTTATAGCACATCCCCGCTCGTCCCTCTCTATGAAGCTCTCTCTGTACATTGCGGTATCCTGGAGACGTGTAGGAGCTATAGGACCTGTCGGTTTATGTTTGAAATCGGTGGGATATCTGTGAAGGTCCTAGACTCACAGTCTCACGGGTGTGGCCTTGGGAGGCTCGGTGCGTCTGGCTTTGCAAGAGGTTACCACTTGAGCTCGGTGACCATTTACATAGCTCAAATAAATTGACGTGAGCTTTGTCTGGACCAGCCACGTGGATTGATGGTGAAGCAATTGTCTTCCAGGGGTTACGTTGACCCCCAGTTGCTGCCCCCCTTCTAGGGTTATTACTATTCATAATTATTGATGAGTGGTGGCACTTTGGTTTTCACACTGCACGATGAGCTCAGACGCAACGAATTCGATTCCTGGCCAGTGCTGTCGTCAGTGGCAAGTGATATCTGAACGGATCCTGGCCTCCCCATCCATCACCAACTCGCTCTCACTAGTGTGGTGAAGTATGGTTAAACAACTACCACTGGCACAGCATGAGGGAGCTCCTCATCCACCACTGAAGGACTGAAATGTGATTATAGTCGTTGGTAAAATATATTTTGTAAAGCCCTCTCTTTATGTTCATTAGTTAGCCTTGCAGTTATTATGATTTATAATTTGCTGTGTATTCTAGGCGGTCTGTTGAGGCTGCTTTAAACTTGGCCAACGCACCACACAAATGTGTGCAGGGATAAGTTCAACTGCATGTCGGATGTCCCAGTGTCTCGTCTGTTTCTCCGTGTCTCTGTGCTTCCATAACCGCACTTGACTCGGGTGTAAGATTGAAAAATATATACACGAAAATGTCGTTTCACTTTTAATCGGGCTCGTCGCTCTGTGATGGAACACTCATCTCACAATTGAAAGGTTATAAACAAATTTCCTGTTCAAGGTTCATTCATAATCATCTACACCATCCCACCAGGATCAATAAAATGAGCACCACTTAGTGGGTAGGCAGCAGTGCTTGTTCTGGGTACGGACTTGCCCCTACATTGGGAATGTGGAATTTCCACGACTGACTCAGGGCTTCCAATGAAGCGGATCATCACCCAATTCTTGTGCAAGCATGGAGAGATACTTTGGGCCCGGTGCACATCTTGGCGAAACGGCCCATGTTTGTCGGTGAGTGATGGAGACATTGGCACACCTCCGAAAAAGAGACACCACTACCACCACCCGGTTGGGACTATTTTACTCTTTTTACTTTTACGAACCAACCCAGTCATTCTGGAAAACACCCCACGACTGCCAATGCTGCTGATTAATTGCGAGTTGGGGACTGATCGGCTTGCGAGCAGCAGCCCCGGAGCTGGGGCATGTACGTGCCCCATGCCACGCCGAGCGACACCCGCGGAGTGTCCTAAGAAGCCCTCGCCACCCTCGCCAGCGCCGATGCGTCACCGTGCCGCCGAGGGTAAAGTTCCCGCAGAGCGCGTCCCGGGCAGTGGCAATCGCGTGCTGTATCAGGGGACGCGCCGGCGACTCGTAAAAGCTAATATGTCTCCAGCTTTACGTGACCGGCACCTCGACGAAGGATTAGAGTGGAGATAGCGGGCGGGCGGGCGGGCGGTGCTGGGTGATGTCGGAATGTGGTCGTGGCTGGCGCCCGCTTTCTATTCCTGTCGGGACTTCACCGCCCCTCGCGTCTGCATGAATGGATGGCTTAGAAATGAAAAAAATCCTCTCCTGATGCAACCGGTCACCTTTTCTTTTTTAGTTTTTTGTTGTTCACGCAACTGCTTTAGGCTTGACGGTTTTTGTCACAGGTCACGCCAATGAAGGGCGGTAGCAGGATCACGAAGGTGCGGTGACGGCGCACTTAGCAGCGCTGCGGTTCCAGTTTGCGCGTAAGCATTTGATTCACGTTAAGATGAGTTCGGGGGACACTTTAAAGTTACGTTGCTCATGGAACGGAAGAATAGGGAGTACTTGTGCTGACACCATTACGTTCTGAACTAGATGGCCAGGTTATGTCCCTGTATTCCTGCATCGGGTGATTATCTTCATCTAAATTTAGCACTTTAAACAAAATAAACAAACAAAGCAATGACTGGTTGCAGCCAGTTCCTACGGCACAGCCTAAGCAGCCGAGTATTCTTTCTGCCTGGTGTCTCCAGTCCGCACTGTTCCACGCTGTGACGATAATGCCCTTCATGTTTCCAGGAAATCCTTGCCGAGTCTCAAGACTTGTTTCCAGAGATGTTTGGCTAATTCCTATTTTCAAGCAGTACTTTGCATGTAGGAGGACACTGTCGTGCCCGGAGAAAGCCCACCATGAATACGAGTGGATACAACTCACGAGTTCCTTATTCAGACAAATTCATGAACCCATTTGCTCTACTGCCATCTCCTCTCTACCGCATAGCCCCGTCTGTTTTTGGAGTGAAATCTACTGGATTGACCAACTTGTGTCTCCAGAGCTGTGGATTACAGCCATGTGCCACCACGCTCCAGCTGGGGGGGGGGGCACAGTAGAGCTGGTATGTGGGGGGCCACGATAATAACGGCGATTGACCGCTAAGCAGAGTGAACTCAGCTGGTCCAACGTTTGGTGACGCAGGGCTCTCCCCAGCAACCCGCTGGCATTGGCCTTGCACCACACTGGGAACGAGGTGAAGGTCAAAATTGGATTTGCGAAGCGTGTCGGATCTCGGCATGTCCAGATTTCTCAGACGCGCACGCACGCGGCTCTGTGTACGCAAGGAGCAGGTGATGTGTTTTGATAACGCGACGCAGAAAAAGTCCCGCGGAGCCTAATGCACGTCTGTGGACGCGTGGTCCCGTCTCGGTAATTTGACACGTGCTACGTGTTTGTCGTCTTGCCTCAGCAGCATGTTCGGGTCGCCGTTTCGTAAAGTCATTTACCCCGTACCCGGTAAAGCGCGCGCCCCGTGCGAGCACGCTTTTCAGCCTCGTTGCCTGGGTTCAAACGCGCGCTGCGCACAGCCTTCCCAACAAGAGCGCTCGCGGTCGTTTTTACCACGCGTATCAATTTGCCGGTCATCCTTTGCTCACTGTTGGCCACGGTCGACATGTCTCACCGGCGCTGGTTTCATCAGGAAAAAGCACCGTCGCCGATTCTCCACAGCCAAACTCGACTTCAAAGGCCACGGCACTTCTGCTGTGGTATGAAATGGGCTCCCGTGATAATTCCTACGGCTGATAGCTGCTCCGATATGAGATGCTGTGCAGGGAAATGCAGGCCAGAGTGTTAAATGTCGGAAAGTTAAGCAGGTTGGTGAGTGTGTCCCACCTTTGCGGTTTGTGTGGGTTTAGTGTGCGTGTTTGTGTGTATACACGCGCGTGTGTGTGTGTGTGTGTCTTTCTGTATGTGTGTCTTTCTGTGTGTGTGTGTCTTTCTGTGTGTGTGTGTCTTTCTGTGTGTGTGTGGCGAGCGACGCTATTGTGGTTAACGCGCTGCACTACGAACTCGGTAACCTCAGCTCAATTCCTGCTCACGGTCAACATCCGTGTCAAATACCTGAACTGGGCTTGGGCCTCCCTTAGGTAAACTCAGCCTTAAAATAGTACCTAGTGCCGTGTTTAAACATCACCACTGGGGAGACAAAGGCGGCCGGGCGTGTTGCTGCCCACCACCCCCTCGTATGTCGTGTCAGCTTACATATGTGCTCACTATGCACTTGCCCAAACAGCCTGTGTTGCCTCTATGGGGGATCTTTGTACGTGCATGTGTACTTTAATTCCTCATCGTAATTTTCTCATCAAGGAGCGTAAACCATCACGGGGACTCCGGTCATCCTCGCAGCGGCTCTTGACTAGCCATCAGATGCGCTTCTGCGGCCGTCTGGAACGCTCTTCCTTCCGATATTAGGAAGCCACTGGAGCTACACACTTCTAAATCATCATCTAGATTATAATTTCATTTCTTTAGAACTGTCTTTTGTGTTTAGTTTGTTGTCCTTCCCTGCAACTCCGATTAATTGGCTACATATGGGGCGAAAGTTCAACATGCGTACAACATACATCTTGCGCACTCGTATAGTGGCGAATTGTATTTTAAAACCAGCTCAGGTCTCCCCTAAGTTGGCTCGGTCCAAAATGAGTACTTGGTCTACTCTTCCGTGCTGACCAAGAAGTCTTGGAAGAGGTGGGAGTAACCACACTCTACCCCACCACACCCGACCTGTCCATTGACTAACTGTGCTATTCACATTTATGGACAGAGGCGGTGGTGGGCGGGGGGGTGTTTCAGAAACTTGCAACGTTATTTAAACTGCCACACCGGCAGATCGAACTGGCGACCTCTGGGCCACAAGTCCGGCGTGCCACCGGTTGCTGCACCGCTGTGGCAGCATCCCCGCACGCCGAATTGGCACAGAGCCGCGTGTTCGATTTGTGCTGCACTCGGAGCGATGTTTGTGACGTCGCCGGGGCGAACGTCGTCGCTCGGTAGGAAGTGACGCTCAAACAATGACTAATTAACTCCGCTGCATACCCGGAACTTTAATGGGCAGCCAAAGGTCAGTCCACAAGTGGTGGCCCCTTTTGTCTTTATGACGCTAATTATCTGTCGTTGAGAATCCCTGTAAAGATTTATAGCACAAGCTGTAGAGTACAGGCCTTTACCAGTCCACTGCTGGATGAAGGCGTCTCCAAACCACGTCAGTCGTGGGGGTTGTTTGACAATATGTCGCCACGCTGCTCAGTCCAGGCGAGGGTGAGGACCCAGGCAGAATTCAGATATCACTCGCCACTGTTAGCCTTGGCTGGGATTTGAACGGTGGTTGCCTAGTTTATAGTGCAATGCACTAACGACTGCACGACAATTGCATTCCAAAATACAATCATGCATACCACTTATTTTCAGGGGTATAAAGACTTTAAGACAAACTAGGAGAACTTTTTTGAGATATCTCTTTTGACGGAGATGTGGGACAATGCTGTGCACGAATGGGTAAGAGCAGAGCCGCCCATAGCGAGGTGCGGGGCCCAGGGAAACTCACATCGTGTGGGCCCCCTGACACCTTCAAACTAAACCAGCAGTGTTACATCTGACACCACCGTGATGTCGAAGCGCGGGGCCCCCCAAAGCACGGGGCCCGGGGAGGTCGCCCCGATTCGCCGTACCCTAGGCATGGCTCTGAGTGCGGGCGTGACACAGAGAAGTGAAAATATTTCTGCGAATCTGCGTTTCCTGGCACAGAGTCGGAGTTCAATTAGGAGGGGATGTGGTGCGTGTGTTGAAGTTTACGGCGCTCTGTCGGAGGGTGTCTGTGTCCTTGTCCTTGTTGTAGCTGTGAATCTGTCTTTGGCCGAATCACAGCACATGTGTCAATAACTATGTGGTCCTAAAAGGAAACAAAAATGTATTTCAAAGGAGTAATTTTGGGCGATGGTTCTTCTTTATAGCAGCGGGTGCGTGCTCTCGTACATTTTACGTCCGATCGTTTGCTCCCTGCGTTGTGGCCATGGAGATCCATTGAGATCCGAATTCGTCGTTGACAACAACAACAGCGTTCATTCATCAGACGCCAAATCACCGAAACAAAGTCTCAAAGCGCCACACGATCGGCGGTGCCGATGGCAGTTGGAGCTAAAGACGACATCCGCAAGATCGGTGCCCAGTTGCATCTCCACGCACTCTCCTCTAGCCCTCTTCCGTGTTCTTGTCGGGGTGTTGATGGGGGCCGCTCCAGGCCTCTTTCCCCTGCTCCTGCGTCGCACCAGCCTCACGGCTTCCTGCACTCGTCGCCCTCGTATTGTTCTAGATCACTGGTCCCCCGTGTCGATGCAGCAGGCATCTTAGCTCCACCTCCATTTCTATGTCTGTGTGCCGGTGCGAGCCACGTGTGGTCTTCGTTCCGGATTCGTTCTGGACTCATGTCCAAGCCACCCGAGTCTCCGAACATTTCACCTCCGCTCAAAAACCACCGACAACAGACAACGCGCACGACGGTACATGCAATCATTGCACGTGGCCCACCTGCACAAACATCTGCTGTCAGCAAATTGGTGAGAATTGTTTTCTTCTAGATTTGTTTTTCCCTCCTTGCATGACAAATGCAGGGCAGTTTCAAATAACGTTTTTTTTATATATATAACAATTTCCATGCCTTATGTTTGTGTTGCTGCTGCTTTCTTCCGTGTAGCAAATCATAGCATCTCTGCTCCTTCCTACTGGGTAAGGGGTCATCGCAGAGTCACGTGGGTGAGTGGTGACAGCTCCCTAACCGCTGCCCCGCCACTCGCTCGCCTCTCCCTCGCATGTCCCATCTTGCATTGCTGCCTATGTTGATTTTGTGGTGAGCCCTAATTAGGCGATTATCCGTCTAATGGCACATAATCACTACCGAGGGCTCGTCGTCCCATCTGCCCCGTTGGCCTGCAACTTTCTGTGACCGCCACACTCGACGGAATCGGTTGACTGACGAGACACAAAGCAGTCGAAGTCGGCAGCTTGCAGATAGCTGGGTGGCAGTGAGTGGGCACAGCGGGAGGTGTGAGCTCGCCCGCGCTGCCCGTGGTCCGGGCCTTCGCCGAGCGTTGTTGATCGTCCGGGAATCTCGTCTGGTTGAAGAGGGGCAGATCTAGGAGTTTGGACGTACCTCTAAGACACAAATTTTTCTTTTAATAATTTCATTTAATAAATTGTATTCAGTTTATTTTTATTTTATTTTTCTAATTTTATTGTTATTATTTTTCTATCTACGTGACTTTACCGAAAGACCCAAAGAATAAGAATTCCTGCAGTCACGAAAGCTTTAAGTCAACATTAGCGATTATTGCGTCATTTATTTAGCTATTCGTATAATTTTCAAACATATATTTGTTTTCCGATTTGCGTTATGGAAACCCAGTTGAGAATGAAACACCGCCGATAATCATAATAACTAGAACAGCAGCAGCTGTCTGCTGCCTCGTTTCCAAGCAGAGCCATCAGAGATGCGGTTCGCGCACGGACCGTGGGGGAATAACGGAAGGGCGTTGGACGAGAGGCTGTGCAGAGACTCGAGCTGTGATTCTCCGGCCCACAACGCTGCACGGGGAGAGGGGGGTTAGCGACTTAGTGGCGCACCAACCCCGGCACGGAGAGGGGAGACGCACGGGCTCGCCATGTTCCATCCTCACGTGGCCCGCCAGCCTCTCGAGTGGCCGGGTTTACGCTCGGCGAGCGCCAGCTCTTCCGTGCCCTCGCATTCTTTAATAAAACTCCCCGAAGATCGTTGTTTACCGAGAAATAATATGACACCACTACAAAGAATGCCAACCTGGCAGCATATTAAGGCGCAAGAAGCCAGCTTACATATGCAGCCCGGCGGTGTTGGGGGGGGGGGTGGAATCTGTGAAAGGGTGTGATTCTTCCGACAAGATGTCACAGCTTTTTGATGTAATAAAGACAGCACTGGCATTCCTAGTTTTTACTAGAGAGTCGTTCTGAGTAATTCTGGTGGTTTGTATTTTTCCGTCAAGAAGGGAAAAGCGTGCATTCTTATCGCGTGAGTTCTCACTTCCAGGTCTCTCTACCAGCCCGGCCGCCACTGCCACCACGAGATGCCTCTGCATGCGTCGCACCTCCCGGTTCGCGCCACGCGTCCCGGTTTGTTTGTCTGGAAACTAAGCGCGGATGTTGCCGTGAGGTTGGTGGCTTCTAGAGTCCTCGATAAATGCCGCTTCGCGGTTATTTCTTCTCATAAATTCCAGTTAGCTCTGTAAGTTTAGATTAACATTTCAATGCAACCCTAGCACAGCTTGTCCAGGTATAATTATTAAACCGATGCATCAAGTCCACCGTGGTCGACGCCTAGGGTTTTTGCGACCGCTATGAAACTGCGTTACACGTTTTGAACAGGTACATGATTTTCTATGGTGAATGGAGGGGAATCCGTTGACTCTTAAAATAAAAATAAAAAACTATTTTTGTTTTAGTTCTTAATCGTGAACGAGTCGGTTTCCTAAAAATGAAAACTTGGAAAATGAAAATTTGGAAGTTTTCATTTTTGTTTCTGCCGCTCAGGAGAAGCTCTGCACTCGCCGGGCACTGGCGCCCCAGCTGCGCCGCCGACAGTGACGATGTAATGAAGTGCCATCAGGCGTATTTTATTTTATCTTAAGTGGCCGATTTATTTAATGCACACTCTCGTGACCGCAAATCATTCGGCTTCCTCTCCGCGGCAGCCCGATGCCGAGTGAGCGTCGTGGGGAGTAAACGGCTTTGGATCTCGGCGTGCGACACGTTTGTCAGTGGAAGCGCGCGCGCTCAGGTGGTCCCTGCTGTGAACGTGCGGGGCGCGATGCTCCGGCGTGTTGCGTCGGATCTTCGTGGTTCGGATCGTGGATCTCGGTGCGGCTGACGAGCGTGAGGTTATTATCGAGCTCGTGCCCGTAGGTAAACGCAACCGCAGCACCGGGTCTCTCGGAAGGTCACAAGGTCAGGTCATCGCCGAGCCACGGGCCGGGCGCTCTGTGCTCGCTAATCTTGGGACGTGTTCGGTTTTGTTTGGCATTTAGAGAGAGAGAAAAAAACCGGCTGTTTTATAGGAGCATTCTATTCCATTGTAAATCTGCAGCATGGAAATGGAAAGCTCGGTGACCGCACAGCCCTTATCAGATTCGTGCTATTGCTTATTTGTTTATATATTTAAACATTTTAATAAGGGGAACCGTCACCCGACTTCACTTGAGCTGCTGTCGCCTGCTGATGGTATCGCGCGCGCGAGCGCGTGCCAAACGGAGCGCACGGCTTCTGGGTGCCTGGCTGCCATCCTCCGTTTAAACTGCCAGCCTCGCCCGTCATGACGACTCGAATCTCTTGCGAAGGAGCCTTTGGATAAAAGGGATCAATCCTGGGGCAGGGGTGGGCAGCGCAGGTGTGGGTGCAGGGGTGACTTCACAATGCACGTCGGCCGCTGGGCAATGCGCAGAGCCCGCTGCTGCGGTGCAATGTGATTATTGTTTTATTGCTATCACGCTTGTTTACCAAGTGAGTCTCAAGAAACTTTTTCAAGAGGGTTCGGCCACTTGAGTTCGGTATTTGCAATAGGGGGCGACGTTGTTCCGTGTCAATCCCATTTAAGTGCATTTGGAAGTGATTTTTCAACATTGGGATGTTTGGCCATTAGCAGACGACAATAATGATTAATACAAATACAATTTATAATGCGTGCATATTTCTCGAATTAGATGCAATTTTTTTGATCGAGCACTCGGAGGCACAGAGCCAGAGCTTTCCGGCCCTCGTACTCCTGCCTGAATACGTTGCGTTGTGTATGTATGCATGTTGAACTTCTTTCGCGCCGTACGTAGCTAATCGTGCTAATCGGAAGTGTGCTCTCGATAGCGATGGGAGGAGGAGAGTGGAGAACCTGGAGGAAACTCATCCAGGTCAGGGGAAGAGCTATGCAGTCTCCACACAGCCAGGCGCCAAAGTCAGGAGCCAAACCAAAGTCCCATCTTGCTGTGGGGCACGGAGTGTTGGGCAATGGCCCTTCTTTGTAGCACATAGAGAGATCAGAGAGAAAGAGTGGATGATAAGAATTGGAGACTGCACGAGTTTACACCATAGCGCCTGATAATAATTGTTGTAAAATATTTAGTGTTGAGCAGTTTGTAAATTGGCACACGGATAGTTACCTAATCGTAGCTACTGCATAACATCTTTAATAAAAATGAAATAAAGAAATACGACGAAATCATCTAACTGGTATGAATTCATAAAATGTTGCCGGGGCACGATGGGAGGACCGGTTGTCGTGAGGTCAGTGGAGTGATCATTCGCATCATCCACTGAGTGACTCGCTCGACAGCCCTCCACTAAATGACAGTGAACTCATGGGGTTCAAGTGGAGCGTGGCGTGCTGCCTGATAATAAAACAAATTGAGCTGTTGTATTAAATTATTTAAACTATTAAACTATTTATTATTTTATCAGATCAGGCCCACTGAGGTATAGAGCTTCTTCAGAAGCGACCTGGCCATGCGACCGCGGAGACAACACGCAAACTCCAAATACACAGCAGCAGGCGTCAGGGTCGGGATCGAACCCACAACCTCCTGTATACCAGGCGAGGTAGTTAACATCTCATAGCCACCGTGATGATGATGAGAGAGAGACACGCAAACTCCAAATATACAGCAGCAGGCGTCAGGGTCGGGATCGAACCCACAACCTCCTGTATACCAAGTGAGGTAGTTAACATCTCATAGCCACCGTGATGATGATGAGAGAGAAAGACGCAAACTCCAAATATACAGCAGCAGGCGTCAGGGTCGGGATCGAACCCACAACCTCCTGTATACCAAGTGAGGTAGTTATCATCTCGACACCGTGGCGCCCCTTCTGTATAACAAGGCCTGATTAATATGATTGGGCAATTATACAGAAAGGCACTAAAATCGGGAGTCGAACCCAGGTCCTTGTTGCTGTGGTTACAAAGTGGGTGACTTGGCCGGTCTGCTCTCCGGTACCATGCCAAAACTTGCGACGATCTCCAACAAAATCAAAACAGAGTCCACACGGACTCCCCGTGGTCATGTCGATTTTTCTCCGGGTCCTCCGGTTTAGAAACATGCGTTTCGAGTATTTGGCTGCTATAAATGTATCCATGATGAGTCACTTCGTTGAGCTGTCATCTGTGGCCAGGTCGCTTCTGAGAAAGGGCTGTGTAGCTCAGTGGGCCTTACCTGTTAAAATAAAAATAGTTTAATCGTAAATAATTAAAAACTGTAAATGCTTCGAGAGGAATTGTCGAGCGAACAGAAAAAGCCACGTTCAGTCGTGGTCGGTTTTTTTCACTGTGTTAATTTGTCTTCGAAAAATATGTATGATAGGGATTAACAGCCGCACGCACGCACGTGGGCTGAGATAGAGACATTCCGTGTGGTTCACTCTTTCCATGGAACGTGTTGCTGCCTCGCAAGCGCTGACAACTGGGAGACTGCACCCGGAAGAATGCTTTGTACGGAACAGCCCCGCTCGCACGAGCTGCAGCAGCAGTCGCAGCGGTAGCAGCAGCATAGGCAGCAGTCGCAGCAACGGCAGTAACAGCAGCAGCAGTCACAGCAGAAGCAGCAGCAGTCACAACAGTAGCACCAGCAGAGGCAGCAATCGCAGTATCGGTAGCACCAGTAGCAGCAACAGCGGTAGTATCGGCAGTAGCAGCAAGAGCTGGTTCCCCCTTCCCCCCTCTCTTACCCCCCCCCGCCCCAAGGCCGGAGTTACTTCGTGAGGCACACACAAGTTTTTTCTTGTTATCGCGGTTGCTGAGCACAGGGCCCAAAGGTCCAAAACGCCAAGCGGTCGGGGAAAAACAGCACTCATGAAGGTGTAAGAGATCAGGATTTATTTGTTTCCTGAATTTGAGCAATGTTGTTTTCATAAGAACTTTGTAAAATAGAAGATGAAGCGTTGCGGTTGAGCACCGTGTGCATGAGACGAGCAAGGCGGAGAGTAGACCCCAGTCCTCAATAGGGGCGGAGGAATCAGTGAGTGAAGTTCATGGCTAACGTTTGGCTGGAGTTGCCGTTCAGGTTGAATGTGTTCCGGGTCGCTTGTAGACCGGAGTATGCGGCACGTTACTAGCAGCCACGGTGAGAGAGACACTGGATGTGATGTGCCGGATGACGAAATATTGTCCATATCGCCAACCCTGACCGACCCGGCTGGTTTGAAACCCTGGATTATGGAGACAAGACTCTGAGCATGAGTGTGTGACAAGTGTTTGAAGAGGAGGTGGTGATTGCTCATGAAGGGGGGGGGGGGGGGGTGACGCTCGCAACAACGAGTGGAGCCCCGGGGCGGCTAAAACGCAGAAAGGTGGCACAGTGTGGAGTGCAGTTGGTGCATCTGTCAATCATCTCGGTGAACCCATAACAGCCGGGCCTGCTCCGTGACCTCCAGGGAGCCTTCGACACTTCCCTTGGCTTCGAAGTGTACCGAGTATGGCACAAGCGCCTTGGTGACACAGCCTTCCCGTTGTGGCGAATGGTGGTTCATGTTGTGTAAATGTCAGTAAATATATGGAGTGTGGTAGTAGCAGTAGTGATGGGGCAGAGGGGCTGTGACTACGAGTCTAGGACATGAAGGATCTGGGGCAACCGGGTAAGACCAGGACGCAGAGTGACGATGGAACTAACCTGGGGTTGCGACCTGTCTGGGTTTGACTCGTGCAGTCCGGAAATTGGCATCTGTGTTCGGGTGACAGTGATTGATTCGTACGGCGATTTGGTACCGGTGTTGTGTGGAACTTTATCACAGGAGGCTGCATGGTGTTGATAGACCTGGTACTGACTGAGAAATGTGCCCACGAGAATGGCTCACTGACGAGTACTTGACGGATTCCCTCGATACAATCTTTGCGAGAGCCCACCGAGATGGTCCGTCTCTTCTTGCAACGGAGCCGCGGAACTCGGATCTCACGACATTGAGTTGCTTCTCGCTATCATCAAAGCTCGCTTCCATGCGCGTCAGCAGCTCCTGCCTTCGCCGTGGATGTGGGGATGAAACGTGAGATGGGCTCTGCAGCCGTGGTTGTGCTGGGAACAGCTAAACCAGAGATTAGTATCAGCCGGGTCCATCCGGGTGAATAACACAGTAAAATATTTTCGCACCCGGCACACCACATCCAGTATAGCTCTCGCTGTGACTGTGCCTAACCCAAGGGTCGGCAACCTGCAGCTCCGGAGCCGCATGCGGCTCTCTAAGGACCTCTTAGTGACGTTATATATTAAGGACCATCGTCTCGTATTCACGTGCATTGAAACATCGAGTTTTCTTTTACCGAATATAAAAACAAATATCTCTTCTCGTTATTGTGATTGCCGAGCGCCGGCCTAACCAGTCACGTGCCACCTGAATATATCCGGAGAGAAATGAGGCAGTGGGCCAAACGGCGCGTTGTTGTGCACCGACCGGCGCGAGCGGGTTTCGTCGTATCCGGCAAGCGCCGTGGAGCGCCCCGAGAGTGCCACGGCAGGGAGCGGCAGTCCGGGCAGAGCGCCGGCTGGCGTGGCAGAGTAGCACGCACGCTCGCGCGTTATAGCCATCGCGCATCTCGGCTGAGTGGTGTCATACATACATTATCATTTCTATAATGGAGGTTTTTTTGGGTTAGATCGAGTAAATATATAAATGTGTCATTAAAACCCGCCACCACCCGACACAGCCAATTAGTAAGGGTTGTCACGTAAACAGAACGTGCCAATTCGTCACTAGTACAGCACTAACCGGTGTGTTGGAGAGCCAAGCCACAACATTTACAATCTGAGTAAGACGTTTCGCCAGTAATTACAAACAGCTTCATCATTGTAAATGTTGTGGCTTGGCTCTCCAACACGCCGGTGTGCTGTACTAGTGACGAATTGGCACGTTCTGTTTACGTGACAACCCTTACTGGTTGGCTGTGTTGGGTGGTGGCGGGTTTTAACGACACATTTATATCTTTATGCCATCTAACCCAAAAAAAACTCTGATGGATGATATTGGTCGCAAAAGCCTACATATTATAAATTATATTAAGCGCTTCTTGTTTGCAACATACGGAATGACATTCACATGAGTGGCACCTATTTTTGTTAAGTTGGTTCAGTTTTTAAACATGCAAGATTGCACCCGTGTGCATCCTGCGCGCTAATGCCGGATTCGCGACGTCGTAGAGCGTGCGCGTGAGCGCGTGCGTGATGGAGGAAAATTGGACAAATACTGAAAAGTGCGCAAAGAGGCACGGAGAGATGCGTGCTTGTAATTCCATTAAGAGACAGAGGAAGAGGAGCACACAGGTGAGGAACTTCGCATTGACCGTCAGGATACAGGTGGGTTCTTGCGGGACGCGTCGCTAGCAGGGTAGGTGGCAGCCGACAGTCGAGGATAATGACGGAGTGGGAGCCGAGGGAGGGAGCGCGCCCTAGCGACGTTCACTGCGGAGATGGAGCCATGATATCGGCTTGCGTGCGGCTGCTCGGTAGGATAGCACGTCGCAGGATCGTGAGAGAAGGCAGCAGTGGTGGCTTGGGGGAACCCTTCGTCCGGCAACGGATTGAACATTGCTGACGACGACGATGTTGGATTTGCGGCGGCGATAAATTCCAGCGGAAAGTGAATAATGAACGCAATGTCAAGAGGCGGCGAGGCGATGCGCCGTGCATCGCCTCGCCGCCTCTGTGCTGCACGTCTCGGCTCGCGTGTTCACGCGCGAGCGCACGTGAACACGCGCGCGCACGTGAACACGTGAACACGCGCGCGGCACGGTACTGTGCCGGCACGGTTGGTAAACATTCAGCGGCGAACAACGGCAGCGGGAATAATAAAACGTGGCTTCCATCGTCGCGGTCGAGTTGCGACATTGTCGGAGCTCGCGGAGGGGTGGGGGGAGGCAAGCAACCGTCTCGTGATGTCACCGAACGCCCGACGGACGTTGGGTTGGCGCGGCGCTCAGTGGCCTGGCCAGGTACAGGCGTCAGGCGACAACCCTCACGTCCCGAATGACTCGGCTGCTCCGGCGGTGGGACTTCGCGCGGCACGGTGGGATGCCGCTTCACCTCCACCGTCGCAGCGCCGGTTATTCTACGGGCGTGGACTGCCCCCTCCCCCGTCCCCAACCCCAGCGATACGAACGTAGAATCTCCACCCCTGGCGTTAAGGGCAGTCGGTGGAGATGCGTGCCGACAAACGCTCGTTTGAGCGGACGGAGAATGCGTGATTGAGTTTTCAGGTGTAAGGGTGGCGTTAGGGGTTTACTTGTTTTTGTCTGGAATGATGGCCGGCTATTTCGTGGGTTACTGTTCGGGCGTTCGCTTAATGCCTTGACAGGCTTCACGAAGACGCTCGCCACCGTGCCGCGTGCTGGAGAGTTTTGGTAACTCGGGGTTCGTTTTTCGCGTCGGCGGGGATTTGAGGAAGGCGTTTTTCTGGCGCCGAATTGCACAGCGGGTGTTGTTCGCGCGTTCCAGTTTGACTGCCTTCAGCGAGAAGCTGAAGCTGCGGGTTTAGATTTTTTTGCCTAAAATAACCCTGCCGCGTACGCGGACACGGATGCGCCCCCCGAGTTAACGCGCTGCCGTGGACATGCACGTGCCCCATCGTTTAAATACAGACGTAGACGCGACGTCCTTCTAACGAAAATTGACTCGCCAACCAGAGCAGAGGCTTTCAATGTCATCGAAAACTTCGGTTAAAGATAATATCACAACGCCGTCATCACACTTTGCGTGCCGTGCCTCGGTTTTATATTCATATTCTAGTTTTAGCGAATTTTTTTTTACCTTCAGCCATGGATACTGTGATAGGCATTTCCTAAGAGAGAATTTAACGTTCACTGAAGAGGTGGCTGGTTGGTGACTCCAGCGCGATATGAGAATAGATGTGGAATGGGAATCTCCAGCGAGAAATCTGAACCCGGCCATGACCGCCACATCCATAATTCACGGCGGCGGCGGGGGGGGGGACCTCGAGACCTGAAAATGAATTCCCGAGCGAGCGAGCGGCAGAGGGGAGAGTCGTTTCGCAGTCTCTCATTCGACGAAGGAGCCGCTGCCAGTTGATTGGTACCGCATTATTACGCCATGACTGTCAAGAATTAATCCTCGCGTTGAATGTCTCTTCACATTGATGATGTATTCTAGTGGGAAACATTCACTTGAGCTTTATCCGCGACCTCAGTCCCTCTGGAGCCGAACCCTGGGACGCCCGTCAGGGCAGTCCTCTCGCCGTGTTGGTCGCGTTTTGCAGCTCGTTTTTTCGTGTTTTTTTGACTGGGATGATGGGGGGTGAAGAACGGCGCCGTGGCGGTGTCGGCGCAGCGCCTCCCCCCCTACAGGAGGGGGGGGGCAGTTCGGCCCCCGAAGCGCGCGATGGAGAAGCGAGCTCTTCGCTCCTCCACGACGACGAGGACGAGGAGGAGGAGGATCCGTATTGCGAACCCCGTCACCGCCCCGTGTCGGATCCCCCGAGGCAAAGCGCAGAGAATTAAATTAAAGGTGTTTCGACATCTTGGCTGGCATGCGATGCAAATTAAACAATTTCCACCACTTGCCCACAGCGAGCCGTCTTGTAGCATTTTTCTGTTCCGCCCCGATATATGTTTCTGTGCGCGCGCGTCTTTTCTGCCTGATCATGGAATGTTTCGGCCACTCCTATGAACAAAAATATTCCACCATTCCGGCTCGGCGGGTTCGGGCTTGGGGCTGCTGGAATAAGCGTGGAGGCTGTGCCTGTCTTACGCTCGTGTCTGGGTTTTTTAATTATTTTCTATTATTTTATATTTTATTTTAAGAGCGAAGAAGCGAGGTGCCGGCTGTGATTTTACGGCACCAGGGAATTGTACCGATTTAAGAAACTCAGAAGTACCATCTCGAGAGCTTAACATCTTTGGCAGGTACGTTTACCGTGACACACAAGAGACAGTGTTGTGTTGAACTTGCTGTCATGTGAACGTCACGGAGGGGGGTCGTTTGTCTATTTTCTATCGGCTTAGGCACTGCTTGATTTGTACGGGCATTTTGTGAAGCTGGCTGAGAGCGTCGGTCAGCGTCGATAGTTTTACTCACAAGCTCCGCAGATTTAATCGCGTATGATTAGAAAAGCAAGAGAGAAGAGATAACACAGCAACGTAAAAAAAACTCTCAAGCTCAAGTTCGCCGAGCTCGGGCGCTGCAAGATTTTAGCCATTTCGCGTCCGTCCGTGCGAAGTGTGGATCGCGCGGCACGGCGGCGACCAGCGATAGCGAGCCCGCGTCTCTGCGCTGCGGTCGGCGAGCGCGTTTGCCGTGGCCGCGCGTCTGCCACGGTCCGCGACGACGAGGAAGGGGAAGTTCGCCGTGGCCCCGGACCCTGTGCCGGCAGCACGCCGAGAGCCCCCCTGACCCTCCGGCCGTCGTCGCCGCCGCTGCCGCCGCCGGTTGTTTGCGTCGAGCGAGCGCAGTGGTGCAACCGCGTAATCTTTAGTTTGCGATCTTCGATGAAGTACAGTGACTCGTTTAAGAAGATTTGACCGAGAGATTTGAGGAGAAGCCCAAAAGACTTCCGCCCGCGCTGCGCCCACTCTGCCGTGAACTGCGCCCGCTTCAAGTGCCCCTCGAGGCACCTGAGCAGCAGTCGCTGCCGCCGTGGATTTACAAACGCGGTTCCAGCCGTCACCTTGAGTTCTACTGCTGTGCTTCGCACGTGCCTCTGATGATAGTTTTTTTTCTTATTTTATCAATCGTTGTGGAGCACACAGAGCGAGACGTCCACTCCGATTGAACCACCCTCGAGGCCGGCTGCTGCCTGAGGCCGGGCGGCGTCTCAGACTCTCCCGGCAGCGCAATGTTCGATCTAGAGTCTTGCGTTGAATAATAGTATTTGATTGTACGTTGAACTTCTTTGGCGCCGTACATAGCTCACTGTACTAATCACAGGTACGGGGGAAGGACAACAAAATTAACACAATAATTTCTCAAGAAATTAATTTTCAATCCAGATTATTTCAGAGTGCATAGCTCCAGTAGCTTTCGAATATCGGAAGGAAAGCGCGCGATGTAGTGGACCGTCTTTATTCAATGGTTACCTAATGATAATCATAACAATCATTGTGTCATTGTGTATCTTGGAATACCTCACCGGGTCTCGCACCGTGAGGGGAAGGTCCTGCATTGGGATGTTTGTCCATTTTGCATGAGTCGACGTCTTTCGCAACAGAAGATGGCATCGTCGCAGGACCGAAATAAATACTTTAAATAATTTTCTCCACTAAAGAATGATGAGAATGTCGAGATCTCTGGACAAGTTAGCAGTCGCTATTTCATCAGGGGCACGAGGAAACGACTCGCGACAGAAAAAGGAGGTGAGGTAAATTATGCCAATGCCATGAACTCGGGGGTGATTCACAGGAGAAGATTTTCGTTTTGGGAGCGCAGGCTCAAAATGCCAAGTGACCAGCAACAAACAGCACTGTAGTGGGTGCGGTAGATAAGAGATAATAGGTTTGCCGAGTCGAGCGAGGTCGGTAGAAGAACTTGGCTTGAACACAGCGTGGATGAGACTAAACGGTCAGGGGCTGGCAGTGGCACAAGTCCTGACACACCGGTGGGGGAATCCGTGAGTGAAGTTCATGGCTACCGCTGGGCTACAGTTACCGTTCGGGTTGACAGCAGTGCTGAGTTTCTCACTGGAAATGTTCCGGGTTGCTGCCAGGCTGGAGTAGCCAGCACGTGACTCGTAGCCACAGCCATAGCGAGAGGTATTCTGGATGCGGTGTGCCGGGTGCGGAAATATTGTCTGCTCTCGCCGACACAGAAAACCCGGTTTGTAGCGACAGCACGTTGCACGCGAGTGGGTGACGCGTGCTCGAGTGGGTGACACGTGCTCAAGTGGGTGACACGTGCGCGAGTGGGTGACACGTGCTCAAGTGGGTGACGCGTGCGCGAGTGGGTGACGCGTGCTCGCAGAGGACTCGTGGCTGTGAATTGTAATTCGCGTCTTGGAGCCAATTGACGGCGGCCGTCGCATTTCACAGGTACACGAGGCAGAGCGAGCTCACGTGTGTTTTTTTATCCGACACGTGCTCGGTTACCCGTGCCGCTAATTGATGAGGCTCCAGTTGTGGAATTCCAATGAAACATGCCTGCATGAAGGTCATCGTTAAGAATCCACACTCGTGCAAACTAAGCTTCTCCCAGTTGTTGTTATGGACGGTGTTTTCCAGCGGTTTACGTAATCCACGTTGATGTTGTTGTTATTGTTGTCTGCCCGTCACCTCCTACTACTGGGCAACAGCCTCCACCCATTGTTCCATTCCTTCCATTCCTGGAATCGCTCCTGCCCGGTCGTGACCTCCGAACTCTGCGATGTCGTCTCCTCCGCCGTCTCCCTCCGCTTCCCTTCTCGATTCGGCCTCCACTCCGTGCTTCTTCTCTCGTCTCTCATCAGCGGTTCTCATCCCGCGTCCTCCTGCCCATTCCTTCCTGATTGCTGTCGCTTTGTCACCGGCGAAGTCGGTGAGCGCTACTTCTCTATTCCTGAGTCCACCTCGCCGACTCACTCACGCCTCACAACCTTCTCTCCACAGATCTCTTGCAAACCTGTCGCGTGTGCGTACACGTTCAACCAAGTGACAATAGCCAAGTCGAATGAAAACGCATCACCTTGGGGATTGCGCTCTGGATAATTTCCATTTGTCGTAAAAATATAATGTTTTATTATTCGGTGAGTAGAAACAAGCACTAATGTCGCCCGTTCCTTGAGCTGTAAATGTTTTAAGTTGTGAAAATGTGACCGCTGGAGTTAACATGGGTCCTGGTGCAGAAAATTAAATGCCCCCCCCTTCCCCTCCTTCCCCCCCCCCCCTCCTGACCAATTTGTCCCTCTCTTGGTAGCCCAGCCCCTGAGCCCCTGTGCAGTTGCACCAACTGTGCACTCCAAAAGCTGTGCCGCTGTTCGACGTGTATGCTCAGTTAACTATTTAAAACTAAACAATCTTTACTTTACCAGAGCTATATAGCTCTTCTTTCAGAAGCGTCCTGGCTATCACGAATGATAGATCAACGAAGTGGCTTACACGTGGAAAGGTATAGCAGCCAAATACTCAAAACGCTTGTTTCTAAATGTGGAGAGAATAACCGCGACCACGAGGAGAGAACATGCGCAAACTCCAAATATACAGCAGGCGTCAGGGTTGAGATCGAACCCACGACTCCCTGTATACCAGGCGAGGTAGTTAATATCTCGCCGCCATGGCACCCAGTTCTTCGATGCCAGCAGCCTTGGGTGCTCTCGACCCATTTCTCGCCGCAGTATGGGCACGGCGCTCTCCCTCCGCACGTTCAGCAGTCTACGTGGTCGCCGTCGTGCGATGCGTCTCAGCACGGCGATGCTCTCCAATTGATTGAAATTCACTCCTCCCAACGAATGCCCTTCTCGTGCGGAGGAATCACGTCGATGTTATTACTTGGCATCAAACTTGCCCACTCCCCGCCCGCCCACCCGCCTCTATCTCTCGCTCTCTCCATGAAGCATTTGCTCAATTGGCCTTACCGCATCCCTTTTGTTAAATAAGCAGCTTTGGCAGTGGTGCACAAGCCACGATGAACAAATACTCAACACATTCGTCAATGGTGCTGCTCTCAAATGAAAACTACAGTAGACGGCGTTTCGCGCAGTTGCCCTTTTCTGTAGCAGAGATCTCTGTGCAGAGATCGCAACTTGTTATATATACAGAATCTATTTTTCGTTTTGGAGCAGTGTTATTGATGAAAGTGTTCAATAATACTTTTCCTACTACTATAGTGTCGATTCCCACTCCGATCTCTAGGTAGCATCTATTTCCCTCTTCCTGTTTAAACCGCCCCCCTCCCCTCCCTCAGACTCTGTGCGCGTCGTGTTGAGTTTCGGCCGCAGCTCAAAGCTTCGTGAATCCGCCCTGTCTCGCGTGCAGCACCGGCGTGGCGCTCGCTGTCCTTGGGGATGGGGCGCGTCGTTGAGGCTCCGGTGCATTGCTGCATTGATTTCATTTGCGCATTTTGTTGAACTTTCTCCTCCCATGTGTGGGTTTTCTCCGGTCATTCTGGGTTCCTTCCACCGCCCAAACACTCGTCAATGGAATTGGCCAAACGTCGGCGTGTATCAGGACCCTCCTGAAAGAGTCTTGAAAATTGAGCAGGATTTCCTGGCTACATTTCTTTTAGCCAAGCTTTTATGGCTAAAAGAGCGTATTATCCTCGTCATAATCATAATCGTCATCGTAATATTTCTACGGATGATATTTCTACTGCAAAGTAATTGCTTTCCTCTGCATGTCAGCAGTGAAGTAATTTACTCCAAAGGTCATGTAATATGCCTGCACACAACACACACCATTCTTTTAATCTCGTTGACTTATCTGCATTTATGTTTGCTTGGGGATACGCACATCCGTTCATCAGCAGTGGCATGGCTTTGTTCATATAATCACCCAGTCACTCAGTTGGTATTGCTTAAAATGTTTACCGTGGTATTCATAATTTCGTGAGGTGATTTTATTTCTCTTACAATAAAAAAATTTCCAATTTACAGCCGAGTGGAAACTGTGCAGTCAGCCAGATAGGGGTGGGAGTGGGTGGGGGTAACGCAGGGATTTAGGGTGGGAGTGGGGGGGGGGTAACACAAGGATTTAGGGAGGGAGTGGGGGGGGTAACACAAGGATTTAGGGAGGGAGTGGGGGGGTAACGCAGGGATTTATGGAGGGAGTGGGGGGGGTAACACAAGGATTTAGGGAGGGAGTGGGGGGGTAACGCAGGGATTTATGGAGGGAGTGGGGGGGTAACGCAGGGATTTATGGAGGGAGTGGGGGGGGGTAACACAAGGATTTAGGGAGGGAGTGGGGGGGTAACGCAGGGATTTATGGAGGGAGTGGGGGGGTAACGCAGGGATGTAGGGTGGGGGTGGGGGGGTAACGCAGGGATTTAGGGTGGGAGTGGGGGGGGGGTAACACAAGGATTTAGGGAGGGAGTGGGGGGGTAACACAAGGATTTAGGGTGGGAGTGGGGGGGGGGGTAACACAAGGATTTAGGGAGGGAGTGGGGGGGGTAACGCAGGGATTTATGGAGGGAGTGGGGGGGTAATGCAGGGATGTAGGGTGGGGGTGGGGGGGGTAACGCAAGGATTTAGGGTGGGAGTGGGGGGGGTAACCAAGGGATTTAGGGTCTTCAGATCCCTGGCCTCGAATTTCGAGGCCCACAACTCTCCTGAACAACAATATCGCAGCAGCAGCAGCAGCACTAAGCTGTAGCGCAGCACTGCCGCTTGTATATCACAATGTAGCAACTGGAACTGAAATAACCAGGTGACCAACAGTGGAGTTACTATAATGGGGCATGGGTGGTGGTTAAAGCAGTCAGGGGAAGGACTTAAACCTGCAAAGAGGGAGTGAGTAGTGCATCACCTGGAGGAGTGAGTCGTGCATCGCTGTGATGGCGCTGCACCGGTGTTTGTTTTTCCTACGCAGGTCCCGGTGCTTTATTTATTAATTTGTGTTTTTTGATGACTTCCCAGGTGTGTGGATATGATAATGGAAGCGGACAATGAGAGTGCCGCAGGCAACCAGCCACACACAGGTACGGTCTCTCCCTCTGCCCCGCACAAACGCATCGCTACCCGGCAGTCCCTTTCCCACCGACGTCTCCCGGAGACCTCGTGCTACACTCACGATTGGGGACGCTACTAACGGCGAGCCACAGAAACGCGTGCCCGGCGCGCGGTCGACGCGTCCGTCACGGACGCATCTTACTCCAACGTTCAGGGTTGTCGGCGTTGATACAAATGTAGTGCCCGGCGCGACGAGCGCCCGTGGCGACAGAAGGCTGGCCAGCGTGCCGCACGTCTCGAGGCAGCGCCGCGTGTCGCCTCCTCGAGCAGTGGGAGGTGTGATTGGGCCGACACCCACTGCAGCCAACCCTCAGAGTGACCTTACGGAGGCTGTTCAAAATCAAAGGCCCTCCTTCGACATTCGTGTCTTTCCACCGAGTAAACCCCGGGATATTTCTAATCCCTCTGGCCATTGTTACGAAGACCGTAGTTGTATCCATAAACACTCAAATGTGAGAGAGCGAGAAAAAATATCTATTTTCTATGGAGGGAGGTAAGAATTTCAGACGTCGGTATGCGACGTTAATATTGCGTGACGGCTTTCAGATTCTTTAGCACGCATTTCCTGAAAATTCTCGAGGCTGCGTCTGTCAGCAGCGAGCTTTTGTACCTGTTCATACTGCCAATGCGGCCATTTTTAGTCCGAGTGCTGCCACTTGTCGCGCTCATTGTTACATTTATCAGCAGCAACGCCAAAGCTATAACGACCTCCACTAAACGCGGGGTGCGGTGACGCGGCCGATACCTTGACCTGATGTTTTCAGTTCCCACCAGCTCGCCACGAGAATGAGTCATCGTGCTACCACTGGTGCCGTGTTTGTGATGGCTGCATACGGGAAAATTTTTGTTCAGTTTAATTTTAATAAAGCACTTTTCGCTTGCGTATGAAATGCATTTGGAGCACGTGTCAATTGCGAATGCGTTTCAGCTTACTGGTGATGCTCGATATTTAGTGTGGCCTTTTAATTTTCTCGTGTGCTTTGTTTTTTATTAATGTATTCGCTTCTGAAAGGTTTTTGCTACTGGCAAAGGAGGCCTCGTGATGATACAGACGCATGTCGTTTATAGCTAACGCGTAGCGGGTATCCCGACACCCGTGGTGTCTGCACGCTCCGCGGGCCGTAGAATTCACCGCGACTAGTTTCCCACGACCACGTTCATGCACCACTGCCCGTGCGAGATCGTCGTTCCCTTTACTCACGGCGGACTGACGGTCGCGAGTGATGGCAGCGTTATCGCAACCGTGGCTCGACTCGGCCCATCGTTATTATACCACCATTCCGTCACGGTCGATAAAGTCGGTACCACTTCATGGAAGATGGATCGCGACCGTCCCACGGGGGGAGCCTGGCCTGCACCACAGGAATGCGCGATTCCTACAGTTGGCACAGATCCATCAGTGGACGTGAGCACTCCCTTAACGCTCGTTTGAGCGAGGAGAGACAGAGACGGAGATGGAGAGGTGCGCGTTTGCCGTTGGGACAGCCGGTTTGCTAATGCATCCGGAGCCCCTTTGAAGCGTGCGCCTGTCGTAGGCGAACATGAGCTGATTGCGCGTGCGTGCCTGTGCGCGTGTGTGTGTTTGTGTGTGCGTGTTCGCCCGTGCGTGCGTGCGTGCGTGCGCGCATCTCTCTTGCGCAGAGGGTTGGACGGACGGAGACCGAGCCGGTGCCGCCTCCTCCCCATCGCCCAGCAGCCCCCCGGGCGGCTCGGATCACATGATCCAAGGTGAGACGGCAGGCCAGCGGCGAGCACGTGTCCGATTACACCGAAGCGCTCCGTTTCTGTCGGAGGGAATGAAAACTTGTGAGCGGCGAGCGGCGGTCTGCTGTGAGCGGAGCGAGACCAAGCGACTCGTCTTGGGGGTTTCCCTTGCGGCGGTTTCGTAGCAGCGCAGGAGGCGGAGTGCGGGCTCTTCTTCGTTATCGTGTCTCTTGTTATTAATTATTACTAATATCTGCGAAGATATCGCGGAGACGTGTTTGGCCGTGCAGCGCTGGCAGGATTGGGCAAGGCTGCGCGGTGGGAGGATCGTTGGCTCACTCCGTAAGCCACGCAATGCTTCGCCTCTCCGCTGAGTGATATCTCGGGATCTGTTAATGTGTGCATGCGCACGCGGGCTGGGCAGCGGGCTTAGCATCCCGTCTCAAAGCTCCGAGGACTACGTTTCCTTTCACATAATCACCGTAAAATGTTTAGCATGCGCATGCAAGGTTGGGTTTGTGTTTTTCTTATCTTGATGCCATGGTGAAATATCTCCTGCTTATTGCTCAAAGGGAACACAATGGTTCGCGGTTCCCCGCTCACGATATACAAATGCAGAATTACTAATTGAAAAGTTAGCAGCTGAGAGCCGAGTTAACAAGCTCTTAGCATTCTTCAGCGAGCTGCAGCTCGTAATGCTGCACGCCCGCGTATATAGGGGGCGCCACAGTGGCGATATGTTAACTTCCTCGCCTGGTATACACGAGGTCTTGGGTTTGAACCCAAACCCTGTCGCTTGCATATTTAGAGTTTGCATGTTCTCCCCATGGTCGCGTGGAATTTTATCCAGTGTCATTACCACTCCCATCTGGCTTTGGGCACCGCGGTGGGAAGATGTCAACTGCCTCACCTGGTATACAGGAGGTCGTGGGTTCAACCCCACAATCAAAATCTTCATCATGATTCTTTATTTATACTGCAGGAATCTGATGAGCTGCAAAGCTCTGTATATTTGGAGTTTGCATTTTATCCCCGTGGTCACGTTAATTTTTCTCCGGGTCCTCCGGTTTTTATCTCCGCATTTAGAATCAACATGCGTTTATAAGAGTATTTGGCTGCTATCAATGTCCACGTGATAAGCCACTTCGTTTACCTATCATTCATGATAGCCAGGTCGCTTCTGAAAAAGAGCTGTACAACTCAGTGGGCCTTGCCTTGTAAATTTGAAGTAACTTAGTGGTTTTAATGGTTTTTATAGAGTAGGCACGAAGCAATGTGTGTGCGAATATTCAGGGAAGGGAACCGGTCTAAAAGTGGAATATGGTGCCACTCGAGCATCACGAGCTCCTCCATGAGCTGCGACCGCATA
The DNA here is from genome assembly GCF_964198595.1 of Lampetra fluviatilis. Lineage (NCBI taxonomy): Eukaryota > Metazoa > Chordata > Hyperoartia > Petromyzontiformes > Petromyzontidae > Lampetra > Lampetra fluviatilis. The sequence continues at coordinate 654,189 of NC_136305.1, forward strand.
CAGCGCCTCGTGTTCACGCCCATCCATCAGAATCTGTAGTTATCCTTATTTAACCAAAACGTGGCGCCAGTAGCTGCTCGTCGACGTGAAGCTGTGGCCCTGTTTCCATGGGAGGGACCTCCTCCTCATCCATCTCCTCCACCTTCTCACAAGCAGTCGCATCTCAGCGACGGGTGGGAACGCCGCGGGCTGAGACTCGCCCACGCACGTACTCGCTCGCTACTCGCTCACCCACCCATTCGCTCGTGCGCTCACCCATCCAACAATTCACTCGCTCACTCACCCACCCATTCACTCGTTCACTCACCCACCCATTCACTCGCTCGCTCACCCACCTATTCACTTGCTCGCTCAGTCACTCAGTCACTCAATCACTTCCACTCTCGCTCGCACATGCCCTCACCAGATCTGCTTCCTCTCTTATTTTATCACTCGTGAATTTACTCATGCGCTGACTTGCCTCCTCGCTTACCTCCTCACTCATTCCCTTGCTCACTCGCTCATTCACTCGCTTACTCCACTAGCTCACTCATTCACTCGCTCGCTTTCCCATGTAAAATCCAGATGGTATTGTACATCAGAGCATGAGTCGCCATGCAAATCCTTTGCTCTCCGTGCAAGTCTGTGATTGCCAACGCCTCTCAGGCTCCTGGGAAACTGCCCAGTGGTGTATCGTGGATGGCGTGGGCTCTGGAGCAAGGAATGAAACGGTAGTGTTCCCCCGTCAGATTTCCCCATTTTGTCCGTGGCACGGCGCTCAGGCGCCCCTACGCCCGCTCTCTCTGCTGCGCCGTTCTTACCAAGCCGATTTCCACCCCTGCGGCGCTGTTTCCCCGCTACCGGGAGTGCGTGGGCGCGGCCGCCTTGCGCAACGCGGCCCGTGTCGCCCCCCGGCTCTCGGGGCGGCCCGCGGGGCCGACTGACCCCCCGCCGGGGCAAAGGTCGGTCGGCGGGGGGGCGAAGGTCGGTCGGCGGGGGGGGTGGGGTGTCCTTATTTCTCTCGTACATACGTGACGATCGCCACCCCGGACTGGGTCGCTCCATACTTATATATGTATGTTGAACTTCTTTCACGCCGTGCTTTGTGAAACCGCGCTAATCAGAGGTGCGGGCAACGGGCAATAAACTAAACACAAAACTCATTCTAAAGACTAATTTCTCAAGAAATGAGTTTTGGATGGAGATGATTTAAGTGCATAACTCAGTGGCTTCCTAATATCAGAAGGAAGAGCATTCAAGACGACCGCAGAAGCGCATCTGAAAGCACCGCGTGATGATGCAGTGACCGTGTTTGTTCGATGGCTCTCCATTGCACACCAACCGTACGGCGACGATCACGACGCGACAGGTGCAGTGGCTGAGCTGAGCGCACCGCACCTGCACCCGGCCGGCCGGGCGGGCGGCGAGGGTTGCTGGCTCGCTCGGAGATACGGCCCCCCATATGCTACGGGGCAGTACAGCAAGTAGATTTCTGACCCGGCTGTGTGAAGTGTCGATTTTTTTCTCTTCTTACATATTTGGGTTTCTTCCAAGCCGTCTGGTGCCCTCCCACGCAGAAAATGTCTCAAAAATAAATTGGCTCGACCTCCCTGCCATGGATTTTCAGCTAATTGAGGCTCGGTGAATGTTCGCTGAACAACCGCTGCCGACTCCAATAGAGGCAACCGCTAAGTTTGCTTCTTGCACTCCGATGCTCAATGTATATGTACACAAACTTGCTTTTCTTTTTATAACGGGGACCCATCTTGTATATGGAGTGCTCTCTCCAATAACGTCTATAATCCAGCAGCATTGTGTAACAAGGCTCGTTCTGCTGATGGGACCCAGAAAGTTCAAACCTGTCCAGAGTTTTCTTGGTTAAACAAATATTGCTTGGCCATATTGATCTGGAAAGCCAACAGACCAGGCAGATGGCGATGATGATGACGACGCAGACGAACCCTTGGTGGCAGAAGCGCATAGAGGGGGGTCAACGGGATGGCATCGTGCTACGGAGGCAAAGGTGGTCGTGACGCACGTCACGTCCTGGCCCAAACGGCGGCACGGGCAAGAGCCGTGCACTTCCACGGACGGCACCGCCACCGCAGGCCACGGCCGAGCGTCTAGCCGGACCAGGTGTCCGGCTTCGGCAGTCGGAGGAGAAGAAGGGGGACCATCGGGTCACCTGCCCTCGCTTCGGTTAACTCGGCCTCACCCGAGGCCCAGACGTTTGCGTTGCCGTTTGCCGAGCCGTGCGCCAGTCAGAGGAGAAGGAGGGCATCTTCCTGCAAACGAACGCGGAGATTTTGCCAAGAGGGTTAGAGAGGCATTAACAGAGCGAGACGGAGGCGACGTGAGGCCGCCGGGCCCGGCGCGTGATAGGCAAGGCCGTGCGGAGGCTGCGATTCGTAGGAGAGCCGTTCCCACTCCCGGATTCGCGTCCCAAGGTCAGCGCCGCTGTGCGAGCGTTTTTCGTCTTGATGTCTACATTCCGGGCCCATTCCTCGCCGCTGTTTTGTCTTCACAGCAACGAGGGATTGTGCTCGATTCGGAGCGCGTTCTGGCGCTGGTGCTAGAGCGCGTTTCGTGCCGTCGACCGCCATACGGCTTTAGTGTGGGGGAAAAAACGGTGCCATATCGAGCAGATAGAGCATTGAAATCAGTTAATGTTCAGGTGCTTTGTGCATCTAAGCGGTAGATTTCGTTTTGAAACTTGTTCAATAACTTAATGGTGAGCCGAAAGAATAATAGTTGCCGCGTTAAACGCTTGCACATGCGGCAATTCGTATTATTTGGCGGTGGCGAAGGGTTTGAACGACACAAATTTGGTCAGATAATTATGTGGCCTCGTCCAAAAATCAATTGTGAAGCAGATGCTTGGTGGATTATTACATCACAGGATAGTGACAGCTTGGCCAGGCCTTCATCCAGCAGTGGATTGACCGTGGTTGAGAATGATGACGTTCTAATAGGTTGTACCGCGTAGTTCGGTGTAATGTATGACATTTCGCTCTGCGTGCTGAATCCAGTTCCTGCAGAAGCTGCCAGTTACATGGTGCGAAACGCCAGACTCCACCAGGAACAATTCGCAGTGCTCTGAAAACGCATCGGAGACCTGTGCAACGCAGCCACAAACACCTACGCAGTGAGAATATTTTTTTTGGGAGGGGTATTTTTTCAGGCCTATCTTGCTATGCGCTGACTTTTGAGAAGTGGCTGGACTGGGTAAGCAGTGCCGGACTGAGAGCCGGGCCAGTGGGGGGGCGGAGGGGGGGCGGCCCGCGGTGGGCGTGCTGGCCGCACCTTGCCCTGGGAGCGAACTCATCGCTTGGCTTTGTGAGGCCGTGCTCGGGGGAGGGGAAACACAGGGAGAGGGCGCAGACACCAGGTGGTGAAAAACACAGCTCGAGTGAAAAGAAATGATCATGTGCGATATTGGCAGGAACATAAGACGTTGCTGAAGGATGGCAGAAGGTTACGCATTTTATGTCTTATTTATTTTTCGAAATTGCAATTTAACTGCATCCTCGATGGTGCGTTCTGCATCACGTCATGAGGGGAAACAGATTTTTTTAACTCTTGCAAAGCAGCGGCGACCCTGCGTGTTAAAGAACGGCCCACGGAAGTAGATGTCACAGAGCTACTTTTGAGATCCCTTCCAGTGACCTCTGATCCACACACAGTAGGGGGCAGCACTGTGCCACGCGCTCTGCCATATGAGAGTAACGTTTGTTACCTGACGACATAACTGATATATTCTCTCTTTAGCCAAATTAATTACAAAACCAAATTTTGTGCGATGAGTTTTGTATTATTATTTTCTTTAATCATTGGTGACCGGGCTGACTAGGGCGGAGAGCGCCAACTCGCACACGCGTTGGGTCACCTGTGATTTAGCCGAATGCAGCTTGATCCCAGGTGACCTCTGAGCCAGCTGGCCACCTCCACAGATGTTCTCTCCTCTTGCCAGAGGTGTCATCAGCTCTGAGCAGACAAGGACCTGCAGGCAGGAGGCTGCCTCTGCACGTGTCAGCGCTCCATCTGTGGGAGATGAAAATAATACATTTCCCTGGCAAAATAATAATGTACGAATGTACAGAAACAATGTTTCATTTGCAACTATTACAGTGCAACGTTATTGACGAATTAACCACCCTCACCCATTTTTCGATTTAAAGCTTTTGTGACTGCAGGGATTCATTTTCTTGGTTCTTTCGGTAAAGTCACGTAGAATGGAAACAATCACCCAGTGCAAGTGCTTGCGCACGGTGCCCCCGTGTTAGTTTTTATAGATGTTTCCAAATCTGACCACATGACAACGCAGCGACGCGTTCTCAACATCGCGTACATTAGCGTGCAGTACTTTCAAAGTACAGCACAGTAGTTAATTTTCCCACGCTTAAAAGAAGCTTGCGCTCCAGCAACCAACACGTGCAAGGTCGCCATTTTGTTTGTATAGATATTAGCAGAACCGACGTCGCGTACGGTCCACGAGCCAGCCGCGTGCACGCAACGCAGCCTGCCGTGCATTAGAACAGTGGAGTGTCTCCGATCTCAGTATTTTCGAGCAGATTTGGTAAATTGTATTTCAGCGAAGGCACCGAGCAAACGAGTTGGACACCAATCCAGTGCAGGCGCATGACAGGTACAGTTTGTGTCTCGGAGCTCTGTAGGGTGGGGGGGGGGATTGGGGGTTGGAGGGAGGAGGAGTGGCTGTCAAACGAGCCGGTTGGTCGAATTGCACCAAATTTGCCCCGGGCCTTTGTGAGTCAGGCGCCGATCCCGTGGAACATGGGGGGGGCGGGGGGCGGGGTGGCGGAACTCTGGCGCACGCAGCGCTGCCAGGCAGCCCGGGCCCTGCCACCGCAACCGTGGCTGCAGTGGTTCCCAACGTGTCGAACGTGTCACGAATGTTTGGTGGTGACGCATTCCAAACAAACACAAACATCGTTTGTGCGAGGGGAGGGAGAAGATAGGTTTTTGGTATTTTTAATCGAGCCCGCATGGATTTTTAAAAATAGGCCTTTCGTGTTTATTAATAATAAAACAATGACCTCATGCAGAATTTATTTTCAAATCTATTTTTAGTGTTTGCTGACGCATCAAGGGAAGAGTTTTTTGAGCGATCATAAGCTCGGGCTTTTTTAGCCACCCAGTATTGCCTCTTATCAGGGTGAATGGCTTTTTATTTCATTTCATTTTGTTCTCTGCTGATTCTAATAAATCATAAACAATAGCATACTTGACTTAAAGCTTTCGTGACTGCAGGAATTAATATTCTTTGGGTCTTTTGGAAAAAGTCACGTAGATATGTTCAAAGAAAATAACAAAAAACTATGACGTTTCGATCGCAACACAAGCGGTCGTCATCAGAAAAAAGGGGTTAGCTTCTAAAGACAAACTGTTTATAAAGGTTCGAAACAGCCAATGTTAATGTAAGTGGTGGGCAGCGACCGCGATGGTGGTGGGTTTTCCACCAATCAAAGGGCTGCCAAGTAAACAATGAGCATGTTAATGTAAATCGTTGAGCGGCCTCCACAGCCAGCGCCCTAAGGTGGCTATGTTAATGAGAGAGATGATCATGTTAATGTGAGAGATTAACATGTTAATATGAGAGATTAGCATGTTAATGTGAGAGATTCGCATGTTAATATGAAAGATTAGCATGTTAATGTGAGAGATTAGCATGTTAATGTGAGAGATTAGCATGTTAATGTGAGAGATTAGCATGTTAATGTGAGAGATTAGCATGTTAATGTGAGAGATTAGCATGTTAATATGAAATATTAGCATGTTAATGTGAGAGATTAGCAGAGGTGGGACAAAGTCATTGTTATGCAAGTCACAAGTAAGTCTCAAGTCTTTGCTCTCGAGTCCCGAGTCAAGTCGAGTCAAAGATGAGGCAAGTCCAAGTCGAGTCTGAAGTCATCAAAATCATGACTCGAGTCTGACTCGAGTCCAAGTCGCATGACTCGAGTCCACACCTCTGAGGTGGGACAAAGTCATTGTTGTGCAAGTCACAAGTAAGTCTCAAGTCTTTGCTCTCGAGTCCCGAGTCAAGTCGAGTCAAAGATGAGGCAAGTCCAAGTCGAGTCTGAAGTCATCAAAATCATGACTCGAGTCTGACTCGAGTCCAAGTCGCATGACTCGAGTCCACACCTCTGGAGATTAGCATGTTAATGTGAGAGATTAGCATGTTAATGTGAGAGATTAGCATGTTAATGTGAGAGATTAGCATGTTAATATGAAAGATTAGCATGTTAATGTGAGAGATTCGCATGTTAATGTGAGAGATTAGCATGTTAATGTGAGAGATTAGCATGTTAATGTGAGAGATTAGCATGTTAATGTGAGAGATTAGCATGTTAATGTGAGAGATTAGCATGTTAATGTGAGAGATTAGCATCTTAATGTGAGAGATTAGCATGTTAATGTGAGAGATTAGCATGTTGATGTGAGAGATTAGCATGTTAATGTGAGAGATTAGCATGTTAATGTGAGAGATTAGCATGTTAATGTGAGAGATTAGCATCTTAATGTGAGAGATTAGCATGTTAATGTGAGAGATTAGCATGTTGATGTGAGAGATTAGCAGAGGTGGGACAAAGTCATTGTTATGCAAGTCCAAGTCGAGTCGCAAGTCATCAAATTCATGACTCGAGTCTGACTCGAGTCCAAGTCACATGACTCGAGTCCACACCTCTGGAGATTAGCATGTTAATGTGAGAGATTAGCATGTTAATGTGAGAGATTAGCATGTTAATGTGAGAGATTAGCATGTTAATGTGAAATATTAGCATGTTAATGTGAGAGATTAGCATGTTAATGTGAAAGATTAGCATGTTAATGTGAGAGATTAGCATGTTAATGTGAGAGATTAGCATGTTAATGGGAGATCGCAGAGCAGCAACGTCGAGCTCAGCAAGCGAGGAGGCTGTGTTCGTGTGAGAAATTTAACCTGCTAATGTAAAATTAGAGAGCCGAAAATAACAACATGGGAAGGTGATAGGATGGGAACATCACACCCAGGTATGACTTAAACTGGTTGATAACGTGCTTCCAATGATTCCTCAGTTTATCCCCATCTTCTCGATTGAAATTGTGTCTGTATATATGGATGGCTTCATGAACGAATCTTTGTTGATAGCCAGTGGGTTTGCAAAGTACCTTCTTCTTCGAAAAATCTATTTCGTGTGAGCCCACCGCATAAAAACAATGATCAGCCACGGCTGAGGTATTGGTCTTACCGTGTTTCAGATCTGCCTTATGTTCACGAACACAGTCTGAGACATGTCACTTAGTTTCCCCAATGTAACTACTGCCGCAGACACAGCTTCATTTGTAGACGCCGGGGTATTGCAGGTCAGGGATCACATCCTTCACAGATGGGATCAGATCACGAATTTGATGTACTGTGTTAAATCGAACCTGGATCTTGCGTTTGTTCATGATTTTGGAAATCGTTTGGTGACCCTATGTATGGCAAGGTGATGGTTTTTATTGGGTCCTCAGATGGTTCTTTTCCAACGGTTGGGGTGATAGCTTTACGGATTGTGTGGTCTGAATATCCATTCGTCTTGAGAACTTGGTGTACGTGTTCCAGTTCACTGGCTAGGTGATGATGGTCGGAAATGCATCGAGCTCTGTGGTGTAAAGTTTTGATGAGGGAATTATTCTGGGAAGGATGGTGGTGGGAGTCAGGTTTTAGATATGCATCTATGAGTGGCTCTCTTGTAGACAGTGTCCCATTGAGCCATCTGGTCTCCTTTAAATTAAAACATCCAAGAATGGTAGCTTGCCATCCTTTTCCACCTCCATGGTTTGATGGCTGGGTGTATGGAATTAATATATGTCGGGAATTGGTTCAGAGCTGGTCGTTTATGTGGGCAGATGATGAACGTGTCATCTACGATTAGGGAGAGCCCATTGGGTTACCTTCAACTTGTTTGTAGAAAGTTCCATTCCAGGTGAAGTAAGTGGTGGTGAGGCAGCGTCTCACCAGGGCCGGTACATCAGCATTCAGTCCTTGTTGGACCAAGTCTTCAATGATTGCAATTGTCTGGCACAGGAAGTTTGGTAAACAAAGAGACTACATCGAAACTAACGAGCAAATCACCTGGAGATAGTGAGATGTCCTTCATTAAAGATACAAAATGAGCCGAGTTAAGTACAGCTGAGGTGATCTTACCATTTAAAGCTTTCGTGACTGCAGGGATTCATCTTCTTGGTTCTTTCGGTAAAGTCACGTAGAAGGGAAGTAATAAAATAATAAAAATAAAACATAATAAAATAATTCTCACGACGTTTCAGCCACAACGCAAGCAGCCGTCCTCAGGTGAAAACCAGGTCTGTCGAGCATATATTTAAGCTGGGTCGGAAGGGGGGGAAAGGGCGCCTTGACAAAATAATTTGCATATCAAGAGGAATTTAGCATATTTATGGGAAATGCAGGTATGTGATTAGTACTACTTATGCCCGTGCATTATGCAGGATTAGCAGCATCAAAGAGAGGGGATATGGGAAATGCAGGTATGTGATTAGTACTACTTATGCCCGTGCATTATGCAGGATTAGCAGCATCAAAGGGAGGGGATATGGGAAATGCAGGTACGTGATTAGTACTACTTATGCCCGTGCATTATGCATAATGCATAATTATGCATAATGCACGGGCATTATGCATAATTATTTTCGGATCTCTTATTTTACATGAACAGGTTAAATGTATCACACTAACACAGCCACCTCACTTGCTGTGCTCGATCTCCCATTAACATGCTAATCTCTCACATTAACATACGAATATCTCCCATTAACATGCTAATCTCTCACATTAACATGCCAATCTCTTACATTAACATGCTAATCTCTCACATTAACATGCCAATATCTCCCATTAACATGCAAATCTCTCACATCAACTTGCCAATATCTCCCATTAACGTGCTAATCTCTCACATTAACATGCTAATCTCTCACATTAACATGCTAATCTCTCACATTAACACGCTAATCTCTCACATTAACATGATCATCTCTCACATTAACATGCTAATCTCTCACATTAACATGCCAATATCTCCCATTAACATGCCAATATCTCCCATTAACATGCTAATCTCTCACATTAACGTGCCAATATCTCCCATTAACGTGCTAATCTCTCACAATAACATGCTAATCTTTCACATTAACATGCTAATCTCTCACATTAACATGCTAATCTCTCACATTAACATGCTAATCTCTCACATTAACATGCTAATCTCTCACATTAACATGATCATCTCTCACATTAACATGCTAATCTCTCACATTAACATGCTAATCTCTCACATTAACATGATCATCTCTCACATTAACATGCTAATCTCTCACATTAACATGATCATCTCTCACATTAACATGATCATCTCTCACATTAACATGATCATCTCTCACATTAACATAGCCACCTCAGGGCGCTGGCTGTGGAGGCCGCTCAACGATTTTACATTAACATGCTCATTGTTTACTTGGCAGCCCTTTGATTGGTGGAAAACCCACCACCGTCGCGGTCGCTGCCCACCACTTACATCAACATTGGCTGTTTCACACCTTCATAAACAGTTTGTCTTTAGAAGCTAACCCCCTTTTCCTGATGACGACCGCTTGTGTTGCGATCAAAATGTCGTAGTTTTTTGTTGTTATTTTTTTTACCTATTTACGTGACTTTACCGAAAGACCCAAGGAATATAATAACATACTTATTATTCATAAGGTTTGCTTATAACCTAAATACCATTACGGTAACGAGTCTATGGAGAAAAATTCCACGCAATGTTTTTTTTATATCGAGCCATCTTCCACCCAGCTTCCCTAAATCCATAGCTTCAGTTACTATTTAACATCTTTTTTAAGACCCACATAGTGATAATGCTCTTTCTCAGTTATTATAAGTGTGACAATTTACTTCCCCCCATGAAACAAAGAGTTATGGATTGTGTTTTAATCCAATTCAGTAATATTTTTTTTCTCATTTGTGTTCTTGTCTTAAGTGAAGATTTTTCTTGCCCCATGATCCAAAATTTGAATACAATTCGCATGGAATTTGTATGCACCGTAAACATATATATACATTCTCACACGTAACATGAGCCGCACATCTCCTTAGCGTGAATGCCTGTGAATAAGTGCATCGTGATATTCTAATTATCTACGTACCATAAGTGACGATGCCAAACTTAATTAAACATGGTGGCTGGGTAGGTCAGACGTCAGAACGTTGAGCTGACACCACTGAGCTCCTGGGTCCGAGTCACCTGTGATTAACCCGCAATGTCAAGTGTCACTGTTTTTATGGGCTTAGCCTTGTTACCAATGGCTTCCCAAAAACCGCGGCATGGATACTGTGCAGGAGAAATTTCGAATGTGGGGTGGGGGGCGGAAGGTGAGCCCCACGTTGCGGTAACAAGACACGCTCGTACTGCAGGTGTGGGCACGCGATCTCTGAGTAAGGGGGGCATTGGTGGCATTGGTTGTGTGTTTGGGGCTGGGCAAGGGGGCCGCGGGGACTGGCGCTCTTCACTGGAGACCACACTTCCCTCGGCGCTTTTTGGAGGAAGCGACGGTCGCTGGCGCAACGCTCGCCAGGCGGGGGCATCTCAGGACACTGGAGGAGAGAAAGAGAAAAAAAATAACTCACCGTTGCCCAAAAACGTGGCGCTCGCTCGCAGCCCTCGTGATGGATTATCTTTGCCACGGAACTGGTCCACACGCCCCTTTGATGTGACTTTTACTCCACAAAATATCCGGCTAAACTGGACCGGAGGACAAAGAAGGAGACGCGCAGGCCATTATGCGTCGCGCCCGATTGAGAAACGCCCACCACCGAGCTTTTCCGAGTTGCCTCGTGGACAGCAGGACCCGCGGATAAATAATCGGCGCAATTACGGTCGTCGGCGCTCGTCGCCTGCTAACTGGCCGGGTCACGGAAGGGCCATCCCACCCCAATTACGCTCAATTAGATTGCGTCCCCTTCACCGCCACCGCGCCACTGATGGGTACAGTTAAACGCGCGGGTTTTTATAATTTATGTTTCACTGAAGCAGGTGAGAGTTGTGCCGGACGTTTTTATCTCATGCAGTGAAGCCTGCGATGCATCACAGTGAAAACGAAATACGAATGTGAACAAGCTTGTAAGATAATGAAATATGTAAATATTTCTTTATTTCACTGGACTTCCTTACGTACATTGGCTGCAAGTCTGTTTGTTCACTGCCAGGGTTTGACAAACCACTCCAGCACAGTGGTGAGTGCGCCGCGCTAAGAGCCCAACAGTCAGAATTCAACGCCCGGCGTTGGCTAACATCAGTGATGAGTGATGTCTAAAGGGACCTTTACCAACCCAGACTGAGCCGAGTGCTATGGTCAAATAATCCCCACGACCGATACTGTGTGGAGAGGCCTTCAATCCAGCAGTGGATTGACAAAGAGATGTACATTAGATTATTAACGGTGCACATTTCCCGAGTTTGAAGGAATCTTCTTTTGTTTGCAAGGCAGCGTTTGACAAACCATTCTGCCAATGCCAGTTCTACTATACATATTTTGATAATGTGGGCACTTTTTTTAAATGTGGTCACGCTGTTCCAATCCCAAGTCGTGTTCTCACAGCATTACATCTCTCGGTGCAGAAACTGCAAACACGAGCAAATAATGTGAATGCGATGTGGCTTGGGCCCCGTAGACCTGAAGTTGGCCTTCACGAGCAACGTTAAAACGAAGCCAATAAACGCAGAAAAACGTGTACACGCAGTCACAACATTAAAACCAAGAGCGCATCTCTGCTTTTTCTCTGATTGCACAACACAAATAATAATAATAATATTATCGCTTTGGCCCAAGTGTAATTTATTGCAAAATAATTGCATTTATATCTCCCGATGAGGTCCCACGCTAGCAAGGGGCCTCTTGAATTATTTATGTCGGGAGCAGATGCAATGGCTCTGGTTGTAGGATTTGGTTTGGCGAGAGCGTTCGTCGTTTATCCGGCATGGCGTGCGGTGCTGTTAAGTTAGGCGACGTGTGTACGGGCCCTGTGCACGTACGGGAAATTACTATTTCCACGTGGAGTGAGTTTTTTTTTCTTTTTCAAAAACCCCAATGAAAAATGTTTTTTCGGAAGTTTCCAGCCCCGGTGGCGAAATTTCATAGCGGTGAAGTGGCCGACGCGGTCGCTCAGAAAGAAACCAGAAGCCAGCGGTGGCAGGTGCCTCATTGTTCCATGTGCCACGTCCCACGTCCCACGTTGTCGCCCCCGTCCTCAACCCGTGCCTCTCACCACAACCCCCTCACCCCATGTCACTCACCACATACCCCTCACCCCATGCCCCCCTCACCATATGACCTCACCCCATGCCCATCACAGAGTGGTCCCACATCCCATGCACCCCCGTCACTCAGTGCCCCCTGTACCCGATGGAACGGGCCCCCCCACTGCGCCCCAGTGGGGGAGAGCCGTGGGTTTCTTGAGCAACTCCGCGGGGGACCCGGGACCGGATTTTCCAGCCGAGGTTTCCGGGGGGAAGCCAAGGCGCGTTGCGCAGCAGCAGCTGAGGGACGGGAGTTTTTGTGGCCACTGTTGGCGTGGCGCCAGACGCATTCTGAATTTTAAAAAGTTCTTAAAATAGACGTATTCCACAATAGCGTAGTTTTGTGCGGAGCTTTTGTGCGGAAATGTGCACTGCGTGTATCAAGCATCAGCGGGCCCATTGCTATACGTGCGAGAACCTGCTTGGGAACTTCATCACTTGACTTGAAAGGGATCTTTTGTTTAAACATTTAGTGGAGAGGCAAAAGTATTTTTTTCCACTCATCTTGGACATTGCTTTTGGTAAGATTGGACCACCCTCGGTTCCAAAGTTGCCAATTCACTTCCGGCTTGTTCATCCGCAGCGAATGCAGCTTTTCCATCTTTCCGTGGAATCTCAAATTGCGCAGACAAACAAGTTCCGTGCTGCGACCAAACAGCGCGCTTGAATGCGTACAGCAACAAACTGCTTCTGAGGAACCAAAAAAAGACAACAAGTTTGGGAAACCCAAAAAAATGTCACACTCGGCAGAGGGCACCTGTGGCGCAAACCCTCATTTCGTGCCAGTGTCGGTACAGTGAGCGGAACGGCGTAGTGAAATAATAATAAAAATATGCCCGTGGTTGGTTGGTACGCGCCTCCCACCCCCCAATGGCAATGCAGCCACGCAGGAAAGGGAAGAAATTATCGGGGCTCCCGCCGAGAGGGAACCTCCCGCTCTCCCGCCACTGCGCGGGCCGTGCGCAGGTGGCCCACTCGCTCGGAGCGCGGCCGGCGAACGAGAGCGAGCAGCGAAAGGGCACGCGAGTTGTTTTCCATGCCTTGGATCGGTGAGATTTTGCGTCGTGAGCGATATGTGACCCGATAAGAATTCTAATTCGGCGGTGAGTCTCAATTCAGCAGCAGCACCTCAAGATGCCGGACAGCGGCAAGGGAGCGCGGGTTGCAGACAAAGGTGAATGGACGGGGACGGATGTGTGAGAGGGCGGAGGGGATCTGCGTGACAACAGCAACAAGAAGCTGCGCTAAGGTGCAGCTGCAACAGCGTGGAAGATAGGTGATGGTGGGGGAGATGGACAGAGGGGAAGAGGAGGATGGTTTGGAGCGCAGATGGGGCGCCGAGTGTGAACTGAGGAAAGTTAGGGCAGGAAGTTCGTCTGTTGTTACTGCATTGATATCGAATAATTGCAATTATTTCAGTGTTGATGCCTGTGGCCAGTGCATCCATAGGGCACGCTGCACAGGAAGCGTTCTACGCATTCAAAAGAAATAATAACTGTTGTTGTTGCAGCATTATTAAGTGGTGTCATAATTATTTAATGTTGCGATCATGGCATGTTATAGGCCACGCTTTAGTTCTTGCCCTGTGATTTTCATGCCCATTGCTCTGCGGGGTGTGTGGTAGAGCATGGGCACCCTCCTTCGAGAGGGGTCATCAAAGTTCACGCCGTAACGTGTACCAACAACATTACCCTGCAATGAAAATCAGCCCCACGGTAATCGCGCGGTGCAAAACCCCGAACGAAACAAACGTACGTGGCATTTACCGACAGCGCCCTCGAATTAATCCACGATAAAATGTGGCCTTGATGCCAAACGTGGTGGTTGTAGCTGAAGAAGACCAGTGGCGTCTTCCAACGCAGGAAAATAAATGTGAAAAGTTGGTCGACGATCGTTGGGATGCTCGCCATGGGTCGCAGGCCGTCTTGTCGCCGCCGTTTCCTTACATCTGTCTGGCGCGCCCTCGTCTGGGAGCCTCGCTCGCCTTCGTAGGTCTGTGCGCACGTCCCTGGAATGGAGATCGACAGCCGAAAAGGAATTTATGATTCTCGTCCAATTCTTTATTGCAGTGTCTGAGCGGTTGAAGTGTAATTTCTTCGAAAATGTTGGGAAAATAGGATCGTGTTAGGAGCACAAATATCCATGGAGCGTGATTTATTTTTTATTTCCACCCTTATGGTAATCCACTGCTGGTTGAATTAAATCCTAAATTCACACCAAATGTATGGATTTGAAGACAGAGGGAAGAGGGAAGGAGGCCAGGGTCTAAGGCCACAGATGGATTTAAAAGACGGTGTCATGGAGGCCTTGGGAAAGACAAGACAGAGTGGTGAGGACAGAAATAGGAAAGCATGGAGAAACATTGGCTACCCTGGTGGTAGCGCCTGGACACAATGACCAACAAATGACGATGATTAAGTTAATGGGAGTCCACATCCAGAAAATGGAATGCTGTGACTCTGGCTCAGAGTGCTGCGGTGAGCAGAGGTGTCATTTGGTGTAATTAAGGGGAAGTTGTGTGTGGTCAGGACAGCCTTGGGAACACAGATCCCAGGCTGGCTCGCATGGTGTGTATGTGTGTGTGCTTGTCCTTGTGTATGTGTTGTGGGGGGCGGGAGTGTAGTGGTTAGCGCACCCGGCCCCCGGAGTTCAGTTTCTGCTTCTGACCAATAATAAGTGGGGAATATTTTAAAATCGCCACTGGGGAGACAAAGGCGGCCGGGCATGGTGCTGGCCACCCACTCCCAACAGGCTATTAAGGCTATGGGGGGGGGGGGGTCTTTGCCTTTGTACGTGTGGGTGCGAACATGCATGCGCACGCTGTGTCACATTGATGATGTAAACCTGACACACCGGTGCCATGTGAGTGCCATGTGAGTGCCATGTGAGTGCCATGTGAGTGCCATGTGAGTGCCATGTGAGTGCCATGTGAGTGCCATGTGAGTGCCATGTGGGCTTTTGGTGACTTTCTGAATGGAGGACGATGTTCCCACCTCAAGTCTGGGCAGCGGACAGCTGCGAGCCAGGTCTGCAGGGCCCTCTGTGGTGAACGGGGAAATCCGTACAGAAGTTAATTTGTACACAGTTGACGTGCGGCAGTGTATATGTATGCATATATACTGTATAAAGCAATAGGGAAGCAATGAGGCTCGGTTTGACTGCAGAAAGTGCCGCCAATCCTCAGCTGAAGCAAAGGGAAGCCTTGACATCTGTTCTCACAAAATATTTTTGTAAAAATCACGAAGCACAAGGACATTTCAGCGTTTTTGTGAGCCTGGCCAATTCGCTTTTTGAAGCAGCATTTAGCGTGTGCCGACGTACAGCACAGGAGCAGGTCGGCTGTTGCGCCGGGCGTTGTGAACCGTGAGCACGGCCATGTGACGGTGGTGATGGGAGACTTCTCGGCATGCGAGGGGACGCCACTCAAAAGGCCCGGGCCCAGCAGCAGTTGCCACTTTGGCCACGAGCCCATGACGAGCGAGGTGGACGATTGACGTCACGCTGCTCTTCTTTCGCACCGTGCTACTCGGAGGTGCGCGGGGAGGACAGCAAACGAAACAAGCACTCGTCGCGCTGACCACGTCATTCGGTGAGAAGAACAAAGCCCAAAGTGCCGTTTCTGTCGGCGGTTTCTGTTGCTTCTGCGAGAGCGTGAGCCGACGGTGTGAAACGCGATTTGTCTTGTGGGTTATTGGATGATGAAGGTTTAGATATTGTAGAGGGGGTAATGACATACAGTCGTGTGTGTGCGCTCTTTTACATAACCAATTGTTAGGCAGCCAGGTGGCTCCCTCGTCTCGTAGTTTACTTCACCTCTGTCGAGAGAAGACCGGCGGGCAAGAGGGTGGCGGTGACTTGCGTGGGTTTCTAGAGGAGGCCCGCCTGCTGCACAGGGTGCTGGCAACCACCGCGAAGGTTGCGCTCCGACGGGTCCGTTCCCAATCTCGGCGGAGTTTCCGTCTCGTCACGCAAACACAACGCGCCGTTCAAACAGCCGCGCGGGGCCTGTTTGAGCTGCCGCGTGTGTAGCTGAACTGGAGGCAGAAAATTTTAAATTGTGACGAAGATTTTTAGGGGTTTTTTTTTTCCTTATTCCGCTGGGCGTCGAGGTAGAGGCGGGTGTGGGAGTCTCGGCGTGGCTTTGTTCGAGAGAGGATTATTCGTCGTGAACTCTCAAGACAACAGTCGATGTACGGTGGACATTGTCCCTCCGTTGTCGTCATCGTCGCCGTCGTCCTCATCATCATCATCATCGCACTCGTCTTGCTTTCTGAGTGGCGACCGCAGGTGAGGATTCCGAGTTATCTCCTTCAAATGTTCGAACGTCTCTCATAAATAAACCTTCACACCGCACGCAGGCTCGATTAAGCAATCGGTGTTTGCTCATCTCCATCACTGGCGATGAGACAGTGGTGGGAATTCAGCATTCTTCTGACAAGAACCAGTCTGTCCACATGGCAGCTACTCATTGACTTCCCACAAAGGGGTACTTAATTTATTTACTGCAGACGAATGATGATGATGGGTTGACTCGATCACGGACTCGGCTTTGAACTCCTTGACCTTCTGCTCGGAAGTTGGGCATTTGGCCCTTGTGCCACCTGACCAGAGTACAGTGTTCAGCCACTCAGAGGTCCTTTACAACAACAAATGGGAATCTTAAAAACCGCGGGGGCACTTTTAAGGCGTGATTATTTAATCAAGTTGCTGGCGACCCCAGAGCGGAGCTTCCTCGCTCTACCCCCCCCCCCCCCGCCTGTGCCTTCTCCGTGGCGGAGATTCGTTTTTGTTTTCCCGTAAACTCCCGAGAGCTCCGTGCGGGTCCAGCCAGCGGATTTTTTCCGCTGGTCCCAGCTCTCTTCACTTTCCTCCTTTTATACCAGCTCTCTTGACTTTTCTCCTTTTATACCAGCTCTCTTCACTTTTCTCCTTTTATACCAGCTCTCTTCATTGTTCTGCTGTTATATCAGCTCTCTTCATTGTTCCGCTGTTATACCAGCTCTCTTCATTGTTCTGTTATTATGCGAGCTCTCTTCATTGTTCCACTGTTCCCAGCGCTCTTCACTGTTCCACTGGTCCCAGCGCTCTTCACTGTAAGGCCCACGGGCCACTGGCGGGCCCCTGGTGTCAACCCCGATGGTTTCGAGCGAGTGGCGGCCCTCACACTGACGATGTCTTATCGGCGAAGGTGGCCCCCTCCCCTCTAAAGAACACGGCTCTGTCGGCTGCTTGTGTCCACGTGGTTCCTGTACCGCCCGCCTGTGCCACTCGTAGGCGAGCCCCAGCCCCAGGCGCCTCCTCCTCGCGGGGCGCTGCGCTGTTTGCCGGCGGGTGCTTTGTGTGCGGGGCCGCTCCGAGTCCAAAGGTGCGCGGCAGCGTTGAGCGCGACCGCTTTGCCTTTTATTTGTTTGCGTTTCTCTGGGAATTTCAAACTTCGGGGTGTGTGTGTGTGTACAGTACGCCTTTTACAATCTTCACAGATGCCATACAACATGTTTTTAATGACTATAATTAACGCAGGATTATTCATGGATTTAGAAAACAGCCTCCTATGTTTTATTTTGATGGAAAGTGCAAACGTATGGGTGGGGGGGTCGTTATTTCATAGTGAAATATATATTTAAATACATTTGTATGTATCCCTGATCGCTGGGGAAATGTGTGCATCGGTTATGCGTCCATCGTGTCCTCGCCACTGGCCACATGCGCTTTGTACGGGGTGGTTCAGATGTACAGTATTGTGACCCCATTCAATTCTCTTCAACGTAAATGTTTTCGTATACCGATGGGTGTGAAAACAGAAATGAATAAACAGAGGACAATGTTACCGCTCAATTAATTTGGGGGTCACGAGACATCTGGAGCACCACCCTGATCAATGCACGCCCGTGTGCTGCTGTGTGCGGTACATATTCACGTAACGTTATTCGCGTTAATGAATTCGTGTAAAGTCCGCATGTTGAGAAATGTGGTGTCCACGTCTGTGCACTCGTGCCTCGACATGCGCTGCTCGCCTTATGCACACGCAGCACTGTGGTGTGTATACTCTTGTGTACTATTGTGTAAACTGCTGTGTAAACTGTTGTGTAAGCAGTTGTGTATAATGTTGTGTATGCTGTTGTGTAAGCAGTTGTGTATACCGTTGTGTATGCTGTTGTGTAAACTGCTGTGTAAACTGTTGTGTAAGCAGTTGTGTATAATGTTGTGTATGCTGTTGTGTAAGCAGTTGTGTATAATGTTGTGTATGCTGTTGTGTATGCTGTTGTGTAAACCGTTGTGTATGCTGTTGTGTATGCTGTTGTGTAAACCGTTGTGTATGCTGTTGTGTATGCTGTTGTGTATGCTGTTGTGTAAACTGTTGTGTATGTTGTGTATGCTGTTGTGTAAACTGTTGTGTATGATATTGTGTATGCTGTTGTGTAAACTGTTGTGTATGATGTTGTGTAAGCTGTTGTGTATGATGCTGTGTATGTTGTTATGTATGCTGTTGTGTATGCTTTTGTGTATGTTGTTGTGTAAACTGTTGTGTATGCTGTTGTGTAAACAGTTGTGTATGATTTTGTGTAAGCTGTTGTGTATGCTGTTGTGTAAGCTGTTGTGTATGCTGTTGTGTATGCTGTTGTGTAAACCGTTGTGTATGATGTTGTGTAAGCTGTTGTGTATGCTGTTGTGTATGTTGTTATGTATGCTGTTGTGTACACGCTGTGACTCTATGTTGTCAACTTGGCGTTTATCTTACGTGTTTATGCACTGTGACCCAAAATTCCAAACACATGCGATTGTTATATTGATTTATTTTAACAAATTACATAGGGTTATTGAATATGTTTTAATAAATCGTCATACGGACTTCCATTAACGGTAACGCACACGTGAATTATCTTTTGAAATTAATTCCGGATTTTTTTTTTTAAGTTGCCAGCTGTGTAATCTTTGAACATTCATCATCCGTTACGTTTTGTTGTTTCATATTTGAGGTGAAGAAGAAACGTAGATATGAATAAAACATTAACTTAAATAATAAACAGTTTAAATGTTTTAACGTCACCGCACGTGTTCGGAGGTGGGGAGGAAGCGCAAGAAACTCAACAACACAAAAGGCACTCGTAGAGAAATGAGTTTTCAATCTAGAAAATAAATAAATAGCCAATGTGCCCTGACTTTTGGGTCACCCTGTATGTACAAAGGGCTCGACTTAAATGTTTATACACACACGTGCCGTTGTGTCGTGCGACAGACTAACAATGTCGATTTAGACAGCGCTGTCTGAATTGCGACCGCATCTCAAGACGCCGTCCCGAACCGGCGGGCACGTGGATGTTATTGGGAGCGGCAGTCGGACATGGGCCGAGGACGAGAGGGAGGTGTCGAGTCTGGACTTGAACGGGGTTAGAGGGAGGAGTGGTAGACCGGCCTGTGCTGTGGATGAGCGAGACCAGCGGTTAGCGTCCTACCTGACCATTATGACACGTGATTGCCCTGTGCACGGAGGCAGGGAGTGGATGGCACACGGGTGCCTGGGGGAAGGGAGTTTCAGAACATTGTGTGTACAGAAATGTATTGTTGAATCTCTCCGTGCAATCCTGTGAGTGTTCATGCTCTAGTACGCGAGGGTTTTCCTTGGCTCACTCAGGATTTCTCCCACAAGCAAGGCACTCATTCATTCACGAAATTGGCCAAACTTCCCAGGCCTGACTCTTGCTGAATTCAGATTGGGGGAGGGGTAGTAGAGTCGTAATGGGAGGCCACAATAACAGTGACACATCGCTAAGCAGAGCGAACTCGTGAGGGCTAAAGGGACCTTTGGTGGTGCAGGACCCCCCCCCCCCTTGCACAGCCCTGCCTGAGACTCCAGAGGGAGCCTGTGCATTACAATGTCCGTGCGCGTATGCGGCTCTTTCCCTCCCCTAGCGAACACCATCAAGGTGGAGGCGCCGAGCGATGACGAGGAGCTGGAGCCGGGCGCCGGCGTGGCGGCGCCCGGCTCGCGACCCGGGGGAGACGCGCGGTGGAGCGGCGCGCGGGACGCAGCGGGAGGGGACCACGGAGCCCTCGACGGAATCGGCGGCGGTGGCGGCGAAACACCGGGGAGCGGCAAGCTGGCGTGCGACATCTGCGGGCTGGTGTGCGTGGGGCCGAACGTGCTGCTGGTGCACAAGCGCAGCCACACGGGTGAGTGAGTGCGTGAGCGAGTGGGAGTGAGTGGTGAATGAGTAGGAGTGAGTGGTGAGTGCGAAGGAGCGAGCGAGTGTGTGCGAGCGAGTGGGGAGTGAGTGAGCGAGTCGTGAGCGCGAGCAAGCGAGTGGTGTGTAAGTGAGTGAGTGAGAGCGAGTGGTGAGTGAATGAGCGTGTGGTGAGTGCGAGCGAGCCGATTCCCGTGACAATAATAATAATGGGCTGTGGCGTGGCCCAGCCGTAGCGCATTCCCCCGCTTGTTTGCAGAGGTTCGCGGTTATAATTTGGCAAGCCACCCCGGTGAATACTGCGGTGGGTGTATTATCCGTAAATATGTGCAGTCTGCTTCACAGTGGGCGTAAATGATCCCGTGACGCCGTCGTTCGAAATGAATCCGCCATTGTTTGGCAGTTACTCAATTGGGATCACACGGCAATCATTGGCGCCCGGCTGGCAGGCGAATGACAACGTCCAGGCCCAGTGCTGCGTCGCCTTGTGCCGCACAGGGGGACACCTGCCCGGGGGTGCCCACGGAATATTTGAGATGAGTTGTGATGCGAGGCGCTTTGCGCTGCCGAGGCATTTACGCAGCTCCATATGAATACAAAAATATTCTTAATGTGAGCAGTGACGTTGAATCTGATCGTGATGCTGATCGTGAAGCTGATTGTCATCGCCCCGTAGGAATCAACGTCACAATCAGCATCGCAATCTGACATCGTCGTTAGAAGAAACGTTCCCTTCGTTTTCGGAATTGTCATTGTAAGATCGATGAGTACAAGAGTCGGTGTCATTGTCATGGTAATCATCATCAGATGACTTGTGAGTCGTCATCAATATCAGAATCATCATTGACGTGAGTAAAGAGTATGAGAATGCCCAGGTCGTCGTCATTGCTTTTCAAAGCAGGGTGCTTGGGAGAGTGCAGCGCCACCTAGTGTACGGATAAGTGACATCATGTTTAAAGATCTCAGAAGTAAAGTCATATCCCACTGGAGTACAACGTTTAGACTTCTCTCGAAAAAAAACAATAAATCATCCTTTTATGTACAATCGCAACATGCCCATTGTCTCCCTTGGCCTGCAGCGTCTTGACATGCGGTCTTACTCGCAGGGTCGGCAGTGCCGCTGGAGGGGTTCGGTGGTACACTGAAGAATGCTCATTGGTCCAACATTGTGCCATAGGAAGGGTGTTGGTGGTAATAATTGGCTGCTGATTGTGGTAATAATGATTATCATCATTAGCACAGTTGGCTACGTACGGTGCGAAAGAAGTTCAACATTCATGCATCATAGGAGTTGGATGATGAAAATGCTGATGGATCCATAATACGGGTTTTTTTGGGTTAGATCGCATAAATATATAAATGTGTCTTTAAACCCGCCACCACCCGACACAGCCAATTAGTAAAGGTTGTCACGTCAACAGCACACGCCAATTCGTTAGTAGTACAGTACACATGTAGTATGGGTGATATCGGTCGCGAAAACCTACTTGTTAAACTGATGCTGATGGATGTTTGGTAACGATTATTACGAAGATGATGATAGGCACTGGATAATGATGAAAGGCCATTGGATGATGATTATTATAATGACGATAATGGGCATTGGTAGATGTTTGGATGATGACGACGATGGTGGCGACGGTGCTGGGGTGTCTGTGGCTCACTGCTGCTACTGCCGCCGCCGCCGTGTTTTATGCCACGCAGGCGAGCGCCCGTTCCAGTGCGTGCAGTGCGGCGCGTCGTTCACGCAGAAGGGGAACCTGCTGCGCCACGTGAAGCTCCACTCGGGGGAGAAGCCGTTCAAGTGCCACATGTGCAACTACGCGTGCCGCCGTCGCGACGCGCTCGCCGGCCACCTCAAGACTCACGCGAGTGCGTCGCCCGCCCGCCCGCACGGGCTCACACGGTCATGCTCGGCTCGGTTCCTCGGGAGAACGGTGGTGTGAATGAGGCCCGAGAGTTTGCGTGGGTCCGGCACGCTTCCCGGCGTGCCGCCGTGCGGGGACCGGGCCACGTTGTTGCCGGTGGTCGGTGCGGTGAAGTCGGTCCTTGTGACGTTCTCACCTCCCCTGCTGGACATCTGTGAAAAAGAGCTTTCTAGCTCGTCGGATTCCTCCAGCATAAATAAATATTCTGATTGTGATTCTGTCGTGCTGTATTATGTTTCAGGAGGCTATGCTCCTCGCGTTCAGCAACCCGCACTGGCTAGCGTGGGTCCACTCCGATCGATTGACCTCCACCACCTGTGTGGCCCGTTTAAGGCCCTCATCCAGGAGTGGATCGCACCTCCGACTAGCGCGGTTGGCTACGTACGGTGCGAACGAAGTTCAACGTCCGTACGGCAGCGAGAGATGCGGCTGAGTTTTGTCGTCGTCTCTGCCCGCAGTCGGGAAGCCCCACAAGTGTGCCTACTGCGGGCGCAGCTACAAGCAGCGCAGCTCCCTGGAGGAGCACAAGGAGCGCTGCCACGCGTACCTGCAGCACGCGGCGCTCAACGGCCCGCACGCCGCCCCACCAGGTGCCGCCCCCCACCCTCGCCCGCACCCACACGCACCCACCCACCCACCCACCCCACCCTCGCTCGCACCCACACGCGTCCACCCACCCACCCCACCCTCGCTCGCACCCACACGCGTCCACCCACCCACCCCACCGCACGCTCGCACTCGCACGTACGGATGGCTACATACAGAGCGAAAGAAGTTCAACATACATGCCTACACCCCCCCCCTCCCGCAAACTCACTCACACCCACACAGGTCCGCCCCCTCCTCTGCCGCGGGGCGAGGAGAGGAGGAGCGGTGTCGGCAGGAAGGAGGGCGGCGTTCATACACGCACTGACCGGCGGCGGAAGTTCTTTTGGGGCAACGTGTGGTCCGAGATCGTGGTGGTCCGAGCGTAGTCCGGGAGCGTGGTCTGAGCGTGGTCCGGGAGCGTGGTGGACCGAGTGTGGGCCGCGTGTGTGGCCCGGCCAAGGCGCTGGTTGCCGCTTGAGTTGGGCCGTTGGCGAGGTGTGGGGTGGCATTCACGGTTTTTGCCATCGTCAAGTCTCAATCTCGATGGCAGTGGCAGTGAGAGGTTTTCCATCTGCGGTTAAGTACTGTGACTGAGTACGTAGCAATTACATATTGAAGACATTTTTAATTACCTCATGATTTAATGAAGCAATTCCTCATGACATAAGAGTTACCTCTAGATGCATTTGTTGTGAGGACACCCAAGGCGCTTCCTGGGTAGGATGAGGTCCGTGGTGTTGAACTCTGCGAAAGTTTTTTCTACATTCCTCATACCTTGATACTTGAAACTACGGCATCCAGACATTTTTTATTGTTGTTGCAGAACACCATATGTAACGCGATGTGTGTACTGCAGAATTAAACACACACTTGGAAAAGCGGAGGGAGTAGTGCTGGTTGGCACACGTGGTGCGCAGGGTGGAGGAGGGCAGGTCACTGAGACGGGCATTGGAGTGGGGACCGAAGGGAGGACCTAGAGTCAGACGATGGTGATGCGGCTGTAAGAGCGATCCTCGAACGATGCATCAACCAAAACTATAGGGAAGATCTAAACTTGACTTAAAGCTTTCGTGACTGCAGGAATACATATTCGATGGGTCTTTCGGTAAAGCCATGTAGATATAAAATAATATAATATCACGACGTTTCGATTGCAACACAAGCAATCGTCTTCAGGTGAGATTGCGATCGAAACGTCGTGATATATATATATATGTTTTTTCTATCTACGTGACGTTACCGAAAGAACCAAGAATATACTTTTCTACTTTACCAGGTAAGGCCCACTGAGCTATAAAGCTGTTTTTCAGAAGCGACCTGGTCACACATAAATGCTCAACGAAGTGGAAATTGACTCTAAACGCGTGTTGTTGATTCTAAATGTGGAGGGGAAAACCCAAGGACCCGGATAAAAATCCACGTAACCACGGGGAGAGAGACACGCAAACTCCAAATATACAGCAGGCGTCAGAGTCGGCATCGAACCCACGAACTTCTGTATACCAGGCGAGGTAGTTAACATCTCGCCACCACAGTGCCAAAGCCAGATGGTAGTGGTCATGCCCCTGAGGTTGGCTGTAACAAGTGCGTGATCTAGCAGACGGAAGCTATCGCTCTGGGTTTGGTGGCATCTGCAGCATTGGGTGTGATGACCTCTTGACCTTGGCCATTCATTGATAGAATCGGGTCACTATGAGACGATATTCACAAAAGCACCTTGACAGCGGCTGTGTTCGTTGCCGTGACTCACAGTGGCCGATGGGGCCATGAGAAGGGTCACCTGGGCCTCGTGAGTGCCACTCTGGACGCGGTCTCCACCAGTCAGGGATCGGCCCTGGGCAGTTTCAGCGCAACAATAATAACAATGAATGATTTAGTTCATTTGGTAATTATCACGCCATTGTTACAGTGCAAGGCTATCATGAAGGCGCTACTTTTCACAGACATTGTTTGCGATAGTTACAGTCGAAAGTGACGATGCTGCTACGTGTAATCCCGGTGTGACTTTTCTCATTTGGCAAATTTGGACCGTGACGCCGGCACACAATGGCCTTCTACTCGTTCCGAATGATGTCAGGAGATCTTTAACGTCCACTGTGAAGCAGACGGTGCACGTCACTTTACGCTTAATACACCCACCGCACTATTAACCAGGGCGGCTGCTGGATTCGAACCGTGAAGCTCCGTAACAAGCGGTGAAGGCGCTACCGCCGGGCCACGTCACCGCCCTGCTAGACCAGATGATTAGAAACGGCAACACGCAAAGGTGCTGCGCTCAAAAACAGCAGGAAGGCACAACTCGCATGGTGCCGTGCATGCATATCATGTGACCACCACACTGCACAATGCTATCAGCCTTGTCTCGGGACCACCTGCTGAAAAACGAGCTGGACGTGTGGCCATATTTGTTTCCAGCCAGCACGTGTTTTGTGCTGTTTCACGTCTGCCGTCCTGTTTCTGATGGTTTTATAATCACTGAATTCGCTGTGACCGCGTCACTTGCAGAGCTCGCGACGCTGGAGCCCAAAGTTGGGATGCCAGAATCTCGCTCGCCATGACGCTCACAGGGTCACGTGTCCACGGTGGCGGTGTGCGAAAGGGCGGGGGTGGGAGGGGGGGAGTTTTTATGCTTGTCAGGAATTCAGAGATGTCAGCCCAGATTAATGACGAAATGCATTCTGCGCATGCTTCCTTAAGGCACAGGAGGTTTGTTTTGCCGTCTGTGCGCGCGTCTTCGTGTGTTGTGCTCACGACAGGGTAAGCAATAGCGTGGGTCCGCACGGCGCACTGCGGAGCCCCAGTAGCTGGTGTTTCCGGTTGAGTTGAGGAGCACCAGGTCATTCTCCAAATTAGACCCATTCGGGTCTCTTGATTTCTCACCTCGTTAAACAAACAACGACCTTCACTTGATTTCAGGTCCTGGCCTCGGCTAACGTCGGTGGCGTCAAAACTTGCCTCGGGCATCTTTTAGGTTGACTGAGCCTTAAACGAGGAGTGAGTGCAATGTGTGAATATCAGTGGCGGTGGAGTCGCAGGTCTCGCGCACATGCCGGCCTTGAATGGGCGCTCGCAGCTCGTGCCCCGAGTCGGAATGGCTGCCGAGGAGGGTGTTTGATCTTTGTCTGGTAGAATGGGAAGGAAATAATTCACCCGGGTCTGTTGACTCACAACACTTTTGTCTGTCCTGAGACATCCTATCAGTGAGCTTTAGCCACGCTATGTCAACTCAAAGTACACCTAGCCTGGCACAGGGGCATTGTGACATCACGACAGTGCCTGGCAGCTGGCATCTGTTTGTTATCATGAAAGTCCCCGGCAATGTGAAGCTAAACGTCGGACATTGTTCCGAAAGAAAACACGTGGTGCAACCTGACCACACAGCGGAGAGCTGTGAAAGCACTGATATTAATTTGACGCATCTTTACACACGCACGTACACCCTTATACCTGGTTCTCCTGGTAAGCCGATGCTCTGGTGGCGGTGGCGGCGACACGATGTTTTCCGGCTCAGTCTGCCAGAGCCAGTTGAGTTTTTGGTAACACACACATGGCCACATTCCCACGCACGCGTAGCCGCTCCCCCCAGGCGATCCCATCACCTTGGTGTAAAAAAAACGACTTCAAAGTTCCTGCAGGGTGACCCTGAATTTCCAAGAAGTAAGGCCGCTGCGGGCCGTCGATTGAACTCTCGTCCAATCACCAGCAGCCACCCAACAGATGGATTATCTCAGCAGCCAAGGGTAATACAGGTGCAGCACCCCGCGAGTGGACATTGGCAGCAGGCAAAGCCCAGTGGATGCGGCACAGCCTTTAAAACACAAGCCCCGTTCTCTGGATTGTATGACTCTGCAAAGTTAGAGGACACCCCAAACTTGTGCCCGGTGTCAACAAAGTTTTACAAATCTGGTCACACACGCACCCACAAGCACCTACCAGATCACAAGACGCACCCACAACTTCTACTTTAAATACCCTGTTGAACACAGTGCGTGTTATAATGAAGAGAATGTGGGCTATTAACTTTTCCCCATGACACCGCTCTCTCGATGTGGATCATCGGTGCCACCGTGATTCATGATGGGACTTTTGGGTCAGGCCCCGTAATGATCTGAGACCAAATCTCTGCCATTAGAACCCTCCACCACAAGACACAGCCAAACACATTCAATTGTCACGTGGTGTCAAAGCGTTTAACGACGTGCCAATTTTGTTCTCTGGATTGTGTGACGCACTTTGTTCCCTTGAATTTTAAATCAGAAGTTGTGGGTGCGTCTTCTGACCCGGTAGGTGCTTGTGTGTGTGCGTGTGGACAGATTTGTATAACTTTGTTGAAACCGGGCACAAGTTTGGGGTACATATCATTTTCCGGAGCCTCTTATGATCTGGAGAATACAGTTTCTATTTGTTCAAAAGTTTGATTAGCAACGGTCGCGCGGAGACACGTCATGACCATACCAGCAGCTTCACGTTGCCCCTGGGCACTACAAATGCAACCAGGTCCATGTAAACACTTGTGTCGCCGTCCAACCTCATTTCGGCAGCAGCGGCGATAGCGCCAAACCACGGACCTCGGCCGGGTGCCATCATTCAAGCTGCCGCTCGTCCACTTGCGGGCTTTGCGATGAGACACGGGCGTAATCAATCAGTCGGTCAACTTAGCGACCGCCCAATCGACAGTCACCCGGTCACCGCGCACCTTTATTTTACACGGCGCGCAATTTATGGGCGTCACGAGACGAGTGACGTGCGACCGCAAACAACACCGCGACGCGTGACTTTGCGGCGAAGTGAAACACCCGCAGCCGTCCGCCGCGCGCCCTTCGCAGGGGGCTGGGAGCTGTGGGCCTGGAGAGTCGCCGCCGACGCGTTGTACAATGGACAAGCCCGGGCACGACAGCCTGACGTTGACAAAGGCCACGAGACAGAGCTACACTGACAGTGCCTATGAATAGCTCTCATTAGGTGAACCCTAAATGGAATGCGGCACTATTCTTTCTCCGACCAAATAAATAAAAGCAAACTCTGCACCCCACACCGCACACCGCAGACAAAATAAAATACAAAGGCAACGACAAGAACGGTGGCGGTGGTCTCTACGTCTCACGGTTGTCGTGTTGCGGACGTTCTCTGTGTTGTGCATCCGTGGTGTTGACCGGGTGAGCTCAACAAAACCCACGGCCGTTGTGTAGAATGACGCCGCCTGTTTGAGTCACGGTCGTCAAACAAATCGACGTTCCACGGCCCCCTTCAAGGTTTCCCGATTGGCGAGGGAATTCGCGTGGAGCAGAGACTCGCCGCACACGCGCTGGCTCCTGTAGCGCGCGGCGCGTCGACGCACGTGCCGTACGGCGCACACCTGACGCAGAGATTTGTAACACTCCCAGAACCCCCTGCCGGGCTGTGAAGGTAGCCAGGGACAGCGGCTCGGCGAGTCTGTTCATGAATCGTTGCTTGCGGGCCAGTGGGTGCTGTCCCCTCGCATCGCATGGATTTCCTCTCATGGGCACAACGTTCCTGAAAACAGGAGTCGGTCAAACGTGTGAGAGCAGGAGCCTCATAGCACGATCTTGAGACTCGGCGAGGCTTTCCTGGGGGAATTCAACGAATGAGCAAATTAATAAATGCCAGACGGTCGGTGGCTTGCGTGCGGCTCACACGGAACAGTGCAGAGGGACACGTGCCGGGTGATTGTCAATCAGGATTCTGCACCTGTAATCTGGTCGCTTGAGGATTATTCTTCCATTTTATTTTCATAACCGTTTTCTCTTGCAGTAAAAAAAAAGTATTTGTGAGTAATTGGTACGTATCATACGTGTATGGTTTAACCAAAGGTTTTTAAACTTTTAGGTAATTCAGCAAATGTCTGTTAGTGTTTTTTTTTTATTATATTAGCAAATCATAGATTTAGTTTCATGCGTTTTTCTCGTGCTGAGTGTCTGCTTGTCTTGTGCAGCACTTTGGGACTCTTGATGAAAGGCGCTCTATGAATAGAAAGATGATTGTGTTAATGTGTCCCGGACGTGTCGCGTTGATTGGCAGCAATAGAAACACAACAGTTGCACGGGAATCCTTTGCCTCACTGGCGCAGGTATCACCAACCCAGCCTCGCGATGTGTTTTAATTTCTCTCTCTGTGTCAGCCGGATTGGCAAAGGGCAGCAAATTATAATAAAACTATGCTTGAAGAAACGCCTGAAATAAGAGGAGTGGGGGGGGGGTGTTCCCGGTTCACGAAAGTGGCTACAAGCAGCACAGATGCCCACCAGGGGCCCCCGCGCCGTTGGCTTGACACCTTTTGGGAATCCGGTTGTTGGATCTCGCGCATTTAAAACCCCCGGGGTCGAACCCAGGCCGCCTCGGCAGTGGCGGCGGCGCCTCTGACGCGGCGTCGTCCCCGGTGGGCCACGGTGGCCGTCCCCCTTGGGATTGCGTCGCGGCTGACGAGTGGATCCTGTGTGCCGCTCTCACGCCGGGGGCCTTTCCCAGACGCCGAGAGCCGCCCTGCGCAGGAAGGACGCGGCCGCGGAGCCGAGCCAGCGCAGGAGCCGGAGCATGGCGGCGCTGCGCCTGCAGACCGCACTCCCGCCTCCAACCTGGGCAAGCGCAAAAGCTTCACGCCGCAGAAATTCATCGGTGAGCGGCGGAGGAGCGTGGCGCTCGGCAGCGTGGCGCGGTGTGGCGTGGTACAGTGTGACGCTCAGCGGGGTGGTGTGGCGTGGCGTGATGTGACCTGGGATGTAGTAAAGGGGAAATCTTTTCGGGTTGTCCCCTTCTATTTGTGGGTGATCTCTCGGCATACCCGGATGTGCTGATTCAGACATTTATGATAAATAAAGATGTTAAGAAGCATATAAGATTCATAGATAATAAAATAATAATAATTCACAGCCCTTTGACCATGCTGGTTAGTGTTGGTTGGTGACGTGGAGGTCTTTGGACCGTAGAGCAAGATGCGCATTGGGCCGTGGCACGCGATGGATATAGTGGGGGACGCGTAGAGCGCGCGACACCAGGCCCCGTCTAACACGCCCCGTCTAACACGCGGCGTCACGTGCGAGGTGCCGCCGTGACCTCCCGGTAACCTCCCCGCCCCCGCCGAGCCCCCATTACCCGTGCGGTCGCCGTCTCCTGCCGCTGGCCATCAAACGTCCTTCATCTCGCATTTTTATTG
The DNA here is from genome assembly GCF_964198595.1 of Lampetra fluviatilis. NCBI lineage: Eukaryota > Metazoa > Chordata > Hyperoartia > Petromyzontiformes > Petromyzontidae > Lampetra > Lampetra fluviatilis. Next base: position 684,390 of record NC_136305.1, read on the forward strand.
CGCGGCTTTTCCAAACGGGCATTGTTGCCGTCCCTTGGGCGAATGGGTTAACGGTCAAATCGGCGCTGTTCCCGTGCCGTTTGACACCACGGCACGGCCTCTAATGCGCGCTTCCGTTTGGATCGCACAGCTCGTGCGTGGAAGGCAGAGCAAATCCCGTTACTTTGGAATTTGTAAGTGCGTTTTTTTGGCACTTGCGTAATGTCTGGAGTGTATAAAGCTGCCCTCGGAACGTAGTCATCATTTCGGCCTAAGGTGTCATTATATCCATTTAAATATAGAAATTGCCGGGGACCCTGATCCCTAACGGCGCTCCCAAAGCTGCCATTCCCACCGTCTGCACACAGATTACGCCAGTCTGTGCCACAAACAGATGTGCAATATATAATTAAAAGAGCAAGAGGACAAAAAACATCATCACGTTACTTTATTACCATGGAGAGAGACGCATTATAATTCGTGGCCTAATATTTGTATTTTAATATGTTTTGCTTTAGATTAATTTAGTTTAAATAGTACAATTTACATCATCACTACCGTGGCGCTCATTATTTTAGCATTATTTAATACAAATATAATTCCGGGGGCTGCGTTGTTAGCATCGGAGAAACGCGTTGTGCAAACTCTTGCCGCTATCACCGTCAGAAAAAATGCAGACTTATTGCTGACAAAACAAATATACAATCTCCGTTGCCCTAATGTTAGTGTATTTTTTTTTTTCATTGCAAGGCGGTGTTCAGTTTATGACAATTAGGAAAATATTCTCAGCGTTTTATAAAACCTATGATACATGGATGAAAATATGGACGGTGCCAAAGACAAATCTGACGAGTGCACAAGCAAGCGTGGAGAGCTGCGTGCTTGGAATTACACCAAGTGACAGAGGGGAACATGAATTGTAGAATAATTACCGTTCGCAAGTTACGTGGCGTTGGGCAGATCACATCGCTAGATGGGATGATGGCTGGTGGTCGAAACTAATGATGAGAGTGGAAGCCAAGGGCGGATGGATTGTGGCCGATGGCGATTATTTTATAAAACATCGGTCCGCCGCTAAAAGTGAGCGAGAGCTACAACGACAGCGGGCGGCGGCGCTTTGACGTCACGCCTGACGCCGTGTCGCCCCTCGCCCCGCGTGTCGTCCCCCCGTCCCGCAGTCGAAAAGCACTGGCGGTCGAGCGGCGGCCCCGACGTGCGCATCCCTGCCCCGCAGCCGTTCCCCAAGGAACAGGAGCTGGTGCCGCCGCTGATCATGTCCTACCTGGGCGCGAGCGGACTGGCGGGCGACCTGTCGCACGGCCCCTACGCCGGCATGGTGTGCCAGCCGTACGGCCTGCCGTTGCCGCTCCCTCCACGGTCCAACACTCCGATCAACCGCGGCGGCGCTGTCGACGGCCACGGCGGCATCGCCGAGGGGCTGTGCTTCCCGACAAAATCTTCGAGCCGCGCGGCGGCGGCGGCCGCGGCCGCCGACGCGTCCTCGCCCGACAACGGCGAAAACAACAACAACAACAACAACAGCGGCGGGGCCTTCAACAACAACAACAACAACAACAGCGGGCAGGAGTCGACGGACGAGGACGGCAGCCTGGCAGGCGACAGGAACGGCGTGCAGGAGATGAAGGACGAGGAGGAGGGGGCCAAGCAGCAGCGCAGGCCCCAGCGGCGGCGCGACCGCGACGTGTTCCGCGTGTTCCGCCCGGACGGCACGGCGGTGCGCAGCTACCGCTGCACGCACTGCGAGGTGCTGTTCCTCGACCACGTCATGTACACCATCCACATGGGCTGCCACGGCTACCGCGAGCCGCTCGAGTGCAACGTGTGCGGACACCTGAGCCGCGACCGCTACGAGTTCTCGTCGCACATCGTGCGTGGGGAGCACTCGCGCTCGCTCGACTGACGGCGACGAAGACGGCGTGAGGAGGAGGAGGAGGGAGCAGGAGGTCGTTGGTGTTGTTGTCGTCTTTTTCTTTTGGTGAAGGAGTTTGTTAGGGACTGGCAAGATGAGGTGGCGAGTGGATGAACCGTGCAGGCCTGTTGGCGAGGAGAATTTGAGGCAAGAAGTTTCCTTTTTACTGGAATGAAAAAAAATGTATCCTGGTCGATTGTAAAATTCAGGTAACTGTTTTATGTTGTTGCAGATTACTTAAATCAGCGCAATGTTTCTGGTGGGTTTTTTACGTTTTAATCGTTGTTTGGTACTTTCATATCGTTGGCCTGAGAGGCTGTTGTCGGGACTGTCCGTGCTCTTGCCTGTGGTGGTGCACAGGCGTCGTAGCTCGTTTTTAGGGCAAAGCGAGTGACCAACTCGGGTGCGCGCGTGCTGACAATCTCAAAAAGCACAATCCGTTAGCGCCCGTTGCGTTGCACAATTGCCATTGGCAATTGCTGACCATGAAGGTACGTCGACCAAAACAAAAGTTGATTATTCTTTATTTTAGGAATGCATTTTACATTTGTAAAAGAAAATAATATATACTGATTTGATTGCTACTGTTCTTGACGTCTATGTGACGTCGTTCACCACTGTTTTTGTGTTGTGATATCGCTTAGGAGTTGCTGATGCTGCAGGTGAGGATGCAGTGCGAGCTAAATGGTAATGGATGTTTGAAAATATCATGCCAAAATGCCTAACGCCTATGGGATTGGTTTCACGTTAAATAAGTTTGTTAGACCGAATTGGTTACATTTGACTCAATTAGCACTACTCAAAAAATCCTGTAAATTCTGCTCCTTAAAATGTTCAATTTACACTTATTGGATCCCCCTTCACAAAATGGCTTCTTGCATCCGGACGTATCTTAGGTGTTATTGCAAGTCGTATTTTCCCTCCAAAAGTTGACAAACACGAAACCCTTATGGTGCTTCTGTGGTAAGCGTAGAATGAGCTGCATTTAAAAAAAATGCTGTGATCACAATAGTTGCACACATCCCTTCAGAATAATAACTGGTACAGAAGTGTATTACCTATCAGTAGGCTTATAATTATCGTTGTTATTTTCTTCTGTTAAGCTGGGATATCAAATTATTTTAGAAATCGATTACTCTCCCCATTTTGGCTTAATCACTTCGGCTCATGGGGAAGAAAGTATCCACGTGTGCCTCTGGACGGGAGGTCATTGGCGGGGCATGGCGAAGGCCTCAGGGCCATCAACCGCGTCACGCTGGCCGTGGCTTTTAGAGGGATTCGTGCCTTTGGAAGGCAGGATTTCGGGGCTGGTTGAGCTTTGAAAAAGGGCCTCTGTAATCGACCACAAAAGAGAAGCTGATTACAATTTTTTTAATCGATGAATCCACTCATCCCAGCTGCAATTTGTTGCACGCGTTTCCTTCCACATTCTCCTGCCTGATTACGTAGTCGGTGGACTCTACCAGCATTTGGGCCAAACTTGGAGGGCTTTTCTCAACCAACCCTGACTTTGACCTTGAGGATGATCACCTGGTAATCAAGTACTGTAGTTTTTAGTGCCAGAATTGTGTCCACCTTTTGAGCACCTTTTATACTGTGCAGGCCTTCCTCCCTCGGGCCTCCTTTGGCCTCTGTGTAAGAGAGGGCCTCAGACGGACTTTGTGTGGACCAACTCGAGTCACTATTCCGCTCACCGGCTGGACGGCACGTCAGGCAGATTTGCTGCCACCAAACAATATTTGTCGTCTTCGTACACACGAATCCCAAAGTAATTTGCTTGCCTACGAAGCAACCCAAACGGCTGTTGTGTGCAGCACATAGCTTTAAAAAATGAAGATTACGTTTGATTTATATAATGTATATATTTTCTTTATCAGTCCTTGACTATTGGTGTTGCTAAGAATAAGCAAACTCAGAAAATGTTTACCCCCCCCCCCCAAGTAGCTCAAGGGGAGTCAGGTTAAAATAGAGGTGCACCAAATATCAGTGCCAACTCAGATCCTTATCAAATAAAATAATTAAAATGATACTATTAAAATAATAGTAATTAGTTTATTTCCTTAATGATTTCATCCAACTTGAAAATAGGTACGTAATGCCACTTGGGCATCGTACAGTGTGCGTAGTCAAAGTGACGCACCCAGAAATGGCTTTGCTGAGTGCCCTAGCACCACGATCGCCCCTGACCCAGGACTTGATTCCCACATCACCAGAACGCCGCAGCGATAGCACCGGTGGCGAACAGTGCCTTAAATCCGTGCCGTCGCAACCCGCGATTATATAGTTCGCTCGCACTGTTGGGCTACAACTACTGGCTACATTCCTAAAGCCCCCTGTACATCGGCAGTTTCCACATCGTTAATTTATAATCGCTGTTGCGGTTGTTGTCGATTGTTAAAAATAAGGAGAATAGTTTGTGCAGTTAAAAAGATCACACCAGAAGTGCTGTTACTGGGCAGTCGTGATGTACGCGATTGGCTCAGGGTGGTTCAGGAAGTTGCCTTTCTATTCCAGTCGGCCACCAAGCTGGCCACACAGCCAGCAATGCAGCTCGCTGTCCTGTCAGTCGAATAGCTGCCCACATAGTGGGCCAGTCGGCTGTTTGCCACATGGGCCACACAGCTGGCTGTCCCATGGGCCACCAGAAGCGCAGAATGAGTCTGTCTGGGCTCCCTAAACACACAGTGACTCCTCGGGAAGATACAAGGGTGTCTTGTAATATAACTTCGTTATTTAAAATTTAAACTAAAGGTGTGAAGTGTACAAACCATTCCATTAGGGAACAAAAGTATATAAAATGTAAAAAAAAACTTTTTTTGGACATTTTTTTGGATTTAAATGTGTAAACCACATTTCTGGTTGGTGGTTGTTTGTAAACAGCATTAATATATTTGATTTGGGAAAGGGGTGTGAATTATTTAGAGTGGGTATGGTTTTGGACCATTTTATTTTTAAACGGTTAGCCATTAAATATCTCATGTTATGTTTTTTTTTACATTTTTGTATACTCGTTGCCTTATCTCCGCGACAGAAGAAGTAACACTTTTCACAGAGCGTCATTACTGGTCGAACGGGTGCCGCAGGTGAATGTGTGTGCACGAGCGCGCCTCGCGCACAAACACGCAGGCGTCGTCGTTTGAAGGGCTACTACGTAATGCACTGTGTTCCTTGCGTCATGAATACCTCCGAGTTCCTCCACGAATAACCCACGATGCCTCAACAAAGAGGAGGAGGAACATCCATACCTGCTCAGCACACTCAGGGAAGAGCGTGGTTCCGCTGTGACGTCTGCCCCCCTCCCTCCTCCCCGTGGCCTGGGAGATTGAAGTCTGGCAGGAAACAAACAAAAACAGAAAACACACAAACCCACGGCTGTTGAAAGCGACCGAAAGCTGCCGCTCACGTTTTGAGAGCGAGGCGGACAGCTTGCGACTCCGCTGCTCATACGGGGACAGTTATGTGCGTGTGTGCATCTCGGCGTTCTGCTGAGAGATTGAGGCCTTGGTAACGTGAGCGGAGAGAGAGAAGACCGCGCCCGTGTTTCACACTCACATCGGGTGAAAGGTCTCACTGGCGGAGGTCCCCTCTCGGTGGTGCAGTTTATCGGGTGAAATCTTGACTTGAAGCTTTCGTGACTGCAGGAATTCATACTCTTTTGGTCTTTCGGTAAAGTCACGTAACGTCACGTGACTTTACCGAAAGACCACTAGAATATTGCTCGGGTTGTTTTTATAGATGTGTTGGAAGCACCAAACGTGGGAGTGGGGTTCTCTGATGTTGGAACTGTTGTCCTTGACCTTTAACATATTCACAGGTGACAGAATAAGAGGTATAATCAAAAGAGGCCCATTTTATTTAAAGCGCTGTACATAAGACGCATTTTAATGCAAACACTCAAACCCGGGGGTTTAACACGGAACGCAAAGTTGATTTAATATATTCACAAAAAAAACTCAAGCGTATAAAATCATATGGACTTAAAAAAATTGTCCCTGCCTTGTAACAATTGTGATTTTGCAAGGAATGTGGATTTTAAACATATGGCACTTAATTCAAATGTTACCATAAAATCCCCCGATACACTTACAAGCACTTACTCCGATCCTTGGACCCTTTGAGTCGTTGAACCTGCTTAATGAGTAGCGCTGACAAAAACGGAGGGAATTTAGTAACCCTCGTTAACCTTTGCATATTTACTGGAGACACAAATTGGTGCCATCAAACGTGGCTGGGAGCCCACAATCGCTGGCCCATCTTGGGTGCCTCTCCGTATCGGAACCGTGATCTTCACTCCGCGATTCCTCCTCTCACGTCGAGGGCTCTGTCTACCGGATTGACAGTTTCGTCTCATGCCTACCGTGTTCAACCAAAGTTTGTACAATCTTGCTGAATTCGAGAGCCGTATTAACTCTGATCTATTCGATCTTCAGCAATGTTGTTTGGGCCTTTGAGCCTGTGCGCAGCAACCTTGATCAACAAAAACAGTCGCTCTCAACATGAAGCAGGTTCCGTCTTCGCCGTGTGGCTCACGGCGATTCACTCTTCTGGCAGGGGCGGAAGAGAAACCCACAAATTTTATTTTGAATAAAGTTTTTTTAATCGTAAATAAATGCTAAAATGTGAAACGAATTACCGGACTTTGCTTTTGCGACACTTTAAAAGGCGCAGGCCTCCCTGACTTGTCGTAGGGGTGCGCGACGTGGCAGTGCGGACGCGTCGGTGGTGGTGGCGGCGGCGGTGGTGGTGGCGGTGGCGGTGGTGGTGGCGGTGGTGGTGGCGGTGGTGCGCTGCTTCTGAGCCACGCTGCAGCAGCTCCTCGTGTCCCGACGCCGCCGGCTGAAGCGTCGCGTCCCAAACCCATAGACGCACTCCTTGCCACCGACTCGGTGTTGTTCTTTTTTTGTGGAGTAAATCAAATACTGTCGTCACTCATAATTTAGTTTGTTTTACTTGCGCATCCGTGATGTCATCACGGTAAATAATGTCGAATCATTTTTGTTTTATCCCAAAGCTCCGAGACAAAGCTACATTTTGTGAATTCGTCGTTGGCTCCTTTGTCACGCATTCCGCTGGTCACGACTAACAGCTGAAGGAAGAGATATACAACTACAATCAACACTGGAATAGATTGTGGGCACCCTGTGGCTGATTGACTATTACACAGTATATACTGTATTATATACTTACATTGCTTATTTTAAGTAAATACTGGCCAAAGTCCAAATAGAGGTGTCTGCTTTTTTTGTAATTTAAAGAAAGTTGATAGTGCAATAATTCATTGATGAGAGAATGTGTTACTAACTGTATACCTTATAATATAATTGGAGGTTTTTGTGTGGGTTTTATTCGCTAAGGCTTAAACCTTTTACTTTGTATTTAAGTGAACATCGTCTGACTGGGAGACATGATCTGTATATATTGGGTAATCAAGGGAATTAAGCCAAAGATTTTTCTCTGGCAAAAACAGGCTCGCAATAAAAACCACGGTTTTACAAAAGACGAAGTTTATCGACTTTTTAATCTTTTGCTGGTTTTTTTTGCTGATTAATTATTTTCTCTCTTAAGATTATTTCAACAAAAACATTTTAAGGCCGTGATGATGATTGTTTTTGTCCATATCGAGCAGGCGCCGGCAATCACAATAGCAAGAAGAGCCATTATTTTCGAATTTGGTACAAAACTCAATATTTCAAAGCTCTGCAATGCGTGTGAATACACACACACACTAAGTGGCGGTGACGTCACCACGACGCTTGTGCCAGGCTATGTGCACCTTGAGGCCACGTGAAGTGTCGAACGCCCGCTGGCAGGAGGTCACGGGGCAGACCCAGATGCCACAGGTCGACTGACTGAGACGACTGGCTGATGATGCACCACCTGTGCCCCCTACTGTGCCAACTTGCTGTGCTTTAGCCACCAGGTGCTCCGCTCGTTGTTGTGAGCGTCGCTCCTCCACCCTCCGTTGTTGTTGGAGGGCGACTGCCTCCAACTGCCCAGTAGCAGCAGTAGCAGCGTCCTTCACGAGTCTCCTCCACAGAGGCCGATCTTGACACCGCTGGTACCAGTCATCGGCAAGTCCACTCAGCTCTACATCCTCCTGTACCACATCACTCCATCTCTTCTCGAGCCCGTGCCGCGCCCGTTTAGCCCCCTCGATCTGGCCGAACAAAAGCTATTTAGGCATGCGGTGGCTGGGCATGCGGGCTACATGACCCAGCCACATAGTAGACGCGTACATCACGTCACTAAGCGGTCCGTGCAGAGCTGCATGCGGCTCCGCAGCCACAGGTTGCCGACCCCTGGTCGAGAGAAGTCCGTCTCATGGTCTGCGCGTTGTTCGGCACGGTAATCACGGTATCCGCGTTACCCACGGTATCCACGGTATGCACGGTTTGCCCTGGTTCGCCCTGGTTCGCCCTCAAGTGCCGGGAACTTCCTGCGCAGTACAGTGGTGTATTTTCAATGCTTCGCCTTGGCCCTCTAAATTCAGTTCTTACGAGATTCGTGGAAAAAATATTTTCCCCATCAGTGGGTCTCAAGCCGGTGGTGCAGCCAATGCCGTCAAACCCCCCACCCCTCGGGCCTCGTGGCGCCAAAAACCGCGCGCACTCTCCTCCTACACCGCCTTCACCGCCCACTGACATCAGCGCCGCACTGTGGCACTCATCTCTTTGTAATACGCAAAAATGCATCAGTTGTGTAATGATTATATTAATAATAATTTCATAATTATAATGATCCGTGGTGTACGTACAGAAGAATAGCCTCATTCAGTTTAGAAAACAATTCCAGAAGGATGCTGCATTTGGGACGTTTGGCTAATCCCACTGATGAGAGTTTGGCTTCGTACGACAGGGAACCGGAGAACCCGGAGAACACAAAACTGGCATACGAGGGGAGAAAACACTGAAAGGTCTGCACAGATTTGAGGAAATGTGGGTCATTAGTCATATGCTTGAAAACTGCCAGGAACTAAACTTAAACACTCTAGAACTATTCCTTCCTGACCAGGATACCTTCATCCAGCAGTGGATTGAACATGGCTGATAATTCGATGGTCATCTTTTCACAATTTATCCAGTTTGTGCTGTTGGTGTCTCGTCATGAGAGGACGAATAGATTCGGATCTCTCATTGAGGACCGCGCTATTTCACCCGCTCTGCTGACAGTCAAACATACAACAATCCTCGCTCAATTTGGCCACATTTAGGGCAGAACCAGTTATCGATTACCAGACTTCAGACCAAGAACTCGCTACACCCCGGGAACCCGGTTTGATCACGCGTAGCTGAACCTCGCGTCCAACCCCGGCATCTCGGGCGGGGCGAGTGCAGCGCTCTGACCTCTGCGCCACCTGGGCGACCCAACTAAAAAGGGGGGCACTGCGACGATTGCGCACCGCTGCTGTTTACTGGACAGCGCCGTGCTGCGAGGTTCGCAGAATACCAGGTGCTTGGTTTGTTTTGTTTCCACGGAGCAGGGGAGAGGCATCACCTGCGCTCCTCGCGAGCGGATTCTGACGTTTTGATGTCCGCAGCCGCGGCAGTCAGACGTCCCGTATCGGGGTATCGTCCTCCGCACATGACTCCGGTGAGCCACGTGTCCAATCTTCTATGTGATGGTGCTGAGGTTTACAAGAATGCGAGAACGTCATTCGTCACTTGACCTGAACAGCAGTCGGGCACCGTAAAAACGTCAAAGGTTTACGAGTCGCAAACTCATCGGTCCTCATTCATCTGGAGGTGGCCGAAGTCCATTGATGCCTAATTCCCAAACATACTCGGTGTGATTCACGTGCTGGTGAACGGGTTTCTTTTTCTCGTGTGATTTTCGGTGACAAGATGCCCATGTCTCCGTCACCAACAATGGAGCCAGTCACCAGGATGATGATGACGATGAGTTTTGGCGATTGTGTCCACAAGGACAAACGGCAAACTGGAGATGTGAAGGTAGAGGTGGAGCCCTGCAATTTCTTATTCGCACCACTGCTGGTGGAAGAGACTCTGCTGGAGACGATTTTGGCTTCATCTTCTATGCTGGCCAGACATCTAGGAAGAAGTAGGAGTAGCCCCACGTGACCCCCACCCCCGCATGCGACCTGGCGATCGCCTGTGTTGTATCCATCCCATTTGCACTTCTTGGTGGACAGGGGGGGGGGGGGGGTAAGAGACTTGCCCCATCATCTCAACTGCTGTGCCAGGAGATCAAACCAGTGACCTCTGGATTACAAGTTCAGTGTGCTAACCATTACATCACAGAAGCGTCCCTGCTGTACTTGTATCTTTGTTGAACTTCTTTCGTGCCGTACGGAGCCAACCGTGCTAATCGGAGGTGCGGAGCGGTTGTGATTGTACAACCATTTGGGAAGAATCCTGTTTGTTTATGTAAAGTGAGGACAGATGGCAGGACCGTGGCAGAACGGGATTAATGCGAATCCTCACCCCTGGGTTGGCAGCTACTCAGAAGTTGAATCTGCCAATGTTCACGCGCTCCTGCTTCAACCGGTGGGGATCTTTATCACTCTTTGTCTGGTCCCACACACACATATATATATAGGTACTGTGTGCGTGTATCGTGTTATCTGTCAGACGCCGTGACCTAGGACAGGTCACATGAAAGTTGGGCCTGGCAGGCGGCACAATCGGCACAGCAGGGAACGTTCTGCCGAATGTCGCTCGCAGTCCGCACTGTGACGCAGTTCCCATCGGAAATTCTAAGTCCGCGCATCAGTCGTCACCCACTTTTTGAGTATTATAAAAGCGTCGCGTACAGGAGCACATTCAGTGATGCAAAGTCTAGTTATATTGACATTCCAAGGTGGGTTACACAACCCGATATGCCAGCGTGTTGAAGGATTGCGACGATTCGTTTTAATGAACGTGTAAATACAAGCAACAATAAATCCGAGATTCAGCCTTGCGGTTCTACAAGGTGCTTTCCAGTCTATATTTAATAATGAAGTTAGTCGTAGGGCGATCAAAATAGACGCACAAAAACAACACCACCCCTCTCCCCCTTCCAGCACGCGTTGTCGTTGTGCGCGTTTCACTTCGCCTGACACCGCCAGCGACGCTGCCGCCCTCCTCGCCAACGGGGCCGGTGGTGTCTGGGTAGGTGGCGGATTGGGTCGTTTCAGTTCGCCAACACCCCACACCAACTTCATCGCAGAGCGATGAGTTTGCTGTGTGTGCGCTACCGTGCATGCCAAAGGCTCCGTAGTCGGCACAACCGGCATATGTGTCACCTTGTTGAAGGAACCAAAAAATACGCGGACTCAAACATCACTCTGAATATTGTGGAATTGTCTTACCGTCGCTAAACCGTGGATCGTGTCGGGACACCCACAATCGCTGTGCCGCTGCCTTCAGCCGATGTCAGAATCAGATGTTTTCTTTTTAAATCCAGAATATTTACATAGACCGTAGGAATCCGATGAGCTATGAAGCTCTTTTTCACAGATGCCGCCGAGTCGGAGTTTTTTTCCTCTCGCGCACCTGAATGTTGGTGTCGCGAGCGAGAGGCGCAATGGAAAACGCCGTCGCGCCAAACTCCCACGGCAGCCCGCGGGGCCCCGCGCGTGCCGTGACCCCCACGTGACCCCCACGCGGCCGCCGCCACGTGGGGGCCACGTGGGGGTCACGGCGCTCTCCTGAACTTTGCCCTTCCCGCGCTGCCCGCCCGAGCTGATTGCCGCTTTCCATGCGCAAATCTCTCCCCCCACCCCACACACACACACGCGCGCAAGTTTCCCAAGAGGCTTTTGCAACCGTCGGGTGGATGTGGCTTCTTTTGTTTCGTGGCCAACGTTGCCAGATTTCCTCACGATTCGTTTCACTCGAGATAATTTAGGAGGAATCATTGAATGAGCCGCAGGGCAGCTGCGTGCAGTAGCTGGGGGGCACAAGGCCTCTGCCGCTGCGGCAATTTGCTTAATACGTTTTGGATGCCGTAGAGTGTTGGAGCCAAAGTTTAGCCCGACGCTGCGGCGACAGCAGCGGTGTGGTTGTCAGTCAAAGTGCGCGAACTTGCTTCGCTTTAGCAGCTGCAAAAGGTGACTCGTTTGGTTTATGGCCACTGCGATTAGCGACTCTGATTTTGGAGGAATGTGAACAGCTGTCGTAAGTCCCGGCGTAGGACTCTGATGGATGGATACATGCGCCTTAAAGTCCGCTTCCACCAATGGTGTGACCTTTGAAAATCTGCTTTGCTGAAGGCTGCAATAATTTTCCTTTTCTATTTTGGTGATAATTGCAGCTTGTGTGACTCTGCATGCGTTTGGCTTAAGGTATGAAACCCCAATCATTGGTCATGACTTGCTTTATATGATTATTTCGTAAACATTTATGTCATGGCATTGCAAGTTAATGTTGATCATTTGGTGGTTTAGGAAACCAATGTGACCACGATATTTTTTTATGGATAAAGATCCTCCATATAATCTTAACATAATCTCATGTCATTGTCTTTTCCGAGACTAAGGTGCTCTGCAAACCTTCTGGCTACCATCAGAGGTTTGTGCACGAAGCCATCCAGATATACAAATACAGACATGACTTCAACCGTGATGATGGGTACAAACTGAGTAATCATTGGAAAGATGCTATTAACCATGTAAAAAAGAGTTAACTACACATATTTGTACCATCTTATCTGACAGGTACTATTCTACTTTACCGAGTGTTGACATCCCCAGCGTTTACCAGTGTTGCTTACTTTTATGCTTATTATCAGCTAACACCGGCCACAACTATGAGCCGATGTGCACCATTGTTCTCTTTTAGCCCCGCTCCCCAGGACCATCAGGTCATACCCCTGGCTACCACATTCAGACAAGCCCCTTCCTCCCCCCCTTAACTTGTATTTAAGGGCTTGCCTCTTTAATTTTTTTTCCTCACTTAATACAGTAAATTCAGCTGTGACGGTCCCACCTGATGACGGAGACTTGTATTGCCTCCGAAACGTCGTGATTTATTATTTTATTTATATTATTATTCATATTATATTTTTTTTTATTTTTACCTACGTGACTTTACCGAAAAAAACCTAAGAGTATGTCTTAACAGGCTGTTGGGGCAAGTGCTGTTAGCGAGCACCTATTGAGGCTGACACAGCACAACGAGGGGAAGGGTGATCAGTGCCGTATTCGTCACCGATGTTGACTTTGAGTGGGAATCGAACTCGGGTGGCAAGATTATTTGCGCAGTACACATCAATCACACATCGCCAATACATACTTTACACTCACATGGTGGCTGCAGCGTATTATGTATGTATGTAGAACTTATTTCGCACAGTGCGTAACCAATCGTGCTAATCCGAGGTGTAACGTGGACGATGTCTGCACACATCAACAGTGCCATCTTGTGTTCAAGTTACACAGCTTGGGTTCCATTATTACTATATTGTATAGGAGATGTCCCTTTAAAGTAATTTTCTTCTGAAAGAGCATCCACAATAGTAGATGGCATTTGAAAAGAAAAATAAAGTATTAATATACTTTATTGCAATGTGTACATATGTAATAACCTGTAGAGGCCAAATACGTGTTAATAATAATTTACCACTGCACCTTCACTCCCTCTCATACATATTGTACACTTCACACATTGTGCGTCTGAAAATGTGTTTAATAATTAAACTAACATCTTGCATGTACAAATAATGTTTATCTATTGCAAAGTTCTGTATTCTAGTTCCTGTACCAGACTTGTCTGAGTGCGATTTCAATAGTGATGGGTTTTTTTTTATTGCCTGCAACATTTTAGCTGTAGCTTTTGTTGTTTTTATTTGGTTTTCATGCATATATTTTTTACTTTAATACACCTTTTTGTTAAGGAAATAGCTCACTTAGGCCTTTGGAATAAGGCTCGCATCGTCAAGAATATATTTTGGTCGTGAGTTTTGGATTCTGTATGAATAGAAATTCCATTGAGATTTAAGGGTCATAACGTGTGACACCCTCAAAGTTGACACCCCCGTGATAACAATGTCGCACCGTAGACAAAGAAATGTGATTCAAAATTGCGCTCTGGCCCATAGATTTGCTTGTCAGTTGAATATATTTTTTTTACAAAGTTTAGGGGGCTGGATGGCTCAAAGGGCAGTGTTGTTGAACGAACACAGCTAAGAGGCCAAGTTTGAATCCAGGCGGTTGCCTGTGATTAAACCGGATTTTCAGGTGGAGTGAGTTGATGGTGTCAGCCCAATCGCCAATGACTGCAACGACAACAAAAAAGGCCATCACATTTCATTTGGTGCTCCGCTTAATTTTACTACATTCCAGCTCTGATATTGTAAAATATAAATAGCAGAGCGGGTGGGGAAGTGCTGCCTCTCCTCCCCTGCTGTGCAGACGAGAGGTATCAAGAGGGAATCTCAGAGGTAGTCCTGTAATACCCGTTTCCATGGGCCAATTCATGTGAAAAGTGTCTTCACATAAATCTCAATTCCAAAAGCTGCATTAATCGGTGCTAGATCATATCAGATCCCAACTACACTTACCACCAGCCTCAACCCATACGTGGTCCATGCAGAATGATTTTCATTTAAGAACTGTGTTCAATCCCATAAAGCTTTGCACGTGCACAATCTGTGCCACACGTGTACACGATGCACGTATACAGACGAGCTGTAAGAAAAGGGCCAGCAATTGATGCCGTGACATGGCTGGCTCGTGGGTCACGGTGTGACCTGGGTGAGTTCACAGGCAGCGTCGTGAGAGGATTGGGTTGGGCTGCGCTGGGACGAGGCTGTTGCAAAGGAACGCGACCGGTTGCTGTGAATGAGGGGGGGAGGGGTGACCTCATATGGCCCCGGGGCACCTTGCCACGACAGACTTGTGTCGAGACGCGGCGTACATTCGCGCCAACACCAGGACCCCAATTTGGGCATCGCGAAGATGCCAGGGCAAGTGCAGCTCCGCGATGAGCGAGCACCGATGACAGATGGATTGCTGAAACAGATGGAACAGCGGACACGAGTGGTGAGCGGCATTTGTGGCCTCAATGGCCGAATGCTGTCCCGGGTACTCAGTTGAGGCCGAGTCAGCCTTAGGGGTGGCCTCCCTCTCGTGTCGCCCGCACCGTGCAAGCACGCACACACAGTACCCGCAGTGTCGGATGGGGGCCCGTGACGTTTCGTCGCGATGGAGTGTGCAGGCGGTGCAACTGCACCGGGGCCCACGGGACAGAGGGTGCCGAAGCCCGGGATTTGGGGATTTAATTGCTTCCACCAGGGCCCTCACCGGGACTCTTGACAAGGCGGCGGGGGGGGGGCTACATTAACACGATGAACATTGAGACTTTAGATATCTTTCCCTGGCAATAATTATCAATAAAATACTATCTTAGAGGTTTTCGGGTACGGGGCGGGGAAAGGGGGCGATTAATGACCCCCCCCCCCACCTTGGATTGGCCACTGGGCGCAAGAGAACAGATAGGGGTGGTAACACAAACGGTGTGAGTAGTAGTCGTAGCTGGTGAGTAGTAGTAGCTGGTGAGTAGTAGTAGCTGGTGAGTAGTAGTAGCTGGTGAGTAGTAGTAGCTGGTGAGTAGTAGTAGTAGCTGGTGAGTAGTCGTAGCTGGTGAGTAGTAGTAGCTGGTGAGTAGTAGTCGTAGCTGGTGAGTAGTAGTAGCTGGTGAGTAGTAGTAGCTGGTGAGTAGTCGTAGTAGCTGGTGAGTCGTAGTAGCTGGTGAGTAGTCGTAGGTCGTGAGTAGTCGTAGTAGCTGGTGAGTAGTAGTAGCTGGTGAGTCGTAGTAGCTGGTGAGTCGTAGTAGCTGGTGAGTCGTAGTAGCTAGTGAGTAGTCGTAGGTCGTGAGTAGTCGTAGTAGCTGGTGAGTAGTAGTAGCTGGTGAGTCGTAGTAGCTGGTGAGTCGTAGTAGCTGATGAGTAGTAGTAGTAGCTGGTGAGTAGTAGTAGCTGGTGAGTAGTAGTAGCTGGTGAGTCGTAGTAGCTGGTGAGTAGTCGTAGGTCGTGAGTAGTCGTAGTAGCTGGTGAGTAGTAGTAGCTGGTGAGTCGTAGTAGCTGGTGAGTCGTAGTAGTAGCTGGTGAGTAGTAGTAGCTGGTGAGTAGTCGTAGTAGCTGGTGAGTCGTAGTAGTAGCTGGTGAGTCTTCTCGCATTGCTGAGCGGGGCGGGGCTGATTCGTAGTCGGTCAGCCCCTCGCGGATTGAGGCGTCAAAGCCATCACCACCAACCACCACCACTACCAGACAGCTCCGTGTTTCCTACATCGCAGAGAGAGCCTCCGGGATCAGCCGAGAATATAAAAAAATGCCATTTCTGTGAGTCACGGTGTGGCTCGCGAGTGCCATCACTGCCTTGACACGTCCTGAAGCCCTCCCCCCATTCAGGTGTTGAGTTTCCCCCACGGCATCCCTGGGCTGTATTCACACTCAATCGTGGTGCACTGCTTGGAACAACTCAGTGGTTTGGCCACAGTTTTAAGTAGCTGTGAGTGAAGTTGTGCTTTTTAAATATATGTTTGTCTCCAAAGTAGGGTCGGCGCTTAGGGAGCTGCTGGGATGGGCGCAGAACCATCAAAGTCACGTCCCTGTGGTCGACCGACCGAAGTTCGCGCTCCGTAGCGGTGTAATCACTGTGATTTTATTTTATCGAGAAACTCCCTGAGGCATGGCTAAACAGCCCCCTACTGCACCCCTCTCTCCCTTCCAGTATGCCACGTGTATCCCCTGCTGGACGAGGGCCTCCCCATGGGATTTGTTTAGACATACTTCACGCGTGATTAAACACAATGTGATAACTGCACTACGTTGGCAGCGGTACACAAACACAACAAAAACCCAACACAATAATCAATAACACCGCCTGAAAAATGTATTTAAAATTGGTGACATTTTGGGAAATGTCTCTTCTTAGTAGCGGAGAGATACAAGCTCGTGAAAGTCGGGTCTCCCAAGACCAGCTCAGATGGCACTTAGCCGTGGTGAGAAATCAAACTCCCGTCGCTTGGCGAAGAGAGCTGAACGCAGCACTCGTCGCCCTGCGCCACGCGTGTGCTTGCTGCGATTCTTCTCGTTTCGTTCCAGCCACAGTAGGACCCTGATTCTTCACAGGCCGGCAGCGCTGTCGTGTAGTCGTCGTGCAGCCCATTATTCATGGGTTAGATCGCGTAAATATATAAATGTGTCGTTAAAACCCGCCACCACCCGACACAGCCAACTCGTATTAAACAGCCCATTAAACATTATTGTCCAGCAGGATGTGCGCGTGTGCCTCGCACTGGTGTGACCCCACAATTCCTGCTAAATCTGGTCTCGAGTCACGCACGCTCTTGCAATGAGTGTTTTTTTGTTGTTAATGCGTATAGTTTATATTTATTTATATACATTGTATGACCAAATCACCTGGAATGTGCCCGATTTTGTCAGATCTGGGAAGCAAAGCAGGTTTGAGCCTGGATAGTGCTCGGAGGGGCGACCAGCAGGGATAGTGCAGTAACATACATTGTTGTACAGTACTGAAATATGTTCCCCGTCTTCAACAACCCGCACGAACCATGACCGACAAGGCATGATGGGGGTGCTTCCATCCAGCAGGCGACTGCTAATGTAGTTCATAAAGCTTCATTTATAATCATCCATAGCGTCTAAACCTTCGGTGCTTTTTCCTTCTTGGTTCTTTCGGTAAAGTCACGTAGAAGGGAAGTAATAAAATAATAAAAATAAAACATAATAACCTGAAGACAGCTGCTTGCGTTGTGG
The DNA here is from genome assembly GCF_964198595.1 of Lampetra fluviatilis. Taxonomy (NCBI): domain Eukaryota; kingdom Metazoa; phylum Chordata; class Hyperoartia; order Petromyzontiformes; family Petromyzontidae; genus Lampetra; species Lampetra fluviatilis. The sequence continues at coordinate 702,019 of NC_136305.1, forward strand.
CCGAAACGTCGTGAGAATTATTTTATGATGTTTTATTTTTATAATTTTATTACTTCCCTTCTACGTGACTTTACCGAAAGAACCAAGAAGATGAATCCCTGCAGTCACGAAAGCTTTAAATCGAAACGTCGGTACTTTATTGTAGAATATCAGAGATCGCTTGAATGCATGGAAACCCATCTGCACGGGTGGAAAATAACCTTCAGTGTAAATGTTTTGACCTAAAGCTTTCGTGGCTGCAGGAATTCATATTCTTTGGGTCTTTCGGTAAAGTCACGTAGATAGGTTCAAAGAAAATAACAAAACAACTACGACGTTTCGATCGCAACACAAGCGGTCGTCATCAGGAAAAGGTGTTGCGATCGAAACGTCGTAGTTTTTTGTTATTTTCTTTGAACCTATCTTCGTGACTTTACCGAAAGACCCAAAGAAAATGTCAATGTTTTGTATGCAGTGGACTTTACATGCCACACGGACCTTCACAACAACCTGGAGTGCTTCAACACGGGGTGATAGGTAAGGCTCTCAAAAGGAGCCATTGAGGGGGCTCGCCTAACTTGACCCCATTTGAACAGCAATCATGTGGGCGATGACTTTAATCAAGGGCCTCCCACGAGTGTGGCTGCAGGTTTTGTTAAAGGGCTCCGGCCACCCAAGAATTCCTTGGGCCTCAGTGGCGCTGCCCTGGCTGGCCCGAGGTCCCGCTGTTGTTGGCTCTGTGCCTCCATTGCTTTGTCCTGGGCTGTACCGCCGTGTTGCCCTCTCCTCTCTCTCCTCCGTGATTCCCTGCCCTGTACCCCCCCTCCCCTGCTCCCCATAGCCTTATACCCGAATGTATTAAAAATCTATTAGTTTGTAAAGTATCTTGTGATTGCATTTCGATGCCATGTTTATTGAAACCGTTGTTGTTGGATTCTCGTGCAGTTACAGAATGGTGGATGGCGCACGCTTGCACGTGGCTCACGCAGTGAGAGATACTACTGCTGTATTGCATGCGCTATTGAAGACGCGAGTAATGTGAATATTAGTCATACCAATCATTAACAATCAGGAGAGTATTTGGCTCATAAATTTCCACCTGATAAGCCACTTTTAGAGCTGTCATTTGTCGCCAAGTCGCTTCTGAAAAAGAGCTATTTAGCTCAGCTTGCCTTACCTGGTAGTAAGTTTTTTTTTATTAATGTAAGAAATCACCACCCCAACCAGTGAACCAGTGGTGTTTTAGAATTGTGGGTTGCTTGCAAGCTTAGCAAACCGAGCTTAATGTTTCTAAGATTCAGTGGAAATGCCACATGTTCCACAACGGCTATATTTAAGCAAGCGGAGTCCAGCGATATTAGGAGAAGCACCCAAAGCCGTTCTGTTTCATGGGGTGAGACCAACCATGGAGCAACTAAGGGGTCCACGTATCCAGCTCGATCCACCCTCGGAGGCTGCTGGTTCGTACCTTGCAGCTCCTGGCGAGTATCGGATGCTCTTGTTGGGTTGAGCGTGGGGTGTGATCGGCTGTGAGTGATGGGTGGGGAATTTCATAAAACAAGCATTGGAATGTTTTTTTATGCGAGCGATAAGTGTCAACGCCTTCTCTTTATTGCAAATGTCATAAGTATTCATGATGCGAAGGAGTGGCAAAATCTGCACTCACATTGATGCGAAACACTCGACGGATGTGAACTGACAAATTATAACTTCCCTCCACAAACCTGCATTGACCGGCGTGGTGAAGTACGGCCAAACAACCCACGTTACTCGCAAAGCACGGGGAGGCCGTCATCCAGCAGCGGATTGACAAAGGGGCAGTAAGCACGCCCAAAATCGATAATGTAGTGAAGTCCATTTCTTCTGAACTCCTGGGCTGTGCATGAGCGTGGAGCTGGGCTATGCGAATATTCAAATAATCAATTACGCTACCGATTATTGGCTCCATTACAAGACGAAGCGGAAAGTTGTTTAAAAAAAGAGTCACCTCCATTTCCACGTGTGCCACTGGACGGGAGGTGATGGGCCGATCTTACTGGCACCATCAGCAGCATCAGCCGCGTCGCGCGGTTTCCTGCCTTCGGGAAATCTGTCTGTGAGAGGCAGTAACCATGTTGGGGGGGCTCGTGTCATTGAAAAAAAAATTAACCCGTAAAAACTAAGTTTTTCACTATAAATCCTTTATATGCGTGGCATCGGTTTTATTTTATTATTCATTTCTGTTTTTCTTGAGTAAGAGTTTCATTTTTATCACATTGGTATTTTAAATTAAATATGAAAAAAAAAAATTCCTAAAAAGTGGGAAATTTTGGAAAAAAATTTTCACGAAAATAAATTGTCACGCACAACGAGTCTGTGCAAAATGTCAGCTCGATTGGATCACGGGAAGTGGGTCGTAAGCGCGCAAGCAAGTGAACTTAATATAAAGGATTTAAAAAAGAACAAGAGTAGTCTGTTTCGATTTTTAGATGACTTCATCGATTAATCGTCCCGGCTCTCGACGCCAGCATCACAGGAGGATGAACCGTGTTCGGCCGTCTGGAATGAGTCGTCGGTGTGGATTTTGCAGAGATTGTTGAAGGTGCCGGCTGCGAGCCTCGTTTTTGCACACTAGATGGCGAAAGAGCCTTCCCTTATGAAGATCTGGGCCAGAGGACCGAACGCCCCACGCGATTCTATAACTTTGGCATGCCACGATGTCTCGCAATTCCGATTCCCCACGGGAATCTCGCAGGGGCACACGAGATTATTTAATTGCTCCGTCTCCATAGTGAGCGCCCTCTTGGGTTTGTGGTATTCCTTGGCTGCACGCTTTACACGACACACACACGACACATACACGACACACACACGACACACACACACCCTTGGATCAATTGATTCCAGTCAGTGGCTACGCTCGGCAAAAAACAAGTAAATTCTGAGCTTATGCCATAAAACGATACACTCTTTATATTAAACTATTCTTATTTTACCAGGTAAGGCCCACTGAGCTATTACCTCTTTTTCAAAAGCGACCTGACCACAAATGATAGCTCAACGAAGTGACTTGTCATGTGGAAATTTACAGCAGCCAAATAATTTAAATAACCTAAGCGCGTGTTTCTAAATGTGGAGGGAAAAACCGGAGAAAAATCCACGCGACCACGGGGAGAACTCGAAATATGGAGGCGTCAGGGTTGGGGTGGAACCCACGACCTCCTGTATACAAGGCAAAAGAGATAACATCTCGCCACCGTCAAATGTAATTCTTATTTCACACACTGAAAAACAATATCTCATCACAATCTTGCCTGCATCCATTCTCTTATCACATCACAACTCTTATAAACACAATTATACTTTTGGCCCCCAATCGGCTGCTAGCACCACCGCAGCTCACAGCAAGTCTCAGTTTACACGGTGGTGCCTTTGCCAATGTTTGAGATGTTGTGCGTTTTTTCATGGATGGAAATGCCAATTGCAGATACGACCACATCCCTAAATTGGTGGCTATTTGTAACAAAAATTAATCAAGACGAATTGCTGGTACTAATTATGTTGTCAAATGCCTCATTCAATTATTCAGGGTAGGATGCCTTGACCTAGTCATAGTTTTAAAAGTACAATTTACCATAAATAAATACATGTGAGTGTCCCCATTAAAAATTAGGGGGGCATCCATAGACGACGTGGCGATTCCCAGAACAATCTGTGGCAGCCAACGTGGGAGGATGCCAGAGAGGACCTCCAGTGAGGAGACGGAGTGATGGAATCAGCTCGCGTGCAGGTCCTGGGTGGATTATTGTCGCAGGATCGTGAGATGTGGCGGTGGCTTGGAGAGGCCTTCATCCAGCAGCGGATCGACTGTGGTTGATGATGATGGTGAGCATATTCACACTAAAATGCAAAGGTCACCGTTGAGCATTGAGCTCACGCAGAGCGGTGGACATTCCACGCTACTATGGCGAGGAAGCATGAGGCCGGTATTGAAAACAGTCATAATTGCGGTTCGGGAAATAATGTATAAATTGACTAAAGTTTATAACAGTATATTTTATGGTTTTACTTTTAATGAAGGGCTTGTGTTACTCAATAGCTATAAATAGGGAACTATTAATAGGTAACTATGAGTAGCTGTGCCTATTTAAATGCGTCCATCAGGATTTTTTATTTTTTTATTCTCCCCAGGCCTCATGATGTAAAGTGCAATGTCCAACTCTTAGTATCCACTCTGTCTCTCAGGCCTCGCTACATATGTGCTGTGAATAAGGGGCGCTGCTGCCCGAAACGTGATCTATTCCTATCCTCGGTTCCCTTATTAGGCCACGTGTTAGTGACGAATGTACTCTTAGGTTTTGTCGGTAAAGTCACGTAGGTAAAAAATAAAAATAATAATAGAAATAAAATAATAATAAATGAAAATAAATCTATTAAATCACGACGTTTCGGAGGCAACACAAGTCTCCGTCTTCAGGTGGGACCGTCACAGCTAAATTTACTGTATCACTTATTTAGCTGTGACGGTTCCACCTGAAGACGGAGACTTGTGTTGCCTCCGAAACGTCGTGATTTAATTGATTTATTTTCATTTATTATTATTTTATTTCTATTATAATTATTATTTTTCACCTACGTGACTTTACCGAAAAAACCTAAGAGCATGAATCCTTGCAGTCACGAAAGCTTCAAATCTAGAATTAAGTGATGAATGTCTTTTGAGGTTTTGTTTAAAGTTAATATGGGCGGGGCTTATATGTATAAGGGGCGTGACCAAATACTTGGCGGGCGGGGCCATCGTAATAGGGGGCGTGGCCAACTCCGTATCCCGACGTCCTCGTGCGTGAGAGGCGGGGCTTGAGCTCGCGCGGGGGGCGTGTTTACTCTAAAGAGGCGGGACTTGAGCTCGCGCGGGGGGCGTGTTTACTCTAAAGAGGCGGGGCTTGAGCTCGCGCGGGGGGCGTGTTTACTCTAAAGAGGCGGGGCTACACGTGTAAGGGGGCGTGGTTACTCTAGAGAGGCGGGGCTACCCGTGTAAAGGGGCGTGGTTACCGGCGATGGGGGTGGAGGTTAGCAGCCGAGGGCGGGGCTAAACAGTAGAGGCGTGGTTACACTCGTGGGCGGGGCCAGTCCTGCAGTGGGCGGGGCCAGTCATGCAGTGGGCGGGGCTTTGCACTTTTACGGGCGGAGTTAGTGGGGGGCGGGGCTAGGGGAGAGCCCAAGCCCTGTCCCCCCCCCACCCCTCCCTCCCCCACCCCTCCCTCTCCCCGCAGACAGCAAAGTTGTCGAGAGTCCGGCGGAGTGGAGAGAGGAGTGCGAGTCGAGAGTAGAGAGACGCGGGGAGAGACGCGGAGACTGAGAGAGACACGAGGAGGAGAGGGACACGGGGAGAGAGACGGAGAGAGACACGAGGAGGAGAGGGGGACACGCGGCGGAGGGAGAGGAGGTCATGCTGAGAGCATGAGGAGGGACACGGGGAGAGGAGCGCCGCTGCTGCTGCTGCTGGGACTCGCGCTGTGGTCGGCGGGGAGCGCCGGGGCCAGAGAAGGTGCGGGCGGGAGAGTGCACGAGAGTGAGAGAGAGTACACAGTGAGTGTGTGTGTACACACACACACAGTGAGTGTGTGTGTGTACACACACACAGTGAGTGTGTGTGTACACACACACAGTGAGTGTACACACACACACAGTGAGTGTGTGTACACTCAGTGAGTGTGTGTACACAGTGTGTGTGAGTGTGTACACAGAGAGTGTGTGAGTGTGTGTGTACACAGTGTGTGTGTACACAGTGTGTGTGTGTACACACACAAAGTGAGTGTGAGTGTGTACACAGTGAGTGTGTACACAGTGAGTGTGTGTACACACACAAAGTGAGTGTGAGTGTGTACACAGTGAGTGTGTACACAGTGAGTGCGTGTACACACACAGTGCGTGTGTGTACACAGTGTGTGTGAGTGTGTACACAGTGTGTGTGTGTACACGGTGAGTGTTCGCGAGTTTGAGAGCTAGATTGTGTGTACAGTAGTGTGTGTTGACTCTGTGTGTACACCAGTGAGTACACAAGGATAAAGGCGCGTTTGTGTGTGCCGATGTGAGTGCTAGTAGTGTGTGTACACTCGTGTGTGTACAGGTGTGTGGGCAGTGTGTCCTCGTGTGAGTGTGTACACACGAGATATTGTGAGTGTCAATATGAGTGTACTCTGGAGTTGCTATGCAGAGTAGAGTGAGTGTGTGCACACCCCAGTATTGTGTGTATACTGGTGTGTGCGCAAATGTGAATGTGTACTTGGAGAACTGCAATCAATGATGTTTACGACTGCGAGTGGACACACAGGGGGTGTGAGCGAGATTAACTTTACACAGTTTAAAGACAACGCACTCAGACGTGCACACACTGATTATAATAACACGGTCATTAGCTTACGCAATTAAACACCGGGTAACACTACTGTACACACACACACACGAGTACTCACAATGATTAACACACCCATTAGTTGACACACTCAAACGCTGGTGAACACACTGCCCTACACACACACACAGGTGAACACACACAGGTGAACACACTGCCCTACACACACACACACAGGTGAACACACTACCTTACACACACACACAGGTGAACACACTGCCCTACACACACACTCACAGGTGAACACACTGCCTTACACACACACAGGTGAACCCACTGCCTTACACACTCACACAGGTGAACACACTGCCTTACACACACATTTAGGTGAACACACTGCCCTACACACACACACAGGTGAACACACTGCCTTACACACACACTCACAGGTGAACACACTGCCTTACACACTCACACAGGTGAACACTGCCTTACACACACTCACAGGTGAACACACTGCCTTACACACACTCACAGGTGAACACACTGCCTTACACACTCACACAGGTGAACACACTGCCTTACACACACACTCACAGATGAACACACTGCCTTCCACACACACACCCAGGTGAACACACTGCCTTACACTCACACACACAGGTGAACACACTGCCTCACACACACACACTCAGGTGAACACACTGCCTTACACACACACACAGGTGAACACACTGCCTTACACACACACAGGTGAACACACTGCCTTACACACACTCACAGGTGAACACACTGCCTTACACACACACTCACAGGTGAACACACTGCCTTACACACACACTCACACAGGTGAACACACTGCCTTACACACTCACACAGGTGAACACACTGCCTTACACACACACACAGGTGAACACACTGCCTTACACACACACACAGGTGAACACACTGCCTTACACACACACACAGGTGAACACACTGCCTTACACACACACATTCAGGTGAACGCACTGCCTTACACACACTCACAGGTGAACACACTGCCTTACACACTCACACAGGTGAACACACTACCTTACACACACACACAGGTGAACACACTGCCTTACACACTCACACAGGTGAACACACTGGTTTACACACTCACACAGGTGAACACACTGCCTTACACACACACACTCACACAGGTGAACACACTGGTTTACACACTCACACACAGGTGAACACACTGGTTTACACACTCACACACAGGTGAACACACTGCCTTACACACACACATAGGTGAACACACTGCCTTACACACACTCACAGGTGAACACACTGCCTTACACACTCACACAGGTGAACACACTGGTTTACACACTCACACAGGTGAACACACTGCCTTACACACACACACCCAGGTGAACACACTGCCTTACACTCACACACACAGGTGAACACACTGCCTCACACACACTCAGGTGAACACACTGCCTTACACACACACACAGGTGAACACACTGCCTTACACACACACAGGTGAACACACTGCCTTACACACACTCACAGGTGAACACACTGCCTTACACACACACTCACAGGTGAACACACTGCCTTACACACACACTCACACAGGTGAACACACTGCCTTACACACTCACACAGGTGAACACACTGGTTTACACACACACACACAGGTGAACACACTGCCTTACACGCACACACACACACATGTGAACACACTGCCTTACACACACAGGTGAACACACTGCCTTACACACACACATTCAGGTGAACGCACTGCCTTACACACACTCACAGGTGAACACACTGCCTTACACACTCACACAGGTGAACACACTGGTTTACACACTCACACAGGTGAACACACTGCCTTACACACACACACACAGGTGAACACACTGCCTTACACACACACACTCACACAGGTGAACACACTGGTTTACACACTCACACAGGTGAACACACTGCCTTACACACACACACTCACACAGGTGAACACACTGGTTTACACACTCACACACAGGTGAACACACTGGTTTACACACTCACACACAGGTGAACACACTGCCTTACACACACACACTCACACAGGTGAACACACTGGTTTACACACTCACACACAGGTGAACACACTGGTTTACACACTCACACACAGGTGAACACACACACTCGTACATAACACCGGTTTGTGCGTATAAGTGCTGTATTATCCAGTGTGTGTGCAGCATTGTGCATATCAGTGTGTGTGTGAGAATTTGTGTATGAACCCAGCGAGTCAAGATCGATTCCCACTCAAAGCAAACACCAATGACGATTATCTGTACCGGTCCTGGGCCTCCCTTGGGTCGAATTAGCCTTAAATGAGTACCTGGCGGTGTGTAAACATCGCCACCGGGGAGACAAAGGCGGTTGGGCGTGGTGCTGGCCACCCAGCCCTCGTGTGCCGTGCCGGCCTTCATTGGTGCTCACTTAACGCACTTGCCCCAACAGTCTGTGTAGGTTACATGTGTATGAACAAGTGTCTGTGAACTTGCATGTGTATGAACAAGTGTCTGTGAACTCGCATGTGTATGAACAAGCGTGTCACTCTTGTCAAGCCACATCTATAAGCTCCAGTTCTATAAGCTAAAGTTCTATAAGCTACCTGAATATTAGGGTCACTTCAGTTTAACACGTATCAGCTCTTATGATGATGAGACAATTTGTGATGTATTTAGCAGTCCATTACATTTGTCTAATCCTTAATAATGAACCTCAGTGATCCTAATTAACTCTTTGCTTTAGTTTCATTGTTCAGTCATGCACTATGTAAGTAAGTACTTTTAAAGTTAAGTTTTTAAGTAGATAGGTGAATATGTTAATGTTATTTAAACCAGGCGAAGCCCACTCATTTGCAGGTATGTTTGTGTGCTTTAAACTGTGCAGCAATAATAATTTGGATTTTAGTTATTGCATTGACTCCTGTGTTATAATAATTCAATTCAAGACGACGATCACTGCCAATTTTTTTTTAAATATCTAAAAAACTCCTTCACTCTCACCCACATCATCATCGACTGTTAGGCATCATGATCCATTCACCATGTGTTGACAAATGAGCCTCGTGCAGGAGGATGCGGGACGGCTGTGTAAAGTCACAGAGGAGTGCGACACACGGAAATGCTGCCTCTGGAGTCTGTAGCAACAGCAGGCGTGCACTGTAATGCCCTCATCGTGCCATTCCAGCCGCTCGGTGCAGGTATGCGGGCTCTGCAGGCAAGGCTCTGCAGAAGCCCAAATGATAAAGAGTCACCATTTGGCTTCCCCAGCCTCCTGCGTCCCCTCCACTGCACCGCTTAACTTGTACAGTTATTAAATAGGTCTCATGCATATACAGTATGTGTTACTCTTCATCTAGGCCAGGGGTCGGCAACCACAATAACAAAAAGAGCCATTTTTTTTCCTAATTCGGCAAAAAAGCTCAATAATTGAAGAGCGAAGTATGACGTCACGAGGCGGGCCTTCGAGAGCCACATGCGGCTCCGCGGGTGCAGGTTGCCGACCCCTGACCTCGTGCACGGCTCTCATTGCCAACACACTGCTGGTTGAGGGCCTCCCCATGCCGTGCGCGTCGTCGAAGGTTATCCGACCCATACCTTCACCATGATGGTCAGTGCGAGTTGATGAAGGTGGGGCTGTTGGGAGAACAGTACGGTAGAGCAAGTGTGGGAGACTAGTAGGGTAGAGCAAGAGCATTTTCTGCACTCTCTTCTGATGGCATTGCAGCCCCGCAGGAGTCTACAACGCCTGTTTTGTGCGCTGTGGTCACCCATCCCAGTACTATCTAGACTCAAACCTGTTTTGCTTCTGAGATCTAATAAGATAAAATTGTTGGCATCAACTTCAGCAAGAGAAGTCCACCCCTGGCTTTCATGCTTATTCTTAAGAAGTGCTTTAAAATATTATTGTTTCATATATCAACGCATAATTGGAATGAAATCAATGAAGATTACACAGCTTTTACGACCAGGAGCAGTCAAAACTTATAGACACTTTATATTATTTCCAATGTCTCACCCAGACATTCAGCTTGCTCTCTCACGTGATAAAGTAAATTGAAAATCATCCAATCAGCTCGTTACTTGCCTGGAACGTCACCTATGAAATATACGACTTTTAGAGTCGTGTTATTGATGAGTGTGGTGCGTTTTTGCTATCAGGATGACAGGTCAGTATATCAGAAGACTCCTGTTTGTGCTGCAGGGTTCACGTAAAAGTAAATGCTCGAGTGATTCCTGCTCAAATGAGAATCGAGGGATTTTGCATTTCCCATTTACAGCCCTGTGCCAGTTTTGGAAGTTCCACATTCCGATGTCAGAGTCGAGTCTTCCATAGGATCACTCTCCCACACATTGGTATCTATTTTATTATGCCCAGAATGATGATGGGCTACGTTGACCCCCAACCAGGATTTGAACTTGCAACCTTCAGATGGCGAGCCGCTCGCTCTACCCACTCAGCCACTTGGCCGGATAACGACATATCCACCAAAATGTGGCATTGTGGTGGATAGGTGACAGTGATGGGAGTCAGGATAGGCTCACGCGGGAGGGCAGGCAGCGGAGAGAGGGAGAGTAACTCTGTTAATAATTCATCGCTTCGGTCACGGAGCCCCTCTGAAGTGGCGGTGCAGTCCAGAGGCCCCATGGGAATGAATAATTAAATTGTGTGCTGTGTTGCACCCGTTAATTGCTCTCGCGTCCCCGAGTGTCCGAATCCGTGTCCTCCAGCTTCTGTGATCAGTGCCGATCGCCATGCGTGCGTTTGAAGTCTGCCGCCGGCCACTGCTACACCCGGGCGTTGTGGTCGGGAGTTGCTGTACATTTATAGATGCGTACTCGCCGGTACAATGCAGAATGTAGGGGGTTTTAGACTAACTTAACGGCCCCACTCCGAATGTAATTTATTGTCTTCTGTAAGTAATATTTGGACTGTGATGCTCTTAATATGTTACGGTTGATTTTTACACGATGCAGTTTTTGTTTGTTATAAGTTTGTCAAATGGGTCCTCAAACTTAGGGTGTGTTGGAATCCCGGACTGGTTCTGTATCATTTAATTTATTGCTTACACGCTAGATTTATTTAGTCGCTACGGCGTGTCGCCTCGTTTCTTGGCAAAGACTCGTACAGTGAGCGTGTTGTAGGCACAGGAAAACGAATGATACATTTGTAATTAGTTATTTGAAACTAAAATCTAATTTGCCCTGGTTTGTCCTTCTTTAAACAATTCCTTTTTGTCCAAGTGCTCTTACGAGTGTCATTAAAACATTAAAATGAATCTTCCATTTTCTTAACCACCCCCACTTACAAAAACATTGCAAGCAAAAAAGTTAAAGTGGACCCGTGTTTTTATAGCTTCACATCGCTACTATGGTGCCCTAACAACGCAAAACGCACACCTGCGTAGGCTACGCGCCTAACATGCGGAACAAATCATTGTTCATGCTGGTGATCTCTCTATTATGAAGACGGGCCATTCCAGAAACACCGCCTATTGTAGACATTTTATTTTTTTCATGCAGCGTTATTGATGAATACGTTGACTAAATGTGGTTGAGGACACGAAGGCAAAAGTGTTACTTAAACAGCAAACGTTTCAATTCTCATTGTAATGTTGTGAGACATGGTTAACTTTGCAGAAAAATAAATAATGGATCGCCATGTATTTACCCCGGTGTACCAGAAATGATACAGAGGAGAGGCATGGAGCAGTAGCACAGTGGTTAGCACACTACACTATGAACACGATTCTTGAGATTCCCAGCCACAGCTAATATCACAGGCAAAGTGCTGCATGGGCGACTTTGTTGTAGAACCACTCTTGACTTTCGCACAGACAGATGATGAGCTGAGTCAACCTCGCAACCGGAATTTGAACTCGCAACCGTCTGATTGCGAGCCGCTTGTTCTTCCGCTGAGCCACCTCTGTGACAGCATGGTCATGCAACCTCATTGCTAACACGGGATGTGGAGGACTTCATCCAACAGGGGATTGGCCAAATGCTGTACATTATTTGAATTACTGCACTATCGTAGATGGGACGAGTTAAGGTGAGCAGCCGTTTTATGTACTCAGCAGATGTTTGCACCAAGTGGATGAGACGACTTTAAGCAAACAACGTACGGAAGAGCGTTTATTAAAAGTTGTCCAGCGTTCAGCAGACGGTTTTTTTTCTTCTTAATTTAATTCCTTGTGCCATGGCCCATGCCAACGAAGCTGCATCACTTACAGTCGGGATGCTGCACCAAACCGTTTTGGGATGGTGGCCGGAGTGTGCCTGAGCACACAGACGTTGCAACTTTACCAGAGCCGAGTGGCTCCAGGCGCTAGGCCACAAAGAGGTGGCTTGAGGAGGCGGTTGGGAATTGACAAGGGGGCCCCATTTTATTCCTCGTTACTCGGGCCCATGCCAACCTCCGATTGGCACGGTTGGCTACGTACGGTGTGAAATAAGTTCAACGCACATACGTACAACCGCATCACGCCACTGACTGTAGCAGCAGGGATGTTTTATGGAACTGCTTTTGCTGGGTGGCTGAAGCGCCCTGGAATTGTAAGCGAGTCCGTGCTGGCGAATCTCTCCCCTCGGCCACAGTGGCATGGTTTAGATCGCGAGAGTGAACGAACGGTCTTTGACACTCGGCATTGTCGTTTTGTTTTTAAATGTGGCACCGCAGTGGCTGAAAAGATAATGCCGCCGCCACCACCGCACCGTATCTGGGTTTGCGTCGCTTTGGGGAGCGGGTTGTGCGGCTGAGCGGTGGAGGAGGGAGGCCGAGTCACAGATGTGTTGGTGCCGTCTACAAACTGCAGTTTTTCTTTTCAACATTTCTTGCTGGTTTGTCATTTCCTCTCGCGAGATTGACTGCAAGACGCTGAACACATGCACGGCGCATGTTCGCGCTTCGCAGATCGTACTTGGACGCAAGAGCAACCGTGAAGGGTTATGGTGCTTTCTTTGGTTGTGAGCTTATTTTTTTTGCAAATGCGAAGGGTCATCTGTAAATGTGAATAAAATAGAATATCACCCAATATTAAGATAGTTTATTTGAACACCTACAGCATAATATTTGTCGACATAGAAACATAAGTGCACAAATCCCACTCACATCCTTTATTTAAGCAAATGGAATTTCATATAAATTATGGAAGAATTAAAATATAACAACCGCTGGGCGACTCTTCACTAAGTAATGTTGGTGCACCAGTTGCTACTCATTTGACCGTTCCTCCTGGGAGACGATGGTGTTGATGGGGCCAAATCGGCCCTGACCGGGATTTGAACCTATGGATACAAAGTGTGGGGTCCTCCTGCTGTGCCGTGAGTGGGACAGGACGTGATAAACAGTACGCGCATGCGACCAAGGAGAGAAGAATGGGTGTTGCTGTTGAGAGAGAACAGCAAATGAGAACCTTGGACTTGAAAGCAAAGTGTGGCCAATTTTCTTTTTGTTTGTTCACCACGAAGCTGCCCTACGTACACACATTTGCACGGCGTGAACGTGCACTTGTGCGCGTGTTAGCGTGTCTGCATTTGTGCCTGAGTAAATAACGCATTAATTTGAGTTGAGCAGAGCTGTGCGTTTATGAGCGTTAGCTCCGGTCAGCCGAGCGGCGAATACACAATGTTAATTCTCACATTACTGGCCTCCCTGCTCCTCCTCTTCGCCTGGTCGCCTTTCTCTCCCCAGTGCTGATATTTATATAATGCACCAGATACTTATTTAAGGCTGAGTAGATCTAGGGGAAGCCCAGGACCAGTTCAAATATTCGCCACTGTTATGGATGGTGAGCGGGAATCAAGCTCGGGTCACCGGGCTCGTAGCGCAGTGTGCGAGCACGCGCCACGCTCACTCGAAGACAAAGACGCACACATGCGCCATGCTCGCACATCCACACACATCACACATCACACACTTTGTGTTGCATCATTTCTTGCTGTCCTGGAAAGAAAAAGTGTCTAGACCCAAGGGGCAGAATAATTTATGGTCACCACTTAATTCATATTCATTTTATGGAATCTCTATTGCTCGATAATGTTAAATGCCACGTTCCGGCATGCAGTTATTTTCTTTATAATGCAACATTATTTATATGGGAGAGCCTCACCGAGTCGGAAGACTTTTTCAAGAGGGTCCTGCATTAGGATATCTGCACGGTTCTATTCATGCATGGTTATCAGGTAGAAGGAACCCAGATTCCGCGGAGAAAACTCACTCGTAGGAAGTGACAAACACTCAAAGGACCACGCAGATAGATTAAAACCATTGCTGTGGATGAAATCTACGTGTGCGGTTCTTGTAGGGTCGCTCTACACTCATTCACCTTGCCGGGACAGCGGGCATTTCGAGTAAGAAAATGTTATGGAAGGTCCGGAACAGGTGGCGAATGTCCGAAGCAGACCCGCGGTCTGTGTTTGCTCAAATTTAAGTCGTGCTCAAGCTCAAATCCAGACGACACACAGCGCTTTGTGCAAAAGTCATTCGCTCAAGTTTCACCTCCCGCAGTTGGTTATTACAACAAGGGCTTTAGTGCCACCTCTCAACAGCCGTGCTCCCTTGCGCTTACATAATATTTGAATATGCTGCACCTTTTTAACCTTGGTTGTTTGTTTAAACCGGACAGACCAGTCCTGTGCGCGCTGTGCGACTTGAGGGTGTGGAGATGGAGCCGCGGGCTTCGATGCGTTGCCGATGGCATTTCGGCGTGACCCCAGCCATTTTATATTTAACGGCGCCCCACGGAACAGGGGGGGATCAGTCCCCAAGAGGGACCGCGCAATGCCAGCAAGAACATAATTTGTGTGTTGCGGATGAACAGAGCGGTCCCCGCCACGTATTGTGAATGTAGCGCTGCTGTTTAGATAGCAATCTGCAGGTTCTGTGCTTTCAGATTATCGCGTCATCGGCAGTGCGCGCGAGAGGAAGCGCATACAGCTCACGTGCGGTTTATTGATTCCCTCTTCAAAACAAGTTGTTTTTGCGACTTGACGAACTCAGCGGATGAATGTGCCTTGTTACTTTGCCAGCGAGTCGCCGTTCCCGGTGAACGCACCCCGACGCAGAACGGCGCCTCGATGCGATAGCCGGCAAGTTGTGTGAATACGCTACGCGATAAGAGATACACGCAGATGAAAGCACTTTACGGCACAAGACGGGGAAAACGGAAACATTTTGTGGCGGACAACAATCTGACGGCCCGAGTTCGATTCCTGGCCACGGCTAACTTGGTGAGAGAGGGATACCTGAGCACGTCCTGCACCCCCCCCTGCCTTTACTAATCCACGCTGACCAGCTTAGTGAAGTACGGTCACACATCCCCCATCGTGTGGAGAGGCCTTCATCCCGCAGTTGATTGATTCAAGTGGTTATATTTATTACTATCAGAATTGTTAAAACGAAAGAGATCAACAAATTGCTGACTATAGTGGGAAACAAAACCAAGGTGAAGAGTTTAGCAACACGACGGGATGAGAGGACCAGTGCCACCCACCGTCTGCCCGTCCACGTTTGACGTAATGAGATTTGTTTCATGTCTGCGTCAGAAAGGAGGCCAGGTCTGCACAGAACTCTGCTGCCTATCGAGTTACCCAGCTGAGGTCAGAGGGTCAACGGGGGGCTAATGACCTCGGCAGGTTTGGCGGCCATGCCCGGCCTTCATCAGAGATTCCATTTGTAATCCCCCACACCTAATACGCTAAAAGTAAAATTAACAGTAGCGGACGTGGAGATAAATAACGGAGTGACAGCCGAGGAATGGAATGCATTCGAGAAGACATCGACTGAGGAGATGGAGCGATTAAATCCGTTGTCCTTCCCCTGCACCTCCGATAAGCATTGTTGTCTATGTGCGGTGCGAAGGAAGTTCTACACACATACAGTGCATGTGCAGTGCATGTGCGAGTTCAATTATTTTATCCCAGGACTGTGAGTGGTAATGACAGCTTGAGGATTCCTTGTGGATTACCCACGGCTGATGATGATGATGAAAATGAACATCGCAGTGAGCACGCAGTTGTGCTAAGTGTGCACTGCTGTATGAGGGTAGTTTCTCTTGTAATTCATAGCTGCGTGTTTGTGACTATTAGGTGATGGGAAAACATTTTTTTTACTGACGAAAGCGATACGTATTTGTGATGGCGGCACAAAAAACACGCGTCAAATTAATGCTGCCATAACAGGTGCATTGACCCTGAACTCGAGACTGTTTTGTCAGTTTTATCTTTCTTTTAAGTGTTGTAATTGCCGTTTAAAAACTAAAAATATTTTGACTTTTCTTTTCTGGATTTTTTTGCTCCGTAAATCCCTACTGACAGAAATGCCACATAAGTCCGGCTCTTGTGATGCTGCTTCTGTGCTGTGACCTATCCGTACATCATCCTGTCCATATTAGCAGCATATTTATACATCTCGTCCTAATAAACTCATCTGAAGTTTGTGCCGTATTTATGCGTCGGTCTCGGCGGATATTCACAAACTGGGTCGGGCTGCACGGGTTGGCGCAGCCACGGACACCCCCCCCCCCCCGCGTGCAGACGCCCCCCGGGTGTGGACAGCACTTGCCCCAACAGTCTCTTAAGGCTATACTGAGGGATATTTGTCTTTGTTTATATGTAATCTGGTAATGCTTTAATTTATCCATAAGCACACGCAGGACGAAGTTTCCTGGACGGCCCGGGCGAGATTGGGGTTCACGATGAGCACACGGGGTCCCCTGTGTGGTGGGAACACGGCGATGTGTCGAGTGTACCCACCGAGGTGTTGACATGTCCACTCGGGGCAAGCCCCCACCGCCACGTTGGTTGGTGGAAGGATTTGCGTGCCCATCACCGAGCGGGGCCGGCGCTGTGCGGACAAAGCCCCTCTTATCGTCTTTAATCACCGAAGGGGGGCTGCTCTCGGCTGAGTCGAGCCCCCTCACCCCCCCCCGCAGTGACCCCCCCCCACATCTCCCACGCGGCGTACGGCATCTGAATTGTGCTGCTAAGCGGTGGCCAAGAGAATCGTGGTGCATCGCCCCCCATCCTTCTTTACTTAAAGTTGTGATGAGGTTTGCAGTACGCTGTGACTGTTGCGGAATTGACTGCGATTTGCCGATGAGTGGCAAGAGCGTAGAGTCCCTCCAGACATCTCACGCGAAGCACAGCACCTTGACACGACCACCTGTGACAAGTGCCCAATGCCTGAATCGTAGCGTATATCCTGTGTGTCGGATATATGCACATCTCTGCTCACACCAGAGTGCTCATATCTATGTTTTGTGCAACATCTGAATCATCCCGCTCATCTACAGCCAATTGCATCATGACAATCCGTCCTTAAAGTTATGATGAGTGTGGCAATAAGCTGTGACCAAGTGGCAAGAGACTGGTCTGTGTGAGTCATGTATTGTGGGTTGTGCAATAGCCAAAAAGTAATGGCAACTTCCAAGACCTGTCGGCCCATGAATATAAAAAAAAATTCAGCAAAACACATTTTATTGACTTATTTCAAACCCACCTTATTTGAAATATTGCGGGAGAAATGTACGTTCTGAGAATCATTACCCCGTTTAAAATCCTCGATAGGCAAACAAATTCCATACAGCTCGAACACTTTGAATATCCCATTGTAAACAGCAGTCAAATGCTAATTCACTTATGACCCTGTGAGAGAGCCCATTGATTCGACTCTCTTTCGTGGCGTTAACAATGGTAGGAAAATTGAGACGTTAGCGCCTCCTCTCTAATGCGAGAGAGGGCCGACGCGTGGGTGCGGACGGAGAGCGCAAGTGGCTGAGTCTCATCCCCACCAGCGATCGCGTCCGCTCAGTGTGGAGCCCAGAGACGCACGCACGCACACACACACGCGCGTACGAGCGCTGTCGCTGAAAGTCACTCCCCCGCGTCCCAGCCCCACCCCCTGCAACAAACGGCCCAGTGTTGTGGCTAACTGAATAGACAAGAACGCCAATTGATGGTGGCGACGGGGCCACTTTTTTTTCTTCTCCTTCGCTGTAGCGTTTTACCAAGCGACGGCTTTTTATAGCTGGCCAAAAATATAAGTGCGATTAAGTGATGCTTAGGAGGAAAATTGCCAGGTTGGCCAGCAGGCTCGTTGGTTTGAATGCCTGTCAGGCAGCACTGAACGGTCGTGTATCACTATATTGTCCTACCTAACAATAAAATAATGACATAATAAATAATCAGAAAAGGGGTTGCCTTGCCACGTAAATATTAATGAAATTGACATATCAGTCTTTTAGCCGGTGGGGTCATCCAAATCAATGTTCTCCAGCATTTATAAGCAGCAAAAACATCTGGATTGGTTGCTACCAACATTCATCACCAGAGCGTTGATTAAACTAATGCTGCTGTTGCCTAATTTTTCTTTATCCACAATCGCAAACTCCCGTCATCCTCACAGCGGCTTTTGGCTAGTTATCGAACAAAGACGGTTACTACATTGCGTGCCTTCAGATGCGCTTATACGGCCGTCTGGAACGCTCCGATATTAGGAAGCCACTGAAGCTGTGCACTTTTAACTCTAGATAAAAATGTAACTTCTTTAGAACTTCTTTATGTGTTTAGTTTACTATCCTTCCCCCGCACCTCCGATTAGCACGGTTGGCTACGTACGGTACGAGAGAAGTTCAATCGGCAACCACGGTGCTTAATTTAGGAATAGATTTCGAATATAGTTTACACGGCTACTGCTGCCTTGACTGTTAAGCCTTGCGAGATCCACGAATTTTTGTTTAATTGCGTGTGCCCACAAATGGCAAGGTGTGAGCATTTCTTGACGTCACGGACATGAGTGAGCACGCGCTCGCGATCCGATCAGACTTGTGCAAAATGGTTAAGAAAACAAACAAAAAATGCACATTTGGGTCACATAGTGGCTCTGTGGCAGTTCTCTTAATTACCACAATTACGCAAATCGGCTTATAACTCCGCCGGCATCTCCGCCGCCGAGATGTGAAAATGTCCGTGTGGCGCAAAAGGTTCTCCGTCCTCCGCCTGTTGCAAAGGCACCCGTGGCGAAATCCTTTCACTGCGCCTGGTAAATTTGGCATAGGCCTGCACCATGACGTCCCCCTGCGAGGAGACCTCTTAGCCCTGCGAATGTCGGGATGTAAGCGGGACAGCTGGCATAATGTCTCCCATGAAAAATGGAGTGTTAAGCGATGCTGCTTCCTCCACATGGCACAGAGAGAGACCGAGGCGTCGACTCAAATCGCTTGCCCTTCGACTCGCCCCTCCTACCTCCTTGTGAGATGACCCCGCAGTGTCCCCTATTGAACTGGCGAGATCGCACCCCCCCCCCTCCTCTCCTGCAGACTGCACATCTCTGCAAGTGTTGTGTTGTGATCACGCGCGGCATTGATATGAACGTGAACACAGTTGTTGTGGCATAAAGGTCAAAGCCTTGTGAAGTTCTACAACCGTATCACGCTCACAACTTTTCCAGGGCACACTGCGGAAAGCGTGCTATTTTTATTTTGGGTTGTAACTTTATCTTGGCGGCTTATTGTAAATTGGTCTGCTGGGAATATTCTCAAATTCTCCAAAAATGTTTTAAACATACATTGCATATATATTTTAAAAGCATTGCAAGTTCAGGTAATTTCAGCACCCCAACAAAAAAAGGAATATTTTATGACTTGCACCATTTCAGATTCCAAAATGTAAAAAATACCCCACTTCATTTGAGCATATAATATTCAAAGTTAAGCTCTGAATAAAACATCAACGCCCAATGGAAGCAGTTTATTGTTCAATTCTTTATGCTCTTTTAAATTTGCCGGCCGGATATGCAGGAACAAAGAACTGCGGAACAGCACAAAGGCTAAAACATCGCATTCCTGTCTTGGCTTGTGTTGTCTTTTTAACCCCAAATGTTCAACAGCTCCCACACATTCCTCAGTTATGTTATGTTCTAACAATCAACATGCACGAATCATATTCGTCACCTATGTCACATGTCACCTCCTGGTTTGTGTCTGTCACGACCTGGTCACAACTAGAGAAATATACAAACATTGCAACTTTTAAATGTACGCCTGTCTTTTGTATGACTCTAAATGTTTTGGCTGCCTCCTTACAAATCTGTGAAAACAGACACTGAAACTTGCCATTGTGTTACTATGTTAATAGTTACACAATGGGGCGCCGATGCCGCAGGATGTTAACTACCTCGCCTGGTATACAGGAGGTCGTGGGTTCGATCCCAACCCTGACGATACCTGTTTATTTGCAGTTTGCATGTTCTCCCTGTGGTCGCGTGGATGTTTCTCTGGGTCCTCCGATTTTTCTCTCCACATTTAGAAACATACATTTAGAGTATTTGGCTGCTATAAATTTCCACATGACAAGCCACTGCGTTGAGCTATCATTTGTGGCCAGGTCGCTTCTGAAAAAGAGCTGTATAGCTAAGTGGGCCTGACCTCGTAAAATCAAATGAATAGTTTAGAAATAGTGAGTGAAGGGGGTAAGCGGTTGCACATTGATAAATGCACTGTGAACTCCGTGGCCTGAGCTCGATTCCCGCAATGGCGAACATCAGTGGTGAGTGATCTCTGAATCGGTTCAGGGTGCCCCCACTTCACCAACACGCACTGACCAGCATACTTGAGTAAAGTCAGACAAACCCCATGGCTGTCGTGGTGTTGGGAGGCCTTCATCAGGCAGTGGATTATATTCGAGATGTAACGATTCACCCCTTATGGTGACGTGTTATGAATCAGGAGTCGCAGGATTACTATTTGGTGTCGTTTTTACAGTTTCGCTTGTATTTCTTCTCCGCTGTTCTGTCTCGCTTTTCACCATCTCATTTACTTTATTAGCCTCAATAATGTCACATCACTTGTAGAAATTGTGAATCGTCGATTCTTGCGTTGTACGATCAACGTTTCGTACCATGAGAGTACGAATGATCGTGAATCGATAAATCTGTGAATTGTTCCACGAGTAGGATATAGGAGCAAGTTTTCAGTGGAAGGTGTTGTAACTGGGCACGCTGCCGCAGATGTTTGTCAATGCTGGCGATTGGTTCCGCAGATTTCACTTTGGTCCATCTGTGCAGCTGTTTCATATCTCATTGCGCTACTGCACAAATGTTGCCAAGTAGATAAAAGCCGCCCAGCTGCGCACTGTTGCGCCTGCCTCTGCTCTCCTGTTTCCGTTTTGACTTTTTTGTTTCATCAGCTGGTTTCTGTCTTCCCAGAAAAAAAATATTCGGTTGTGTCGACTTCCGAAAAATCTTTTGAACTTTTCCGGAAATGTGGGAATTGCCTAAACACAGCAGATGTTGGGCTAGGAGCCCGGCTGATTGCTAGCTTGTGTAATGCTTGTTTTAAATAATAAATGCATTCCTGTTTGTGATTCCTAAACATGCACGCACATTTTTTGTTACGTGGAAAACTCAAGAATTTGTCGATAATACTGCGGCCTGAGAAGGACAAATATATAATCGGCGATATTTTGGGCATTGACCCTCTTCATAGTCCTTACAAAACCTTAAATTCTGTAGCAACTATGTGGCACACATTAAAAGTTTGCAAGTAATTTATATATATTTTAGTCTGTTGATCTTCTTCACACTATACGTAGCCAACTGTGCCAATCAGAGGTGGGGGGAAGGGCAGCAAACTAAATGTAACACGGAGGCTTTTTGCGACAGAAATACTTCTTCAGAATGTTGGCACATCGCCTGATGAAGTTGGTTGTTATCACCAGCGAACAGTTGTACTCAAATAATAATTGCTGCGGGTTGACTCTCCAACACACCGTTGTGCTGAAGTAACTAATTGGCACATTTTGTTCACGTGACAAACCCCACTAGTTGGCTGTGTCGGGTGGGGGTGGGCTAACAGCACATTGAGAGTTATTACATCTCATCCAAAAACCTTCATGATGAAGTCATTTTTACTTTTTGCGTACACTTCACTTTAAGATTCGGTGTTGTGATTTGGTTTCCTATTGTCTTATTTATGTAAACACTTACGTATAGTTAACGTGTGGTACTTTAGGCAGTTTTTTTTATTTCGTAAACAATTATTCACATTTCATCATCGGCTGTGGCCTATCCACTGCTGGATGGAGGCCTCCCCATGGGACGGCCATCCCTCATTGTCTTATTCAACACATGCTTTGGCAACCCGTACAAATATTTTTCTCCATTTGTCAGATGGTAGCATGACCCGTACCATAGGAATGTGGAATGTACACCTCTGGCTCAGGGCTGCTTGCAGAGGAGAGCATAGCCGTACAATTGTTGGGTTCCAGTAGCACTTACAAATGTAGTTTTTAAAATCTTAGTTTTCCACGAATTATTTTACTTTGACCAAATTTCCCGGAAAGCGAGCAGTTTTGTCAGATCTTGGAAACTGAGCAGGCTTGAGCCTGGCCAGTGACGACACGGTGACCACCCTGCACAAACAGTTTGTCGTCGGTGCTACGGGGATACGTGGTGCGTAGTAAAAGGCAACGCGTCAAAGGCAATGCGGCAAGATCCATTGTTGTCGTTCTGTACCTTTTACGCTTCCGCATTTCTACACACACCTTCGGCAACCCGTACTTAACAGCGCTGTGAAGTGCAGTCAATTAAACCTCACGACCCGCTCGCATGGGCATGGAGAGGTCCTCATCCAGCAGTGGATTGACAGGCAGGCCTGCACATGTACACGTACGTCGGAGCAATGCTGACCGAGCAACTGAGAAGGTTACAAAAAAACTGGGAGAGAGAAGCGCACGTGGCCCGGCTTCGGGGCTTCGCTCGGTGCTGCGCCGGCAGCTGCGAGCGTCTCTCGTTGAGCGCGAGGCGTCGGCTACATTCCCCGGGAGGAGCCTCGCCATTGGCCACCACAACAGGGCATTGTCCCGTCGGGATTACAGCTGCGCGCGAGACGAGCGGCTGCCAGAGAGACGTGACCGCACACGACCCTCCGACTTGCGCGCCCGTTGGCTCGGCCGGCTTAATGGAGGGGGGGGGGGTTGGTGGGTCAGGCCGCGTCAAGAGCGTTGCGAGAGAAACCGACGTGGGTCGGTGCCACGGTGGCGCTGCGCCCTGGGCGACCGAGGGGCCGACTCGGGCGACGAAGTGTGAAGCACGGGCGCGCCAGCTCGGCTCACGTGGCGGGCACAGCCGCCTGGGCGCTACGTGGGGCGCCTTTGCTGACGGGGGGGAGAGGGACCCAAGTTGTGGGGAGGGGGGTGACTCGATGCAGACGTGGAGCGGGAGAGATGAACACAGAGGCGGACGCAGAGACGCACATGCACGCGCAGAGAGATACAAGTGCACGCAGAAGCAGGCGCACAGGGGAACGTAGACAGACGGAGACGTGAAGAGAGGAAGACGAAGGCAACGGTTGCAGAGGTGGGAGAAGCAGGTAGACCGACACACCGAAAAGCATATGGGGATGGACAAAGAGACACCAAAGGGTACACAGATACACGTGTTGAACGACACGCGAAGAGAAGCACGGAGAGATGGACACAGGCATGAAAACGGCCGCAGAAAGAGGCACGGAGAAGGACAAATGGAGGTCCCTAACGAGACGGTGGCTCTGCGCGCCTGCACACGTTCCACAAGCGTATACACAGCACAACGCGTAGCCACGCAACATACACACCGCTGTGATATATGCACAGTGTACAATGGTTTTAAAGCCAGCCCATTGATATCAACTACAAACAAAAATGAAGCAGACTGATCATGCACAGGAGCAACAATTAACGTCCGCTTTTACAAATCCAGGCACAGACATTGCAGATCTCTGTTGCCGGGGTTGCAATTCGTCGCCGCAGACCACCGGGGCACCCTGATTGTGGTTGTCGGCGCGGGCGTCCCACCGAGAGCGAGCAGCCGAGCGTGGGATCGGGGAGCGGTTCGGCAGCGACGCTGACAGCGCCGACGTGAAGCACGTGGGACGCGACCAAGGCGGCGTGAAGGAGCGGCGTGGGGGGGGGCAGGAGTGGGGGGGGGGGCAGGAGTGGGGGGGGGGCAGTCGCCCTATCAGGTGTCCCCTGCT
The DNA here is from genome assembly GCF_964198595.1 of Lampetra fluviatilis. Taxonomy (NCBI): domain Eukaryota; kingdom Metazoa; phylum Chordata; class Hyperoartia; order Petromyzontiformes; family Petromyzontidae; genus Lampetra; species Lampetra fluviatilis. The sequence continues at coordinate 726,387 of NC_136305.1, forward strand.
CGGTTGGGTGGCAGCAGCCGGCGTTCGTCCGCTTCACCGACCCGGACGCACCTGGCGCGTGCTAATAAATGGACCCGGCTGATTTTCTGCCCCCATTAAGATGCGAACCCGATGGCTTCTTTTCGGCCCGAGTGGCGATGGTGACGCGACAATGGTGGGGGCGCGGCGCTCCGCACGCAGCTGGGCGGGAACCTCCTTCCGCAATGAATGCACGGGAATTTTTGCAGGAACTGGTGCGGTGGAAGTTATGACATGTAGATGTCTGACTAGACAATAAAGCTAACTGACTATTTTTTCCTTCAAATTCCAGAGCCGTTTATTGACTTGTTTTGCTCAAGCTGTCCCATAAAAATGAAACAATTATATCACCATGCATCCAAGAAATCACAATGCATTCATATAAAGTACTATTCCATTGCAAGGTCCAAATACACATCTTGGTAACTAAAGGGATTGTTAGTCAAGAAGATTCCGGACCTTTTTCACCAGAAATTGCACAAAAGGGAGTTTTAACCAATTCATGAATTGGACTTTATCCTGTGTCTTGTTCGGTGTGTGGCTCGTCAGGGTTATGCTGGCTCGTAAAGGAGAACATGAGACAAGCGACGTGACTACTAGTACGCACTTATTGGTGTAAAATATTCTTCAAGTTATTTACTTTGGGGCTTTTATCGAGGTAGTTCTACATCAGTATGGGAAATAGCCGTCTGTCTCAAACGGGACACTCCAGACAAGCTGATATGAGGACTTGGTAACACTTTCATGGCTAAATATAGAATTTTTAAACTGCGCGCCTATGTACGCTATTAAATAAACCCGCGTTTCCCAGGACCCTAGCTGGGGTTGTACATGGAGGGATGACATAATCTATTGTTTGCGTCACAGTCTGCTCATCTTTGGCCAGATGTCACAGACCAGGAGTTCCCAACCTTTTGTCCGTCGGCCACTGGTGGGCCGCAAACCACAAGGCCGTGGGAAGTGGTCTGTGGCGACGTTGCAGATAAGATTTTATTTTCACAAAACGACACTTTAATTTTTTTACCAAATGTGGTTCCGCAAAAAAATATTTTAGAGTTGAGATTGCTTTGCTGTTCTTGAACGGTTGGGAATCAGTGGTCTAGGCGATGCGCACCACACCTCTTGCGTATAATAATCTACGAGACACAATATAACCGATCGCAAAGTGTACGAATTTACGCCCGTTTTTGAAGCGTCGACGTGTGGGCTGCAGTGCTGCTGCAGGGGTGGGTGTTCTGCTCGCTCACTTTGTTAATCCGACAAGGCATCTGACCACAGTGTCTTGTTGAGACACACGGCTCCGTGGCGGATGCGTGGACGCATTACAATATTTATATATTTAAATACACAGAAACCCGCTTGGCCGAATGTGTGACTCCTTTGCATTGGGCAGGAGGACCCGTACCAGGCCGTGTGGATGGAGTCCCGTCATGAGCGCTGACTCGCAGGCGCCCACGCGCCACCGGTTGAGGATGCTTGTGGAATGGGGATGACGCGTCGCTCAGTCAAAGGTCACGCTTGTTGCAACGCAAGCCGTGCCGGCCGATCAAATCTATTTCTTGTCGTTGTCAAAGACAAGTTGGACAAAAAATTTGAAGTTTGCAAAAAAAAGATCCTTTGGTGTGCTGAGCGCTTGGAATTACATGGCCAACGATAACAGCTCAGCGATTCAACAAGTGTTTTTTTTCATAAGAATTGTAGAATAATGGTGTTAACCGTGTCTGCGTAAGTGGTAGGAATGAACTCCGTGCATTTGTGTTCCGTAGATGTCTACCGATGCATAATGGCATCGATTTATTTCGATTCTTAAGATCACGATGCTATCATCGAACCACTTGTGTTCGAATCGATGATGTTTAAACTCACGCACGTGTGCGACGTGTTCATGTGCACCCTGCCAGCCAGCATTCTTCAACTGAACCCGTGGCAGTTCATCGAAGCACTGGAAGGTGGAGGGTTGTGAATCATTACACATCTAAGTTATAGTATAAGATTAAAATGACGCATAGATATAAAATGTTTGTGAATTGGCTGGTGTAGCCCACTCGCCTTTCTTGTGAGCGCTCGTGACGGGACTCCACACCGCCCGGCACAGGTGCACCTCCCGGATTGAATGGAGCCACGTCAGCAACCGTTTATTGTTTTAGTGAGCACTATACACCTACACCAAATGTACCTATGTACTTTGAACTTCTTTCGTACCGTACGTAGAAAACCGTGCTAATCGGAGGTGTGGGGGAAGGACAACAATCTAAACACATAAAAGAGTTCCAAAGAAAATAGTTTTCGATACATATTTAAAAGCGCATAGCACCCAGCGGCTTGCTTATATCGGAAGGAAGAGCGTTCCAGATGGCCGCAAAAGGGCATCTGAAAGCGCGCGATGTAGTGACCGTCTTTGTTCGATGGCCAGCCAAATGCTGCTGCTGTGAGGATGACCGGAGATGACCATGTCATCCCTCCACCGCCAAACGTACTGAGTTCATGTTGTGTTTATTTGGTGACACTGCGTTGGCAGTGGTGCACAAATGGCAACAAAAGACACATTCGTCAATATCACTGCGCTCTTAAAGAGAACAATATATAAGAGGTGACGTTTCGGGCAATGACCCTTCTTCATTGTACATTTGTAGCATGCCAGGTGGTTATGAAGAAGAGCCATTGCCCAAAACCTGTTGTATTATTTGTTACTAGCTTTTATGACCATCCTAGGATGGGTGTATGTTGCAGTAAATCTGAAATATTCAATAGAAAAATTGTTGAGCTCATGATTATTAATGAGGGGGGGGGGGGTTGCCGCATGTGGAGTGACGTCACTTGCTAATGGTCATTGGGGAGGGGTGCGGCATGTTGAGTGACGTCACCCCCTCATGATTATTAATGAGGGGAGGGGTGCGGCATGTGGAGTGCGCGACATTCTTGTGCGTTCGTGTAAGTTTCCATGCGGGCATGAATATGAAGGGGGGGGGGGCTCTTTTTCAGTGACGTCACGCACGGATATAGCACTGTGCTGCGTAGATGTATTTTTTACCGTCACTTTCTGTAAAGAAACGTCATATTTGAAGCAACTTTGCGTAATAAATTATTTAATTTAGCTCGACCTTCTACGTGAGTGTAAAAACACCCACTCATGAATATTAATGAGAGGGGTGGGCCTCATGTGGAGTGACGTCACGCACGGGACATACACATTCTTGGCTTATTATATTCGTAATTTAACCTTGGTGAAAGTTGATGGACGTATACAACAACAAAAGCAGCTTCGTATGTAATAATGCAAAGAACAATTGAATCGTTTTTATATTATCGGAGTACCACGGCAGAGAAAAGGCACACAGCGGTCCGCCGATCTCGTCGCCTGCGCCGTGATGTTCGGTGGCTCGGGGTGCCCGTGAGGACAACGGCTATAAGCCGAGGAGAGGCTGAGGTGGCGTTGTGTGTTTGAACTGTTCGTTTTTCTCGGAAATGCACAAACGTTTGATAACCGGTCTCAAAGCGGCGTAACTGCAGAGTAGACGAAGCTGTGGCGCGTGGAACAAGCCCAGCCTGCCGTACAGACCTAGAGACGGGACATTTCCTTGTTTTGTTTGCATCTTCGTCCTCTTCTGCCATGGCATGTCACGTGTACGGTATTCTTATTATGCACATTCCAACGTACCTTGTTGCGTTTCCCACTCCGTGTAGACCACACGGACGCTCCCCCACCCGTGCCTCCCAAGTGATGAATTGTTATGATTCGGTACTGCAATCTCCTTTGTGGCATCTCATTTGTATTGTTTGTTATTTTTTTCCGCATCTTTTTTGTAAAGTTTTGTTCACTCCATTATTATAAATGTAACGCAATTATGTAATTAGCATGAATCGTAACTGATCAATTTTCACACGTGCGTGACTGACACACGTTTTGTGAGCATAAAGAAACGATTTTAATTGATTAAACGATTCATGGTTACTCTAAACTAAACTAATTTAAAAGTATACTGTTCTACTTTACCAGGTAAGGCCCACTGAGCTATATAGCTTTTTCAGAAGCGATCTGGCCACAAATGATAGCCCAACGAAGTGGCTTATCATGTGGAAATTTACATCAGCCACATACTCTAACCCAGTGGTTCTTAACCTGGGTTGCACGCACCCCTGGGAGTGCGAGACATGCCAGATTGTTTTGGAAGGTAAATTATGGAAAAGGTAAATTAAGAACGGGCACATAAGGCCAACTACTTTGTTTCATCAAACCTCTATTTAATAACATACATTTTTTACGATTGAGAACCAAAGGGGTTGCAGGCTGCAGTAAAGGTTAAGAACCACTGCTCTAAACGCATGTTTCTAAATGTGGAGGGAAAAACTGGAGGACCCGGAGGAAAATCCACACGACCACGGCGAGAACGTGCAAAATTCCAATATTCACAGCCGTCAAGGTTGGGATTGAACCTACGACCTCCTGTATACCAGGCGAGGTGGTTAACATTTTGCCAGCTGCTGATCAGGTCAAGGCACTGTCCTGTGAGAATCCCCCTCCACACGTGTATGTGCGTCTGTGCGCGTGCGTCTGTGCGCGTGCGTCATGGACTGTTGCTTCACGTGATAGCCTCAAAGTGCACCTGGCCTGGCACAGGCGCCGTTGTGACGTCACCGTCGCTTAGTGGTGAATGGCGGTTGTATTGGTCTGCTAGAAATGTTTAATCTTTAACCAAATCTCCAGCAGCCCCGCTAAACTCGTCCCCAGCAGTAGCACTCAATCAATTAATCAATATTGTCTGTTTAACCAGGTGAGTGCTGTACAACTATACACGATCTCTTCTGCAAACGAGGCGTGCCTCAGTGTTCTGCAGCTAGTAGGGAAGGGTTGTAACTCAAGTTCATTATTAATTTTTTTCTAAATGGTTTGTGAGTCATTTTCACGTTTCATATTTGGTCTGCGTCACAAGCAAACAGTGTTGCGAAATTGTATCATGTTTGTGGTCATTAGTGTACTTTTAACATGAAACAACACGAAGCAGTAATGCCTGACAGTACTGGGTAACGGTGGGCATTGGGCCCTCAACATTCGGATCAAATGGCGTAGAAGAAAATTACTTCACCAATCTGGAGGAATTAAGCAGGTGGAGATGGTAAAAAGTTACACAACTAGATTCCCCATGATTATAAAGTGCAGTATATCATCTGGAATATTGTTTATCTTTGTATGTATGTGTACTTGCATTTACGGGTGCACAAGCCGGCACACAAGTGAATCTGTAGAGCGTAATGAGAAGCCTCAGTGACCTGGTTTTCTGGGCTCACTGTGTATCACTGAGTATCACTGCACATTGTCATAAGTATTGCTGTGGACGTGACGCCACGGTGGCGAGATGTTAACTACCTCGCCTAGTATACAGGAGGTCGTGGGTTCAATCCCGACCCTGATGCCTGTATATTTGGAATTTGCACGTTCTCCCCGTGGTCGCCTGGATTTTTCTCCGGGTCCTCCGGTTTTTCCCTCCACATTTATAAAGATGTGTTTAGAGTATTTGGCTGTTATACATGTTAACATGATAAACCACATTGTTGAGCGATCATCTGTTGCCAGGTTGCTTCTGAAAAAGAGCTGTATAGCCAAGTGAGCCTTACCTGGTGAGAATCCATCTGAGATTTAACCTGGTTCCCAAGTGTAGCAAGTTGATGGTCCTCAGCCTGGTCACAAATTAATGGAAGACAAAAACCACCTTATCTCATTTATGTTTTCACCGAATTCAACTAATTCCATATGTTCAAATAAAGCACTGGTTTGATAGACCCTCCTTGCAGGGCATACAGAACATGTGCTCCTTGCGTGCAAACATGGCCTTTTGAATTGACTTCAGATGAAGTTGTCTTGCATCATCTTTCAGGCAAGTTCTCTGACACAGGTGTCGTACTGCTCCCTATAAGAGTCTCATGATGCTTTTAGGACCGTTGTAATAAACAATAATTGGGGGGTGGGGGGATGACACGTGTAAAGATGACAAATCATTCATTGTTGTGGTGGTGTGTGTGTGTACTGCAGGGAAGGGAGGCAGCCTTGGCTATCGCGTTCTCTTGCGTAGGCGTTCTCGCTCCGAGCGACTCCTTGTAGCATCGTGCTGCACACAAGAGACAGTGGTTTTGCTCCCATGGATAGTTTTGACAGTTTCCCATTTATTTAGGGTTTCCGTTGAGGGTGCGCGGGGGTGGGAGAGCCGGAGAGGGATTTGGGTCAGAGGAGGCAAACAAATGAAATATGTATTTTATTTTGTTTGCAGTTGTGAAAAATGACGAGTAATATGTCACTGTGCAGGAGCATGGGTGGTCTTCCGTTCCACGGCTTGACAGGACAGCCCAGTTCATCTGCTGCTCTGTCGTCGATGGCAAACAAAGACAAAGACCCCCCGTATAGCCTACCTAGACCGTTGGGGCAAGTGCTGTTTGACACCTATGAAGGCTGATAGGGCCCACGGGGGGGGGGTTCTGTGCCGAGTAGAGTGTTCGCTCGCCTTTGTCTCGTCCGTTGTTAATGTTTTCACACTCCACCAGCTATTCGTTTTAGGCCGAGTTGACTTTGCTGAGGTTCAGATTAAACTGCCCATTGATGTTTGTTATGAATGCACGAGAAATACAAAATTATTATCCGGCAGGTTAATAACGCAATCAGCTAATCACTGTGCCACCACTCGCATACATCCATACAAAGGTATGCTATGGAACAGATCTGCCATACTCCACACGTGCATATGAAGTAGTATACATACAGCACTGTATTTACATTCATGAATGTACACAAATACATAGATAAACAAGTACTGTGTGTGTGCGTGCGTACACAAGCCGACCTTGCAAGTCAAATTCTGACTTACAAGGTCGGCTACGGGATCTGACAGAAGGAAGGAGGTGATGGTGAGGTGTGCTGGCATGAACAGCGATGGCTGTGATGGGACCTTGACTTGTACATACACAGGCATACATATAATTCTATATAAACTCATAAGCAAGATAGTAAAAGCAAGGGCAGATACATTGTGTACCATGTAAAACGTTATACTAGCTATGAATGTCTGAAGTAAAACTTAAGAAATGCCTATTATAAAATAGCACCAATTGCCATTTAATGAGGGCTGCTCACATGGCTCTGCTGTATGTGGTAATGCCGCCCCTATTATTCTAGTAGGGTGTCCATACATGGATCGCCCTGTGTGTTGTTACTGCACGAGACAATGGGGGCAGCCTCTGTCTGCTTTCTGTCGGCTCCAGTGCCACGGGCTCACAGGAAATACCCCCAAAAATGCCGTTGTAGAAATACAGGGTACAAGTTTTTATCGGCGTAAGAATAAAAATGTTAAAGTATTTTGCGTCCAATTATTCGGGGGGGGGGGGGGGGGGTGGCTATGAAATAATAAATTATTGTATTTTCCCCCCAAAATCAAAGATTCACTTTTTCAGATTTGACTACTTACGAGCATGAACTCGCCTCTATTTGTGCTTTATAGCCCTTCTAGAACCCCGTTAGAGTTTACATCAGTTACTCACTGCATTAGTCCAGAGGTGGATGTCCAGAGATGTAAAATCATGGATATGTGTATGTCATATGTACATATTCATATAAAACAACATTGCATTCAAAGCTTCTCTGTGTCCTTCACCAATCTCGGTCCAGTTACTTCATATTTCATAAATTTCGTGTGTCAGATATCGAGCTCATCGCTTGCACAACAATCAAGTCAAGTGGGTGAGACCAAAATAAGGTGATCGTTATAAATCAGTGGGGAACCTATAAATGGATTACCATGTGTATACACAAACTATTCGTTCCACACTTTGTTTCCGGACTTCGGTCTTTACACGCGGCAAGTGTCCGTGTAACTACGTGATCCCATATTTATAAAACACTGCAGCTAAATAAAGGTCGCAAGAAGAGGTCAGCGGCCACATCGGGAGTAATTCCACGTTGCCGCCAGGGTCCGGCAGGAAACGTTTGAAGCCCTGCAGGGCACGTTCTTCATTTCTGAGCGCGAGCGTGGGCCTCTGCGGTTAGCGGAGAGCCCTTCTCGCTTGGAAGTAATCAAGCCGAGCAGGAAACCAGGGGAAACGAGGCCCACCTCCCCCCCCCCCGGTGGTGGTGGAGACGGGGGAAGTTTCCCGTCGCACTCTAACATCTCTGGGGTTGTATGTATATTTAATTCTGTGTCTGCGCATGTGGGTGCGCAACGCTGGTTTTACAGCTACTCTGCCGTTCGTACGCCACTCCGGCGCTTTTTCTGCTTGCATTCCCTCGGTCCTGCGTAGGAAACGTTAAAAGCATTCTCGTGCAACTTTCGTAAGAAGTTGTGCCCTTATAGCGTATGAATGGATGAGAAGATGAATATTCCACATTTACTTGCCGAGGGAGCTTTTGAAAAGCAGTTTCAGCTTCATGTTTGGGTTGTTTGTTTTGAAAGCGAATTTCATGTGCACAGCCTAACCGCGACTCTCCCGTTTATACATTTCAGCTCCAACGTTGTCAATGAAGGCGAACGTGAAAGCTCTGACCGTGTACGTACTGCCAGCGCTGTGTGCAGAGTGCGGCCCTCCTTCGATTTGGGTCAAAGTTAGAAAGGGGAAGACTTCATGAATTTTAAAAAGTTAAACTTTACACGGCAAATCTCCCATCCATTGCATTATTAATGCGGAAGCTCTCGCCTGGTGGTGGTGCGCGCGTGCGGGAGCCGACGCTAATGTCTCTCTGCCGCGACGACGCCGCCGTGAGAGATTTAGTTTTACTTCCACTTCGTGGCGCTTCTGTGACAAATCTCTCCGCTCGCCGAACCTGGCGGCTCGGAAAAAAAATCGTTCGAGTAAACGCACATTGCAGCAAATAAACACGTTAAATACTCTTGTAATTCTCGCGAACGAAAGTGCGTGTGCAGCTCAAGGATTTACGTTTAGAGCACACGCAACGTGCCACACTGCTGGCGCCAGGTTATGAGCGTTAAATTGTGAAACGTATGTGCGGCGTGGCTTGTGTGTTGTTTGTAACCTACGCGTGGGGTTAAACAGTGGTGACTTGTTTTGCTGCAAAGCCATGAGTTTGGTTGGTGAGGTGGTTAAAAACCAATATAGGAGCCTCGGTGCCAATGGTCTCGTAATTAGAAAGCACACTTTAATGTCTTGCATAATTCAAACCCAGGTGTCTTTAAAACAAACCCACAGTAGTAATCACAGTAAATATCATTAAAGAATGCCTAATTTATCCAGGAAGCCCTTGTAGTTTCAAACATCAGGTGGGTCCTGCGTTGGGATATCCGGTCAAAACGGTGAATGAGGGGTGTGCGAGAGGAACCGGAGCACCCGGAGGGAATCCACGGTGGATACGAGGGGGATGACACTCAGCACCGTCTGATCTGCTCGCCGCACCTTGCAGCCCCATCGCCTTCAACACCTAGCAAGCCCTCCATGTGGTCACCCATCAAATTGCTAACCCGACTCACCTCTATTTAGCTTCCCTGATGTGATGAGATTGTACGCATTCAGCGTGGTTTAATGAAAGGCCAAGTTAATGGAAATATTAGGGTCTGGATCAAGTCGACTCAAGTCTCTCTTTGCAGACAAAGATGTGGCATTCATCTCCAATGGTGGCACTCAGCCCCAATGGTGGCACTCAGCCATTATCATAAGATAATTAAAGTGTGAAGTATACTGGCATGTATATATAAACAGGAGTACCTCACCTTGTGATGTATACAATACTCGTGTGTTTGTTTGCAGTGCTGATCATTCGTTGCTGTCTGATCTGATTGTTAACAGATGTAAACAATGGGAGTTGGATTGGCGTGCATGCACCCGTGTGTTTGTGTTTTTGCTATGGGGCTGGATGTGATGTCGGGAATATTTCTTTATTTGTTGTGGCCCAGCATGGGACAATGGTGCAATACATCCTACATCAAAGCAAAACGAACCCTCACACATTCTCTTCCCAAGTAGCTCTCTTTTGTGTTATTCAGAGCATTCCCTTCAAACTCATGTGTGCTCGAATATCCAGTAGCGGGTCCAGTGACCAAGGCAAACTTAAGAGCAGATGGTGAGAGACCGTCAGGGCCGATCTTGGAGGTCACCGCGTGTCAACTGTGCGGCAGCTGTGCGATCCGACGGAGGGTAGAGAGAGCGTTGGCGAGGTGTGGTGGGGTGGCGTCGACGGCTTCGGCCATGGTGACGTCTCGAGTAGCGTGGCAATGTGTCATTTAATACAGTTTTATTTTTCAACTCTTTTTCGAACGCGTGTGGGATAGTGCCCTTTAACCTTCAGCATTTTGCTAAATTCAGGGGCTTGCGTGAATAAAGCTAGGCGCTTGTGTTGTGGTAACGATGACAAATGTTTTACATTTGCCAGTCGGTTCTGATGCCACGACCACAATCCAATTCTTAACATCGATGTTGAGTTTTTGATCCGTGTCCACAAATGCGGATTCGAGGACACGGGTTTCAAGAATGAGGGATCCGAGCGAAATAGGCCTTGGTAGTAATTGTGATAGTGCTACGGGGGATTATGAAACAATGGAGCCTCAGCTGCTCGGTAACGTAACACTCCACCGTGAGCCGCTTGATGGGCGTAAGGTTAAGGGGGATTGGCTGGAAGGACCACAACTGTGGGCTATTGTCCTGGAGCTCCCCAGCGATGAAGTTGCCCCGCGTTAATTTGCTGGAATTAAGCACCAAATGTAATAGGGGCAGTGGGGTTGGCAGATGGGACGTAGATGCCGAACCAGGATGCGCCTAAATTGAGGGTGGCTTTGGAGTGCGTCTCCAGAGCAGCGTGCGTGGTTGGGGGGACTGTCGGGGGATGATTTGTGACCACCGGACGCTTCCTCCTCTACACACGATTCTTGCACCATGCATTCATCGTCGGTTATTCACGATGCACGCGGACGATGTATGCAAGTTGTTGTAAACTATCATGTTGTCTGCGGGCTAATGGAGCGAACAACACTGCACAAATTAGACGTACTAAACAAATGCAATCGGTACAAATAAGAGTTAAAACGAGACAACAAAAATCATCAATTATTGATTCGAATTGCAAACCTAAATCGTGACAAATAACGGGATCACTGGCGGGGTAACTTGTAGCGCGCACCGCGTTAACCCGCACATCGAGGGACGCCTCCACAACGTGTCGGGCCACGGCGTGCTCAGGGTGCTGTACAGGTGTGCGGCACGGAATTTCTGCACGGCGCGTGAATTCTGCCGCAGGACAGAACGGCACAGAAATCCCTCCTGCTCAGCGTTTAAGTGAATACTTGTGGAATGTGGGGAACCAAAAATTGTAAGGAAATGAGGGAAGAAGTTTTAATTTCTCTATTTTTTTGGGGGGGGAGGAGGGGGCTCGGAGGTGTTTGGTGTGCGTGAACCCGTCGGGCTGGTTGGCGGAGATGTCCTGGGACCGTGGTGGCTCTGACGGGTGGCTCGAGGCATAAACAACAACCTTCCGATGTCTTCATGGAACTTACAAAAACAATCCCCGTCTGGGCCAAGCCCCTGCAGACATTGGCCGTCGCCCCTTCGCGCGGTGTTGCACGGACCCAGAAAATCTGTTGCATGTTAATTCCCTCGTTTGTTTCGCGAGAAAATGTTGGTAGCCGCCCATTCTGTGGGGTTATTCAAGTGACAGACATTCAGGGCTCGGGGAGGAGAGGCCCAGGGAACGGCTGCGTCGCTCCGCGTCAACGTGCCCACCACCACATCTTTGCCCCCCCCGCCCAACTCGCCCAGCAGCAGCCGCCGCACGTGGGGAGGGTTTATTTAGACTCCTGCACCTGACTGCGAAGGCTCACGGGAGTTAAAATCACTGCACCAGGCTGCATCTGCAAGTGAACAGAACAGCTGACTTGGAAGGGGTAATCCTCGTGAATAGGGAACTTTTTCCAGACGCCCCCCCTTACAGATCCAGACGCAGGGCTGTGTTTGGAGCCACTGAAGCAATGGGTCGCTGCATAAAACCTCGATTTCCCCCCCCCCCCCCCACCGGGTAGATCAGTGGCGCAGTTGTTAGTGCGCTGTGCTATGAACCCAGCGATCAAAGTTTGATTCCCGAACCTGGCTAATGTCAGTGGCGTGCAATATCGGAGCCGGTCCTGGGCCCCCACCGCCCCAACCAGCTTCTCCTACCAGCAGTGACGACCATGGTGGTGATGGATGGTCACACAATCCCACGAGCAAAGCACAGCGGTTGATTGACAAAGGGCTGCCACGTATTTACTTATTATTCTACTCAACGGTTCCACCGCTTTACTTGAGAAGCTCTCGGGGAACTATCGCATCTTCGTGTTTTGTGCAATGGGGCTCAAGGACCCGAGACACGGGGGCCGTGGCTTGGCACCGGACAGCAGCAGGGGCCCGGTGTGAGTGGAGGGCGCCGTGATTACGTGTGCGGGCACACGGAGCCTGCTCGCCGCCTCACCCGCGGGTGAATCCACACGCAGTGGCCGCGTTCCTCGGCCGAGCGAGTGCCACCGTCCGTGGGAGCCTCTCGCTTGGCGCCCACTCGCCGCTCGGCACGGCTGCGTGCCCGGCACGGCTGCGTGCCCGGCGCGGGCACTGGGCCGCTTTGCCCGGCTACCAAAGGTCGTGTGATCCCCCCCCACCGCCGTCGCCACCACAGTGTCTCCTTGCCCTGCGGCTGCGGCGGCGCGGCTGTTTCTTTTGGTCGCCGCGGCAACGGCGCCGTGACGACCGTCAACAAATGGCAGGCGGTGACGAGCGGCCGCGCCGCTGCCAAACTCGGCGGTGCGGTGCTCACCGAGGCACGGCTCGTTTGGTATTGAACCGATGTGCGGCGAGGTAGGCGCGGGATGCATAGCATTGGTACACATACACACAGCCCCCTGCCGCCCACACACTTTTGTAAATCCACGACTGGATGAGGGCCTCCCCACTAGTCATTACATTGTCATGATGCTGTTCTGTGTTATGTTTTCTCCATTCGCATAAGTGTAATTGAATACTATTGGCATATCATTTGAATATCAATGCGCATGATTCTACCTATGTATCAAGAGCATAATAATATTTTTATAATCAATATTCATTGACATGTCGATGCATCTGATGCATACCACTGGCCCAGTGATTCCATAGAGTGATGCTCAGAAGGAAATTATCCAGTGCATCATTTTCTGTAAAGTGGACATGAAATACCACTGTGAGGTCATTTGCAGGATCGGGCCAGTGTGCTTGCTCACGTTCATGAATGAAAAGCCCCCTAAACAATATGATGCAATGTGGATTAGCATGGCATCTATATGTGACTGCATCTTAAGATACTGTACAGAAATCGTGAACACATTTATTTTATAGAGGCGTACTTACAGTGACAGTGTCCTATACTCAACTTGCAATTGGATATACCCATAGTCTGTGTGACAATTATATGATCGGAGCAATGAACGTTTTTTTTTTGCAACAGTTAAAATGCATTATCCTCGAGTTAGCCTATAAGTATTCTGCACTCATGCAGGGATTTTTTCCAGCCACTCCCAATTTCCTTCGATATGTCAAAAATATTGTCCCAACTTCCAAACCAGGAATTTACTAAACATTCCAAGCAGAGCCTTTCTGAATAATCAGTCGTGAGATACAGTGGGCTTTTCTGGGTAGTTATATATATAAAAAAGTAGTTTAACAGTACTGTATATGGTTTTTTTTGTAAAGTCACGTAGATAGTAAACAAAAAAAATCGAAAGTAAAAGCAAAAAACCCACGACGTTTCGATCGCAACACAAGCGGTCTCATTTTTTCCCTCTCCACCTGAAGAAGACCGCTTGTGTTGCGATCGAAACGTCGTGGGGTTTTTTATTAAATTTTTTTGTTTTCTATCTACGTGACTTTACCGAAAGAACCAAGAATATGAATTCCTGTAGTCACGAAAGTTTGAAGTCTAAATTTAGTTGAACAGTATTTAGTTTTAGTCCTAGGTGAGAAAACTGACCACCGTCTAGCATGCCCTGCAAGCCATCCACATGCAATCTAGATCGCTTGATTTTACAAAGTGTATCCCCCCCCCACCAACCAGCTGTGATGTGACGGTGCGCTGTTATACTCGGGTGTCCCATTACGAAGGCCGGCAGGTGTGCCGATATGGAACCTGCCATTGAACACAATAACTTAATTGCTCATTTGCACAGCGGGGTGGCGTGTGTTTGTGTTTGCACGCTGGCAAATGTGGCTATGGGGAGTGCTGATGTAGGCGAGGGAACGGCACTGTGATCCTGACAACCTGAGTTCAAGAACCGGAGGTTGTGTTTGTGTGAATGTGTTGCCAGCCTTCTGTAGATGTTAAACATTTAAATTGTGATGAATACTGACGGCAAGGGTAGCGGTGGGATAGCCGGTGACTTTCGTTCCATCCCCGGCCATGAGTACCGCCAGTGGTAAACTAAAACTAAACTATTTTTTTTATTTGCCAGGTAAGGCCCACTGAGCTATATAACTCATCTTCAGAAGCGACCTGACCACAAATGGTGGCTCAACAAGTGGCTTATCGTGTGGAAATGTAATGTGTGGATGTAAAAACCGGAGGACCCAGAGAAACATCCACGTGACCACAGGAAGAGACACGCAAACTCCAAATATACAGCAGGCGTCAGGGTCGGGATCGAACCAACGACCTCCTGTGTATCAGGCGAGATAGTTAACATCTCCTAGCCACCGGAGCACCTGGTGGCATCTCAACCGGTGCCCAGACGGAACCCCTTTCAACAACCATTGTGGTTAAGTACGGCCATACAGTAGCCTCGTAGTAGATTGATATAGGCCTGTAGATTACTTATTTTGTATTTATTTACTTACTGACGCAATTATTCTTGTATGTGTCCCATTCATTATTTATGATAAGCAATGTTGATTCTCATGAAGAAAAAAAACTCATGAAATGAATTCATAATAGCACCAACTCCCATTACATTTATAATAGAAGTTTTTGGGTTAGATCGCGTAAATACATAAATGTGTCGTTAAAACCCACCACCATCCGACAGAGCCAACTAGTAAGGGTTGTCACGTAAACAGAACGTGCCAATTCGTCACTAGTACAGCACTAACCGGTGTGTTGGAGAGCCAAGCCACAACATTTACAATCTGAGTACGACGTTTCGCCAGTAATTACAGCCAGCTTCATCAGGCGACAGCCAGATTTGCTAGTTGGCTGTGTCGGGTGGTGGCGGGTTTTAACGACACATTAATATATTTATGCGATCTAACCTCAAAAACCTCTTATGGATGATATTGGTCGCGAAAGCCTACGTGTTAAACTTTCATTACATTGTTGGAGTTAAAGTAGCAAGTTGATTGGTGCTGCTGCGTTGGTAGTGGTGCACAAGCACAAATAACAACAACGACAACAAAAACTCAACACACTCGTCAACAGCACTGGCATTAAAAGAAGACGAAAAAATGAGAGGGTGCCGATGTTTTAAACCTCAACCACAGCGTGTAGGTGGTGCAAACACACCTGTAATGAAGCTGTCCTTTACAAAGTCTTTTGTAGGAGTAATTCAAATTTATTGTCAACGAGATAATGCGAAGGGGGTAAAGGGTCGATGTGTAATCTCTGTGAAGTTTGGACACCGCTACAGTGGGTGCAAATCCATACGCTCAACATCCACTATTATGCTGCGTGTGTTTGCGTGCGTGTGTGCGTGTTTTTTTTTGCCCAGTGTAGTTCGTACAGTTTCTGATTTCCAAAAGGCACGGACGTCAAATTCACGCGACCTCTCCGTGTGGTTTTTGAGCCCAAGAATAAAGCCACAGAAACAAATGGCACACGAGCAGAAACGTAAATAAAGCGCGCCAAAACCCTCACCCATACAGATGGACAAGCTGCACCTTTTAATGAAGAGGAATTGACAGATGACCGGTTATGTACCAAGAGCAAAAAGTAGCTTTTGGTACTGATGCTTTTATTGTAACGAAAACAATACCCTAAAAAGTACGCTTGTAAGTCAGCGATACGTTCCACTCTTTACTCTCGTGAGCCAACCGGCCTGTTTGTGTACAGCAAATGTTTTTATTATTAATATTTGTATTTTTACTAAATATGTCCTCGGTCCTGAAAAGTCGGTCTCTTAGTGACTGCTTCAGGTGAAGAGAGGGGACAGCGTGGCTCTGCTGCTGCTGCTGCTGCTTCTGTGGCCAGTGTCTGCTTCGTGTCTCCGTGTCAACTCAATTGGATTCACATCTGTTTTTGCCAAAACATGTCAATCTTCCCTGCTCTTCTCATTTTTGCCTTATCTCTCGGTGGATTGCCAGATTCTTGTTTGCGTGTCTTCACGTTTTGTTGTTACGAATGAAAAAGAAAATAACCTGCGTCTTCCCGAATTTCACATCTTTTGAGAAAATTCGTGACCCCCCCCCCTGTCATCGGAGATGAAGGCACAACGTGCCAGTGTGTGTGGGATGAGCATACACAAGCGTCCCATAAACAATTCACATCAAATCAAAGCGAATGCAACTGTTAATATTTTATAGTGCATCGATAAAAAAAGAACAGGCAACGATGATAAAACAATGAGCGATATCGTGGGTACACTTTTAAGTATAAAGTTTTTTGCCCAAACATGTCAGTTGTATGTTTGCAATGTTTGATGTCTACAAAGAATGGAAATTAAGACCTGTTTTGAGTCTAATTAACAGGATAATAAATAATAACAAGAAAACTTTTTTCCCAAATAAGCCTATTTGGCCAAAATGTTCTGTGCTGAAAAGCCACTGGAGGGTTCAGCTTCATACCGATTGAGTTTTGGGGTCACATACCTCATTAGTCTGTGAGTATTGTTAAAAAAAATCGTGTAGGCCATAAAGGAATGAGCTATACTTTTACTTTATAGGCTGTTCATTAAGTGGCTTAGAAAACAATGTGTATTAGGGGTGGACACATTCACCCAACTGGTGAATATATTTTTCGCCGATTTAATTCAGGGATCGATCGACTCCTATTTTAGATTGCAGTGACTGGTAGCGCTTGGAGTCACTGCAGGGGAAACTTGAACCTATTACATCCAACACACATACTTGTTTATAAACAGCAGTTCACAACTCCCACACTCCTATGCGTGCATCGTGAGCTCAATAATAGTTTAGTTGAGTATATAATGAAAATAAATACGAATTGATTTTCCGCACAATCGGGTGTCGTTCACTCTTCCCGGTGTCGCTCAGACGCCCGCTCCAGCGACGTGAACCATTCAACAGCTTCAGACGTGACACACTGTGACACACACACACGTGTTGGACACGTCCCCACGACTCTAATATTCCGCAGTCGCCACACACGCGCCGTCGGCGATCGTAAACATCTCGGCCTTGTCAACATCTCGGGCTCGTCAACATCTCTGTAAATGAGAAACAAACGCGGAGCGCGGCCAAAGCGCGAGGACTCTGGGGCGGTCCCCCGGCACACAAACTCCGGGCTGAGCCACTCTCAGTTTGTGTGCCCCCTCCCCGTTTTGTGTGCCCCCCCCGTTTTGTGTGCCCCCCCCCCCCGTTTTGTTTGCCCCCCCCGTTTTGTATGCCCCCCCCGTTTTATTTCCTCCCCCCGTTTTGTTTCCCCCCCCCCCCCGTTTTGTTTGCCCCCCCCCCCCCCCCCCGTTTTGTGTGCTCCCACCCTAGTTTTGTGTGCCCCCACCCCCGTTTTGTGTGCCCCCCCCCGTGTTTCTTTCCCCCCCCACCCGCTCCCCCCCGCCGTCAGTGGCCGCGCTGGGCGAGAGCGGCGCGTGTCCCCAGCCAGGCGCTGGGGCCGAGTGGGCGCAGGCGCTGGGGCCGAGTGGGCGCAGGCGCTGGGGCCGAGTGGGCGCAGGCGCTGGGGCCGAGTGGGCGCAGGCGCTGGGGCCGAGTGGGCGCAGGCGCTGGGGCCGAGTGGGCGCAGGCGCTGGGGCCGAGTGGGCGCAGGCGCTGGGGCCGAGTGGGCGCAGGCGCTGGGGCCGAGTGGGCGCAGGCGCTGGGGCCGAGTGGGCGCAGGCGCTGGGGCCGAGTGGGCGCAGGCGCGCGCTGTTTGTCGCCGGCCAGGGGAGAGCAGCCCCAATCAAAGTTGTTGTTAGAGACACGCCCGGCTTAGCCCGGTCCTCACGCTCCAGACCTGAACTGTATATATCATCATCATCATGAAGAAGAAGAAGGTGCATTCTAACTTGGCCTCGCGTGTGCCCGTGGCAAGGGGGGACACTTTGCGCACAATGGTCAACTCGCGACGATGCTCGCCTCGTCGTCGTCGTGTTTGCCGTGAGGGTTTGGGCACAAGTTTGACGCGGGTGTTGGGAGGAAAAGAAAACGTGAATTCTTTAGAGGTGCCAGGAATACAGTGTTACATTATAAGGGAAACGGTCATTCGATCATAATAACATCCTTACCATGAATTTCTCTCAAATTTCAATCCAAGTCGAAGGGATTTCCTGCTGCTCACATGAGCATTGAAGCAGTGCTCATCTCCTGTTTACTGCCCTGAGTCAGTGGTGGCAATTTCTCATTCTTATAACAGGGGGGATACTCTCCCCATAGGACAACCACTTTTGAAATCCACGCTGCCCGCATATCGCTAACTGGCGATTCAATAGGAAATAATTCTGAACATTGCTCGTAATTGCAGCCATTTTTAGTTTTCGCTGGACCTAAAACACGTTTTACATGCATGACCTTTGATCAACTGTCCCAGACATTTGATGAGTTACTCATTGCCAGCGAGTGTTTATGAAGCCATCAGAGATAACAACAACAACCTTGCTGCTATAAGTGAAGGGTATTGTGCTGTCTTTAAGTAGACATTAAATCAATTACAGAGTGCCCGCTAATGCATTAAAAGCAAAGTTGGGTACAATCACAGCAGGCACAGACACACACACGCAACAAACTCATTGGGTTTGGCAAACACGCTGACCTTGCTGGTGCAGGGCTAGCCCAGAATTGCCGCCTCCTGTTTAAACTTCTTGTTTCGAAGAGCTTGGCGCTAGTGATCAGGAACAATACATAACTGTACCTTGTTGTTTTGCTAAAAGGCACAAAGGTTGCTCATTAACTCTTAAACGGGCCTGCTTTGCACTTAGATTAAGACATACAGATCACGCCTTGTACTTTATTCTTGTTGTTGTGCTTGTTTACTCAGGAAGAGCCTCACTCTGAGTCTCAAGACTCCTTTTCAGAAGGGTCCTGACGAGTTTTCATAGATGGTGCTGCTGCTGTGTGACCACAGTTTGAGTAATTTTTAGGTAACTTTTCAACAGTGGGATATTTGGCCAACACAAGCTACGTTAGTTTAACACGTGGGCTTTTGCGACCAACAATATCTATAATAACGTTTTTTTTGGGTTAGATCGCATAAATATAAATGTGTCGTTAAACCCGCCACCGCCTGACACACAGCCGATTATTTAGGTTTGTCACGAAAACAAAACGTCCCAATTAGTTACTACTTCAGCACGCCGGTGTGTTGGAGAGTAAACCCCCAACATTTACAATTCGAGTGCGACGCTGGTGATTACAACCAGCTTCATCAGGCGATTAGTCAGAATTGTGTCATGTGGTAGCGGGTTTGACAACACATTTATATTAATGCAATCTAACCCAAAAAACCTTTGTTATGGATCAGCTTCGTTGTATACGTATGTCTTTTTTGTGGAATGGTAATAGGTTTGTCTGAGTGAGATGCACTGTCCTGTGTAACAGCATGTGATTTTGTTCATCATGTGAAGTGAAGTTCCCCGTATGTAGGCCAGTGTGTAAATGAGCTATAAAGTCCACCACACGTTTAGAGTAACCAGATACGATTTTAGGGGCTGCGAATTGCCCTCGGTGTGCAGACTTTGAACAATTTGTCTGGGTTAGGCTCACTTTCACCGTTGAAATTAACTCTAGTTTGGTGTGTAACGTGCACAGTTTGCGTAGATTCAGAGGCATGGCGAAACCACAGAGAAGCGGGCAGGCAGCCAGAGCCACCGCTCACGACAAACGCCCAAGCGCTGTGGCCCTTGATTGGGATGTTTGACCAACTCTATTAACGTGGTGGAAGAGAGCTCGCACGTACAAGGGGGCAGCGCGCGATATCTCGTGCAGATGGAACAGATGTAGCAGTCCACATTTGTTGCACCACCTTCCCCTGATAAGCCAAGGTATGGCACCTTGATGCCCACACAAAGAGGCGTTTTCAACCATTGTGTTATCCACCAACCCTTGCCTCCACAGTGCTGGGATGACAGCCGTGCGTAGCCACCACTGCCCAGCTAAATTTGTTGGGAGATTATCCCTGGCCACGAATGAGGAATTGGAGGCATGGAGCGGCAGCACCGTGGTTCGCATGCTGCGCTCTGGACCTGGAGACCTGGGTTTGCTTCCTGGCCATGGCTATCTGAACCGGTCCTGACCCCCTTCAAAATCTCGACGTTTTGGGCAATGGGCCTTCAGCAGTTGAGTTTTGTTATTTTTGTTTGTGCACTACTGCCAATGCAGTATCGCTAAACAATTTAGTTGGAGAAAGTGCAGGTAATGCTCGCAGAAACTGTACGAGGGCTCCGTACAAACAAAGCCCTGTTGCTTGAATGATTTAATGGACATCCTTTGTGCCGTTGTAATTACGATCATTCTGCGATCATGATGCGATGTCGTGGCGGCGTCACGCGCTGTTTTGTTACCTGGCAGCGCCGGACGCTCACGTGGTCCCCGCTGTTTATGGCTTAAGTCGTGGATGGGGGAGTTCTCGATTTCACAATGGATAGTGCTGCTTTCCCACCGGTCGGCTCTCGCTACCTAAACCGGTGATTTCTTCCCCCAACGCCACCCCAACTCCTCATTGTGGCGGCTGACGTAATCGCGTAATCCGGGCGTAAAATGAAATCGCGGGGCCTGAGAGCTGGGCTGGTAATGGCACGGTGCTCTCACGACAAAGGAATGCTGTTGATCTGTCCCTTCTACCCAGTTTTTTTTGTTCAACTTGGAAAGTGTTCTGCCATGCGCGAGTGTGGAGCACAAGTGGCTTGGCCAGAGGTACCGCTGTACAAGCTGTGCTTTGACCCAGCTGAATAATTTAACAACTTCTGTTTTTTTTACTTTTATGTTACCAAGACGTAGTAAAAAACCTAATCTTGGTTACACGTGGGTTTGATTTGTTACCACATACTGCGTGGATGCTACGAGATAGCAGGACACTAATGAATTCCTGAATCTATCTGTGCAGAGCTGTTAGTATTCCCCAGGTAGAATGCTTTTTCCCCTACACGAAGCTGAACATTCATTATCGGGGAGTTGGCCAAACACCCCAATGCAGGACCCTCCTGAAGTCGAGCCTAGAGACTCAGTGAGGCTTTCGTGGGTGAATAACCCGCCTTGAACGAGTGCTGTTCGTCTGTGTGTGAGGACACTTGAAGACGCGGAGCCGTTGCTTCAGCAGTGTCATGGGTAAATCTCTTATCACCTAAAATCTGACGCCGAGATTGCATGCTCGCCATGATAGAGCTCAGCTCGGCTCAGATCCCACAACAGAATCACATTTTTGTTTTGTATTTTACAGCCGTTCGCTGTGCTAGGCTCCACTCGTCATTTGAACAATCCCGAAGTCAGCTCCTTTGACCGTCACCTTCAAGTTGAATCGACTCCATCTTGTTCATGTTTACCGATTTGTTGAATATTAATACTCTAAAACAGTTCAGCTGATATCACATCTTAATGTAAGAGCTGACTCGTGGTATTTCAGCTTGTTGTGTTTTTTGTTACTGTTTTGCTGTGCAAGTAGCTGCACCTACATCTGTTTACTTGTGTAACCAAGGCCTACCTTGAAGAAGAGACTTGTGGCCTCAATGGGCTGCTGTCGCGTTACATTGGACTCGGGTTGCGCCCAGGTTTATTCCATCTTGGAAGCTAAGCAGGCTGGAGCCTGGATGGTGCTGGGATAATTGACTTCGTGGTGGGCAGGAGCCGGCAGTGCAGCACAACGCGTGGTTGTACTCCACCGATATGTTAACACTTCTGCGCGGTTCACCTTCACCGAGCGACACTGACCAGCGTGGCGAGGTCCGGTTACGTACCATTTGTGACCTCGACGACGTGGGGAGGCGCTCATCCAGCAGTGGATTGATAGACGGGCTGTACACGAACAGTTTCTGTACGTCTAAGTAAGACCGACCGAGCAACTGGAAGGATGAAAGACCGCACACGTGCGCGCGCCGCACTCGTGCACGTATTTGACTAATTCGATGTCGGTTGCGACGACCGTCGATCGGGCAGCTATCGTCGGCATTTGCATTCGCCCGAAGTGGAACGTGGAGCATAAAAAAATACAAAGAGATCAAAACAAACTTGACAGGCTACATGTGGATAAAGTCGACGGTGTGTTTTTTCGGCGCTTGCCAATCACGCGCCGCTGCTGGCACATTCTGTCGCCCTCTTCGTTTTGCCTCCAGCAAATTACTCGCACCCCACTTTTCAGGATCGAGGACATTTTAGCGTAATCTTTTCTTCAAAAACATTTTACATTTCAATGAAACTGGTTCGTTCGCTTCCTAGCTCGGCACCTGTTTTATTAGCTCGTTAAAAAAAAATCACCACGTACACAGTACTGTTTAATTTTCCATTCTGTTCCACCAAATGTAAACGTTTGTAAATTTGTGGAACCTAAAAAGGGAGGGGACCCGAGAACAAGTTTGTATGGGCGAGAGCGCAGCGAACTGAACAGCGGCGTGAATAATCCCATGCTTTATTCGTCTTGTTATTCTGCGCCAGAAGGGAGAGCGGACTGGCCTGCCAGAAGGGAGAGCGGACTGGCCTGCCAGTTTCTCCCTCGCCCTGCGCTCGGCTCACATTTGGTTGCCGGCGTCTTTTGTTTACGGACACATCCCCCGATATGTATGTGCACGGCACGGACACACGTTCGTGGAACATTGTCGGCAAAGCGAAATTCCGTACGTCAAACCCCTATTTTTCCCTCGATATACGGGAACTGATAGTTCATGAAGAAGTTGTCCGTAAAGCAAAACGACAGCGTGTATGGAGTTGCCGTACAGGTGGGGATGGTCGCATCACCAGATGGAGAGCCCTTTACATAGCCGTCAGCCCCTTATCAGTGCCTACCTTATTACAGACCAACTCAGACCTTATTGGTCACCCCGTGCCCTTATAAATCTCAACGTTCATCCTACAAAGTCCCATCACAAGGGAGAAACACAAACAAATAGATAAAAAAATGTTTTGACCGTTTTGAAACGGCTGTCCGTCGTATGGAGGTGAACTCAATTTCCCTGTACAAGAATACGGGGTAAATCGTATGGGTAGACAGCTGTGCCTTTGAGACCAAACATGGCTTTGTCAAGGGGGGCGACTCGTACCATAAAAGTTCACCGCTTTTCATTCCTTACCCATAGTTGCATCTCCTCTGAACAGACGACGAGTCAAACGAGATGTCATTTCGTGCACTCGGTAGTGTTTCTGCTTTTGTTAAATGAGACAGAAGTCAAGTATTTCGTGTTTGGTCGTTTTCGGTGATCTCTTTACGCCCGCCTCGGCGCGTGTCTTCATATTGCTGCGATTTTTCACGAAGTCGCTTGTAGCCTGCTTCGTCCTGGAAAGTTCAAGTAAACCGAGCGTGTAAACGCCGCTCAGCCTACTGGGATATCCACCACTCGACCCCGTCGTTGTTTGCTTGGCCACGTTCATGGCGATGCGTAACACGGCCCAAGTACTTGAAAAACAAGCTGTCGACGCCGCCTCCCAGTCCTCCTCGGGGTGTCGTCGCCAAAAGCTGACAACAGTTTTTTTGTTGTTGTTTCATTTCTGGGAAAGAGAGAAAAAGAGTCGATGCTATTTAAATTAAACTTCTTTCTTTTTCACAGCTCAGCAAATACCACGCCCGCTGCTTTTAAATAAACACGGACGATGCCGTTGACTGCTCGATACTTTCGGGTTTGATAGCTGCCCCCACTGGAGCTCCACGCTCGGTTGGCCACGTTTAACTGGTTTTGTAAGAACGTATCTGACGTGTTTTTTTTACCCCAATGCGGCACCCTGCGATGTACCTGGCGTTTGCATCGAGTGACAGGCCTGGCGGCAAGAGTGGTCACTGGGGCGTGTCGCACGTTCAGCACACGAAGCGTCAACATCGTCTTCGTGAAAAAATAAAAACCCACAGTGTGTAAAGATTCGAATAAATAAAACCAGCTGGGTTCCAATCGCTATGCTGACCATCAATCTGAGGTTGAGTTGATTTTGGTCATTGTACAATAGGGATGTAACGATGCATTGATTCATGCATGCAAATAGATCCTTACTTTAGCTGTAACCCATCGAATCGTGCACGTAATTATCGATTCGTCTCGATCCTTATGCGTTGTAAGTGTGGGTTCAGGTGAAGCTCGCTGTCGTTACAGACTGCTTCATTCGCCACCTTAAAAAAAAATAGATTCGTGAATCGAATAATGACCCCGAACCATCGATTCATGGGGGAGCGTGTAACGTACGTGTGCATTGTACGCATTTGGAAAATAATTATTCCGTTTACAAATCTCCTAATATCTACATGCGCCTATGCTTGCGTGCATGGGCAAGCGTGCGCGTGGGCGCGTGTATTTCTGTAAGTATGTGAGCGCTTCGATACTCGTGAAAGTCGATAGGTCTGAGTTACACTCTCACACGCACGGTCGGTTGCTCACTCGCTCGCACACCCGTGCACGCTCGCTGTGTTCCACACGTGTGTGTGTGTGAGCGCGCGCTGCTCAGCCACTGCGGCGACTCGTCACCCGCGCGCGAGCAGCTGCCGAGCTCCTAATAAGTGCCGACGTCCCCTGCCCAGACTTGGGTTTCCACGTTCTGCTGGAGAATCCGACCGTTTGTGGGCACTCATGGTGCTCGGAGGCTCGCTCTGCGGAATCGCGGAGGCTCGGTTATCCGTTTCCCCCCCCCCTACTTCCCACGATTCAATCGGTTGTCACGACTCGCGGCCTGGAGGGAGGACGTGTGCCCATTACATACACCATCTCATCGTCAGCCGTGATCTAGCCAACTGCTGAAAGAAGTCTTCCCCAAGCCAGCAAACATTTATACAAATTGACAAACATCAAATCTTTTGGATTGTGATTTTAAGAGTTCTTCTTCAATCGTGTTACCTCTACTACTGTACTGTGAAAGCCCTTCTGGCCATTGGGTTCGAGGTTAAAGCCATTCAGAACGTGGTCATGCCGGCGGTGTTGTTGTGTGTTGGTTGCGTTGACGCGGAATGTGTCGTCAGCCACTGAAAGGGACATTATTCCAGTCGCTCTGTCCAGCCAGGAATGTTAATGTGTCTGTGGAATACAGTAAAACTATCTCTGCACTGGTGGTTCTGTTGAACTCTTTACAGCTCATTAGCTTGAAGACCCCGCTCTCTATTTTTTAAGCGAGCAACTCCAAGAAGTGGGGCACATCTCAATTGGCAGGAGGCCTGGCTGTTTGTTTTTCACGAATTATGGTGCTTTATGGCAGGTGGCTAATTTGGTTAATGATACGGACTGGCTGTGGCCTTCACTGGGGGGGGGACAAATGCCCGGGGCTGTTTCACCAGACGGGGGTAAACAGGCGAAACGCCATCCTCTTAAAAACACACCAAGCCAGCCACACTTCCGTGCCGTGGAACTGCCCCCCCCCAGCCGCCCCCCTCCCCAGCACGGGACCGGGATTGAGTTACGCTCACATTTATAATTTAATCACTTTATCGTCGTCGTGAGTTATTATTATTATGAGCTCGAGGTCAACGTGTAACTTGAACATGCCTTGCGCTCGACTCTCTGCGTACGGCGTTGGGGGGGGGCGGGAATTTGAAGTCTGAAATCGGGGAAAAGTCGCCGCTCGTGACGGGGCGGCGCACTGCTCGCTGTGCCGCCGAGCACTCTTCAGATTGTGAAACCATAAATCGGTGACGGGGGAGCGGACAACCGGATTCCCATTGCAAAACGGAGCGCTGCGATGAGCAGACCGCCAGCGTCACCGCATTGGGGGAGGCAGCGGACTGGACGCACGCCGCGTCCACAATGACAGGTTTTACCGAGCAAGTGAAACCGAAGAGGTGTGCGCAGCACGGAGACGGATGGCGTTGCGTTACAAATATTCCGTAGAGGTATGTTTCGAGGCGTCTTTAGGAGATGCCACTTCACAGCGCACGGCTGGGTGCGCTGTCGCCGTGAAGTGGAGTGTGCGGCTTTTCCCCACGCACACTTTTTATTGTAAAGAATCACACGAAATCGATTCGGCGGTGAACACAGAATGTGCAGGAGCTGTACTGTCATTGACCAAGTGCCGTTGCAAGGCATTGCGGTGGCTTTAGTAGAGCACAATGAGTTCAGTGGGTTTGTTTTTTCTCGATCATATCAGCAACAGCGTGATGTTCATTTCCGTTGATGAGCCTGAGCCACTGAAGGAAATTCCACATTCCCATGGTAGGAACCGGTCACTTAGGTAGAGAAGCAATTGCTGACTTCACACACAATTGCGTACACGTTTTATTGACTCCAAAGGGAAGATGGGCTGAGCATGTGACCACATAAACACGACTGTGTTTTATTGCTCAAAGCTACTTGGCTAAACACTTGCTATAAAATAAGGTCAACATGACCTGTAGTATAATAATTTATTTGATAGCCATTGGCATGAACGATGTATTGATCCATGCTCATGAAACCTGCATAGAATCATACGTCTGATGATTGTTTCTTTACGATTTGCACAAATTGTATGCAAAAGGTATGCTGGTGTTAGGTTTAGGCTAAGGAAGTGAGCAAAACCATACAAATGAGACAGCAGAACATTAAAAACAAATGATAATGAAATAAACAATCCACTGTTCAATGAAATCGTGTTCAAGATTCATGACAATTGAATCACTTTTTGCGAGGCGAACCGCTGACTGGCCCTTCCGACATTGTTTTTATTTTGATCATCGCACGTGGCACCTGCAGTGTTATTTATTGATGTCTCCAGCTCGGAGCGCAAGAGGTAGCGCAGGGACGACTGTGCATGTCCGCGACCCCCTGAGGTGGGGCCCCTCTCCGGCTGGCCGCTCTGACACTCCGTGCCGTTGCTTCTGCTCTCCCCGCAGTGTGCGTGGGCACGGAGCATCGCCTGGAGCTGCTCGTCAGTAAGACGCAGCATTATGAGTCGCTCAAGATCCTCTACCAGGGCTGCGAGGTGGTGCTGGGCAACTTGGAGATCACACATCTCTCCAGGGGAGACGACCTCTCCTTTCTCAAGGTGAGGCTTGGCGTACACTAAACGGACACGCCGGACCATTTTAAGATTGCGCTCAACGTCTTCAAGATCCTCCACGGATCCTCCCCTGCCTAAGGCTCTCCTCTCACCTTGCTCTGCTCCCCTCCATGAACTCTACTACATCTCCCCTCTCATCTCATTCTGCTCCCCTCCACTCACTCTCCGCTCTAGCAACCAAGACTCTCCGTCGAAGCCTCCAGTTAACCTTCGGTCAGTAGAATGTCGCTCATTGGCCTCTGCTGCCGCCCCGTCGTGTGCATCTCCCTTCCCCCGAGTTTGAGGCTCAAGACCCACCTTCGCCCCCCCTCTGCCTGTGACTGCACGCCTTTTACTCTCGACGGAGGAGGGGACGAGCAAACCGGCTTCGCTTTGTACCTCGCAAGCCTCCGGTGGCGGCCGAGAGCACCCAGTCAAGTTTACTCTGCGCGTTGACAACGCTCACTATGGGCTCCATCCAAACAATGCCACTGCAGTGCTTTGATGTGATATGGCTGCTTGAGTGTGCGTGTGTGTGGTAGTGTCTGTTTGTGTCTATTTCTGTCACGTGCATTTATGCGCGGGGTGGGGGGGCGTTTGTACGGGTCACCGTCGTCGTGGTTGCGCGGCCTTGACACAGTTGCCGCACTTAATCTTCTCGCGCGTGAATTCTCCATCCTCTCCACTCTAACTCACTCGTACTTTTTTTTCTTATGGAGTTCGAGCACGCGCCTGTGTACGTATGAATAGTTCAACATTGCACAGTGGAATGTGCCACCGTTACGCATGTGCTTGAGCAAGTGAAGTTAGTGCGTTTGAGCCTTGGATAGTTTAATAGCTCCATTTTATGATTAACTTACTGGCTTTAGTAATTTAGAATATATATAATAAAAGAGTCGTCCAGGTGGCTTAGTGCAAGAGTGGGTGGAGTTCAAATTCTAGTTGGGGGTTGACACGACCCATCATCCCTCTAGGGTTGATAAATTGAGCATCACTTTGAGGGGGAAGTCAACAAGTGGTTGTCCTCTGCGTGGTAACATAAAAACGAAAATAAACTCAAGAGTTATTGAATTTCTATCTATATTTAAAAATACCATTCAGGTCGTTGAATATTTTTTATGTAAGCAACTTCTCTTCAGAGTGTCGTTTTTATATGCAATCTGTTTACATCGGTCATCACTGCTTCATGTGGTCTTGTTCGTCCGAACACAGCAGGATATTGTTACACATTTTTGCAATCTTCTGCTGCTGATGCTGCTGATCGGTGTTGCTGCTGCTGATGATGTTGATGTCAGATGGGGTAGGGGGTGCTTTGGCCCCGGGTCTTTGGACTAGGGGTACGATGTTGACCCTAACGATGGCAGGGGATTCTGCGGTTCACTCTGCGGCTCTCTTCCAACTCCCCTCCAGCTGTTCGGCTGTGGAATTCAACAAATGTCCGGCAAAAAAAACCCCTTTGCTCCCGGGAACGGCTGCCCGCAAAAATCGGCACTTCCGTCCACCCCCCATTGATCAGCCCTCTCGGTGTAACCGACGGCTCGGTCACAGCCCTCGAAAGCCCCTGGCGCGTTCGCGCCGTGCGTAGCCTTCGTGATTGTGACCTCGCTCGAGTGATTCACCAGCCACGACTGCGCGCGATCTGCACGACCGTGGCTTTAGATACGAGTGTTCGTGTTACCCGCGTTTCTTCTCTGATACAGTATTCCCTCGTTGTACGTATGTATGAACTTCTTTCACACCATACGTAGCCAACCGTGGTAATCGGAGGTTCGGGGGAAGGACGATAAAATGATTCGCGAAGGATACGTTCCAGAGATGCTCATGAATAGCAAATTTTGCAGATAATATTGGCCAACAAAAAAACCTACCTTTTAAACCAATTACCTAAAATAAACACGTAAATAAGCTATTAAACACGTGAAAATTATAACTTTATCTCATCAATTTCTCGCACCACATTTTCTATCATCACTTGATCTCATCACTTTCTCTCTCGATGGAGTGATGTAGAGTTTCAAATGCGATTCGCGGATAGCAAGTTGGTGAATAACGAGTGAATGCTGTGTACCCCATTGTATTGTAAACAAGGCCCCTCCTTTGCAGCGAGTGTCATGAGCCGGATGGTTTAACGTCCCGGCATTGTCCCCGAGCAAAGAAGAACCGATTTCGATCGACCTCTGGTGCACTGCGTTCAAGTCACGACCACATCGCCCCGACCCCCCTCCCCACCCCTGCCGAAAGAGATTCTTCTCTCGCAAGAGCAGCTCGGTGACTAAACAAACGGGAGGCTGAGTAAGCGCTGGGGATTCCTGCTAATGTGACACACGGTCTGGCCTGCCACATGCCGCTGACCGCCTTGGCAGCCGCGGAGAAGAGGAAAGTGAGAAGGAGTTCAGTGTCTCAGCGAGTGCATCACCGCCTTTGGCTGCTCTCGCCGACTTGAGTCTCTCGTGCCGTGAGTCAGTGTCGGAGATAACGGCGATGCTGACTGATAATGCCGTTTACGTGGGACTTTGGTTGATCCCCGCGATGAAAACGCTTGGGAAGAAGCCAGTATCTGGCGGTCAGCGATATCGAAAGCCACTTGGATTTTGCAGTCTGGTCAAAAACACACTGAACTCATTCTTTATTCAAAGCTTATTACCAACACCATTTTGACGCTTACAATTACAGCAGAAGCACTGCGATTTTCTTAACTTTCAGGATTTTCTGTCTAAACCAATGCGCTATGAATTTATTTAGTCTTGGCTCGAAGCCAAAGTTTGAGTGAAGCCGACTCAGTGCTACACGAATGGCACACACACAAGACAGAGACAAGATATGTTCTTGCATCGGCAGGCATTGGGCATGGAATTATTAACCTGCCAACAAGTTGATGGATTGTCATAATTCGTTGTTGCCATTCTATTAAATCAGATATTTTTTTTTATTTTTGTTTGGCTCGTTTGCATGATTTCTATTTTGTTTCTATATGAGTTTCAAACAACGCACGTACCTATGCCAAAACAGTACAAAACTTGTTTGTGCAGTTTTGTTTGCTCCATTTTCCTACATTTAAAGTTGGTGCATAATATAGCATGATAATAATTCTCAACCTACACAATTCGGCTCGTTTATCGTGACCATCAGAATCAATTCAATCTGTGAATCCGATGCATCATTGCACGCCCAGTAGACGGACAGCCTGGCGTATGGATTTTCAGATTCAAAGATACAAAGGCCGATGGGGTCCGTGGGTTAGCTAAGGGTGAGGGGGCCCCCGGCGCGTTGTACGCATGCCTTGCCGGGATGAATGTAAACTTCCACGCGGCGCGCGGCTGCTCTCTCACGGCCGGACTCGTTGCTCTCCCCCGCGGCGCAGGACGTCCGGGAGGTGATGGGCTACGTGCTCGTGGCCCTCAACGACTTTGAGGAGCTGCCGCTGGAGAGCCTGCGCATCGTGCGCGGAATGAAGCTCTACGACGACAAGTTCGCGCTGGCCATCGTCGGCAACGGACAGCGCGGCCTCGGCACGGGCCTGCGGGCGCTGCTGCTGCGCAGCCTCACTGGTGAGGCGCCGAGGGGGGGAGGGGGGGAGGGGGGCGGCGGCAGTGGCGTGACCGCGGCGCGTCGGCGGCAGTTGTCGGCGACGAACGGGCGACACGGACGCGTTGTTTTTCGGTGATCGCTCGACTGACCCTTGCACTTAAACTGCTGTCACTTAACCTTGGAAGAACCATAAACAGCACGGAGTGGGCGCGTGACAAATGCACGCACGCGTGTGTGCGCTCGCATACGTACGACACACACGCACATGCCGGTGTGTTTAGTGCCCGCTAAGATAAATGACGATAATGAAAGACAATGATGGTGTAGCCTTGCAAACGTCCTTACATTCCTGGGATAAATGCACCAGTGACGCTCGGGTACTGAGACAACGTCTGCTTATAGTTGCTTATTTAATATAAAAAAGCACAACTCATGAAAACAAGTACATTCTATTGACTGCAACTAAAAATTTTAGCAAATGGGTTTTCTTTTTGTGAGAGACACTCATGAGTTTTGCCCTCACTTGGGCTCATCAGCACCAAATTTTACACGGCTAAACTGCTACATGCATAGTTCCAAAGCAGCGTTTAGTCTGCAGTGGCTCGCCGAAGATTTCTCAAGGGGTTGAAAGGCACCGCACAGTACCAAGTCCAGGGCTCCGTGGTCTCAGTGACTCACTTTTCAACACTTTGACAGCCCCCTTATCCTGGCAGCTTCCTCCTCCACCGCCACCTGACTGCCACGGTGGGCTTCCCGGAAAGTGGAACGTGAACTGATTTGCGTACGCATGGTCTGCACGCTGGGATGCGATCATTCCGCGATTCCGACCACGGAGGCTCGTAGGGGCCGGTGGTGGAACCCTGATTGACGGATAATGTGGCGGCTGAGAGCACGTTTACGTTAACATAAACGATAGTTTTTTTGGGTGTTTTATGTTGGATTCCACATAATCAAGTCGGACTTGCATCGAACCGCGCCCTGTTCAAGATTTATCCGATTTGGGATTATCCACGAGAGATTATGATTACGCAGAGATTTAATGAAAAGTGAAGGATTATAAGTTGAAAAATAATCACAATTCATTGCAGATGGCTTGTAGTCTCCGATGGCAGCTTCCGCTCGACTAACTAATCCTGGTGAAATTGTTTTATTCATCGTCTCGTCTTGGAAAATCAAATTAATAAATTGTCGCCCACTTCCAGACCCAACCAACAGCAACTACGTTCATGTTCTGCCGTAGGAAACGTAAAACTGGGTAAAGTAAGAACAATTTAATTATATCTGTGTTTAAAGTAAGTGACAGACTGCACAGAACACACACGTTACGGAGTTCTGTGCGTGCATATCTTGCCGTGATGTATAACCCCAGCATTTACGTGATGTGCGCGATCGTAATCGGACACTCGATGCTGAAGCGCCGATCAACAACGCTAATCTGGCCACGGTGGCGCAGGGGAATCTGCACCGCAAGGAATTCGCCACGAGTTTGTCTCGGTTGACCGCGTGCGCCGCGTTTCATTTGATTTTTATTATTATTGTTTATCTCCCAGCGCCGACCGCTGCATACGTGCGGAAACGTACGGTTTTTAGCCGCGAAGGCGCGAAGCTGCTCACCCACGACTTTTTACGCCTCTATTTTTGGGGGCGCGGGTTTTGCCAAGAGGCGATCCTGGCCCGCCGGGGCCGTGCACTTTTGCCGTGTTCCTAGCCCGCGGCTCGCCTCGACTTACGAAAGGTTACACGCTGGAAAGTTCCGTCCGCTCACAACGCGTTATGCCGCCACTGCCGTTGTAAAAAAAGAGCCGCGGCCGGTTCGGCGGATGAATGCGTAGAATTTGAACTCGCATTTTTTTTTTCCCAATTTAACCGTGAGCCCCCAATAAGATGGAGAGGGGCCTCGCTGAGAGTCCGCGTGGAGGTGTGCGGGCGTACAGTGCAAACAACGTATCGTGTCCTCGACGCGAGCAGGTCCGTTACCCGAACAAAACCCCTCTCCCTGTTTGTTATGTAGGATATCCCTGTTTGTACGTGCAAGCCGCAAATGCCAACATATTGCTACTTTTCAGCTGCTATTATGGGACCGCCTTTGTGATTTAAAAGTCACATTTCATTTTATACAGTTGCTTGCATTCGGATAATAATATTAAATGCATTTAAAAATAGAGATGCCTGTCACGTGAGATGTTTTATGGGTAGCTAGGCATGATGATGTGAACGGGGGCAAGTTATTTTCTCAAAAAAAGATAGAGATGTGTTTAATAAATGTAAGAAGCTGTAAACTATTTATATTTTACCAGGTAAGACGCACCGAGTTATTTTGCTCTTTTTCAACATCGACTTGGCCACAAAATGATAGCCCAACGAAGTGACTTATCACGTGAGAGTTTATGGCAGCCAAATACTGTAAACGCACGTTTCTAAATGTGGAGGGAAAAACCGGAGGACCCGGAGAAAAATCCACGCGACCACAGGGAGAGAGAGAGACATGCAAAATCTAAATATACAGCAGGCGTCAGGGTCGGAATCGAACACTCGACCTCTTGTATAGCAGCTGAGGTAGTTAACATCTCGCCACCACGGCGCCCATACAATAAATACATACAAATGTATGTACTGTATGTTGAACTTCTTTCGCACCGTATGTAGCCCACCGTTCTAACCGGAGATGCAAGGGTAGGATGTTTTGCATTCGTTGGGCTAACAAAATGAATGCAATACATTTACAAGGAGAGCACAGTGATCCAACACAAATAAAGCAGAACTGATAATGGGGGGGTGGGGGGAGCGATGGCAACAGAGGTTATCAGAGCCTAAGTTTGATTCCTGGGCATGACTCCTATCTTCCCTAACCCGTACTGACCAGCGTGGTGAAGTATGTTCAAACAACCCCTGCAACCTACATACAAAGCATGGGGAGCTCGTCATCGAGCAGTTTGTTAACAAACAGTTGAAACATTTATTAGATGTGCCTCGAACGATATTTAGTGGGAAAATGTTAACAAGCAAATCTTTTGTTGTGCCGATGACGAAGGCATTCGTGGTTTAAAGTTCAAACACTGACACACTCGTATCTCTGAGTGCGTGGCACACATTTTTGCATAGGATTGTTTCGACTCTTATGCAACACTGAAACCTAAGCTGGAACTTAGTCGTCTGGCGCTCGTTAGTCACGGATGGAGAAATTTCCCGTGGAGGTGTCGCGAGCGTAGTGAGAGGGCACGGTGTCGACTCACCAGCTCGGCACGCGGCTCAAGTTGCGTTGGCTCCTGCGCTCAAAAACCCTTCTCGCTGTTCCACGTGCGCCGACCTCGTCAGCTTGCCCTGGCTTCGCCTGTTCTCACACTCAAAACATTTACTTCCTAGAGTTTTAAATGAAACTACAACTATCAAATATTTTTTGTTTTCCCAGGTAAGGCCCACTGAGCTATGTATCTCTTTTTCAGAAGCGACCTGGCCACAAATTATAGCTCAACGAAGTGGCTTATCGTGTGGAAATATATAGCAGCCAAATACTCTAAACGCGTGTTTCTAAATGTGGAGGTGAAAAACCGGAGGACCCGGGGGAAAAATCCACGCGACCACGGGGAGAGAGACACATCCAAGCTCCAAATATACAGCAGCAGGCGTCAGTGTCGGGATCGAGCCCACGAGCCCCTGTATACCAGGCGAGGTAGTTAACATCTCGCCACCACGGCTCCCATACATACAAATGTACAAATGTACAAATGTATGTATGTATGTTTTCTTTCACACTGTACACAGCGAAACGTGCTAATCCGTGGGGCGGGGGAAGGATGTTTTGCTTTCTTTGGGCTAACAAAATTATCGCAATAAATTTACATGGAGAGGACGGTGATCCAACACAAACAAAGCAGAATTGGTAATGGGGGGAAACGATGGTAACAGTGGTTATCGGAGCCAGAGTTTTATTCCTGGGCATTGCTCCGATCTTCCCTAACCCGTACAATTGATAGCTCAACGAAGGGGCTTGTCATGTCGAAATTTATTGCAGCTAAATACTCCAAACATGATGTTTCTAAATGTGTAGAGAAAAACCGGAGGACCTGGAGAAAAATCCACGTGACCACGGGGAAATCATTCAAATTCCAAATATTCAGGCGTCAGGGTCGAGGTCGACCCACGACCTCCTGTATACCAGGCAAGGTAGTTAACATCTAACCACGATTTTGTCAAAGTAATGCTCGTTGCTTACTGGTGCAGAGATGTTGTCTCGTATATGTTTTGAGAAGCGTGCGAGAGAGGAGGGAACAAGAGAGGGCAACGCGGAGATGTTTCGCGAGAAGTCTGGGAGAGGAGGAATGAACCTTCCCGAGAGAACTCCTCTCTCGCTAAACTCCTCACGTAGGTTGGGTGCGCCTTCGTCGCTCGCGTCCTCCCACCGATTTGGCCCTGTGCCCCCTCCACTGGAGCAGCAAGATGTCACGAGACCACCGGTCGTCAGACTGGATTAGCCGGTGCATTTTGTTATGTCTTTTTTACATTCGCTGCTCTGCGTTTTGTCCTCCTTCCCTTTGCCAATTCTGCTGCCGGGCGGCGCGTCGCATCGCGAAGGCGGAGACATTTTAGAATTTGCATCCCTCCTGCTGCAGCGAGCGGCGTTACGTCACCTCGTGTGCCGCCGAATACGATGCTCCCAAAAAATGAGGTCACAGAATTCCTTGTGTGGTCGGCACTTTGCTTGACACGTGTCCTCACCAGGTGGAGCCGGGTCCCGCACACCCTGCACGTAAGATTCTGTTGCCTGGCGGCCAAACGAGCGTTGTGTTTAATCAGAATGAGCCGAATTGCATTTTTGGCAGCAGAGGGCAGTACGGGAATTTCCACTGTTCTAATGTACTTCTTTACTCCCACGTCGTGGATGGCTTCCCGGATTTAACAAAATGGCTGTGCATGTAAAGGCGCAAGCTGAATTATGAGAAGCCAGTTTTAGTTTGAAGGGTTTCTTTGCGTAGTTATTGGTACCCTAGTATCATCCACCAGGCGATGGCCTCGATAGGCAAGTTTAATCATTGTGAGAGGCGGTGATGGTGTCTTGATGAGTCTTTCATCCAACAGTGACTTGACCATGACTGATGATGGTAGATGCAATGAGTCAAACCTGCCGTTAACAGGATGTCTTTTTACAAAACTCACATTGGGTATATGTTAACACGTATCACTCACAGGAAACTCTAAAAATAGCACCATACTTCGGGAAACGGTTCAGTTGACTGCAGTGCTTAATCATCAACCAACAATGCTCACCAAGACAAAGATCCCCCGTCTAGCCTTAACAGACTATTGTGGGGCAAGTGCTGTTAGCGAGGACCTCGTGTGCCATGCTGGCCTATGAAGGCTCTAGCATGGCACACGAGAGGGTGGGTTCCCAGCACCACGCCTGGCTGCCTTTGTCTCCCGAATGGCGATGTTTAGACACTGCACCAGGCTAAATCGACCTCCGGGAGGCCCAGGACTGGTTCAAATAATCGTTGCCGGTGTTGGCCGTAAGCAAGAATCGAACTTGGGGCGCCGAATTCGTAGCGCAAATCGCTAACCCTTGCGCTACTGCTCGCCACCAACAATCATCACCCCCGCCTACTGCACCCCTACCCTCTCCTTCCCCGATTGTGCAATTAGCACACACACACGGGCAATGCTCAATTCATGAGCAATTTCTTTCTCAATTCAGCGCCGTCATTCGGCCAACCAAATCGTCCATGCGAGCGACGATGTCCGTTGGCGATCCGCTGTTGGTAATTGGTCAGTCCGGTGGCAGGAATGTGAGGGAACGGGCGTAGTCCGAGGAGAGTCGGGTTACCTTGGGACGGGGTTTGTTGTTGAGAGGATGGTGCGCTGTGAGCACGGTGCGCTGTGAGCACTCGGACGCAAAAGACTGACAGGTTCGACGTGCCACCTGCTTTTTCAGCGCACCGTGGGCTGAGAGGCCTGACTGATTGATCGCTCGCCGCCTATTATTAGCATCTCCAGTGATGTTTTGTTTAATGTTTCGTACCTTTGTGCGAGCTATTTTAGGGGAGCCGCAGTCGCCGTATGAGAAATGCTATTTATGACCTAAAGATGTCACCTTTGTTTTTTTTGTTCCATTAAAAGAAATGCATTGAACTGAAATGTAATACTTTGAGCAATTAATGTCGATTCGGGTCAAAGTGGTCAATCCTTGTCTATAAGTGAAGTTCATGTTTATCTGTTTAAGCAGCAAGTGAGAACTCGAGAAGCCAGGGTCGTCTCATTTGCAAGTGTGACCTGGCGTCTCGCCAAAATGACAAAAAAAATCAAATAAATCTACAGATATGAAGCAACTACGGAAAATCGGAGCAAAGACAATCACGATACAGGAAAATAAAAAAATACTGTACAAACTCACGTCAATAAAAGACATTTCATGTAACATAAACAAAACAAACACGATTGAATGTGTTTTTTTTTACAAAACCACTCTGATACTGAAAGGTCGCACATCTTCTCCAAAGCCGAAAGTCTCAACCTTATACGGCGGCGGCTGCTCGTGTCCTCCGTGTACAAGAGACACACAGGCGATGTACAGCAATCCGCTGTGGCGTGGTGGTCACCTCTTCACAGACCCTATAGTTTGCAGCGCAACACGAAAAACCTCAGTGTGTGTGTGAAGAGAATTTTTCTTTGTGCCAAATATTTAAGAAGGAATTAGCCCCCCCCCCCTTCATGCTCTCCCCCCGGAAGAGATCCAAAAATCTGTGGAAAGATGACGGATTTTGGCATCTCCGCCCCCGTGGATTATGGGAGTTGTCACGGACTGCAAAGTTTAGGATTCGTCAAATGATAGCTCAACGAAGTGGCTTATCACACGGAAATTTTATAGCAGCCAAATACTCTTAACGCTTGTTAATTCTAAACGTGGAGGGAAAAACCGGAGGACCCGGAGAAAAATCCATGCGACCATAGGGAGAGCGGCATGCAAACTCCAAATATACAGCAGCAGGCGTCAGGGTTGGGAATTAACCCACGACCCCCCTGCATACCAGGCGAGGTAGTTACCATCTCGCCAGCGCGGATAATTTGAGCGCGGATGTCGGAGTTCTTCTGTAGTTCTCTTCTGCGCCTCTTCCCAATAGTACAGATGGCAGCGGGTAGAGGTCCTAGTGGACGCACGCGGCAGATATGGCAGAAGAACCACCTCCTGCTCTCAGGACTGTGACGCCAGGCTTATAGGACAGGCCAATCCAAATCATTAAACTATTGGCTTTTAAAAAGACGTTTGACCTCTCAGTGCAGGGGTTAATGTTTTTGATTGAGAGGTCACACTTGCCGTGTAGTATTCCAAGCTGGTAATTCTCTAGCCACCTGTTGTCGCTGCCTCATGAAGCCAAGACCCGGTGTATTTGTTTGCGCTGCTGCTGTTGCGTTGTTGTTTGTGCTGCGGGATTGTAAACGTTGGGAAATTCCCACGCCCCACCGCTCGACGCGGCACCTGGAGCTCGGCTCGTACGTGCGACTTGTGCGCACGTGTGCGTGACGTGACGGGTGTGTGACGTGGCCTTAATGGGAGCTCGTTAACAGCACTCCCTCGTCGTTTAACACGCTACAAAAAATCTTAAGCAAAATTATCTCCCCTTCATACTGTTCCTGCTGTGTACACGTACAGCCATAAAATGTAAAATAACAACTGTCTCTTTGCTTTTATTTATTTTTATTTACTACTTACCTTTCGTTGCTATTCATTGTGCACGGTTACCACTTTATTTTGTGTGTGGTTGCAATTTACTCTGCTCAGTCGGTGTTAGCCCCTGAGCGCGTGACGGAGTTCTTTTTAATTCCTGTTGCTCTATGCCCCATTCCCGTTCCGTTGTGATGTGCACCGATGCCTACTTTATTGAGGGCGATATTGGCACATTAAATAAAGATTCATTGATTGAGGCCTGTACATCCACTGCTCGATGTGGGCCTCCCAATATCATCAGGGGTCGTAGAGGTGAATTGACCATACTTCACCATGCTGGTGATGCAGGATGGTGAAGGTGGGGAGCATCGACAATGAGTTATAGCAGTACAGCACAGCCATCGATTTTGCTGTGCTGCCCTCTGCTCCCCACAATGCTGCCTTCACAGCGCATGAACCCACTGTTGTTGATTTGTTTTTGTTGGGTACTTACTGTTGTTCTTTACTTGTCACTCGACAGAGATCCTGTACGGAGGGGTGAATATCACCGACAATCCGTCCCTGTGCCACGCTGACACCATCAAGTGGGAGGACATCTTGGGACAGAAAAACCTCAATCAGTCGGTTCTGCCGTACGGCAGACCTGATTGTGAGTCCCCGGCGTCACAAGCGTTGTTCACCGCCGGGTCCTGCGCTGCGAGCAGACGTTCGGAATACTCCGCTGGCGCTTGAGATGACGCGATGGGTGGTGCCGCAGCGCAGCACGTAACGCGATCTCCTGTCTCCCCGTCGATCATTGTTATCATCTCCTCGTTAGCATATTTGCTATTCGTGCAAATTTTTATGGCGTGGGGCCATCCCGAGGACGCTATGTTTCAGATGCGCGTATACTCGGCAGTAGCTTCACAGGAGGGGGCTCTGCGTGTGTGTGTTTCTCAATCGAGAGATTTGCTCTGTACTATCTTGCCGCACGAATATTATCATCCCGGACCAGGCATTATGTCCCAGCATGGAACTAGTCGCCGTAACAGGTGGTGTTTGTGCATCAGTCGTCATATAAAGTACTTGCAGATGATTGTGACTGATGTACATTGAGTAAATGATGTAACTTTAATGTCCTAGAAGTGCTAGAAAACTGAAATTTAGCACAAATACGTTACAATTTTTATTTATATAAAGAGTGTGAATGCAGCTGCATCTCAAAATGCTGCGTAGTACGGTGGGACGTGATCATCTTGCGGAGAGGAAGCGTATTTATTTATTTAATATAGAGAAAGAGAGTCAGATATAGGCAGACTTAAAGAGGAAAGACTTGAATCTGGATGTTGACAGAGGCAGGGATTTCATAGCACTTGTGGCTGGGGAAGATGTCGGCCTAGAATTAGACATTGCTTTGTCTCGTGCAAAACTCTTACAAATCTGCGATCCTCATCATCGGTGAGCCAAGTAATTCACCCCCCCCCCCCCCCTGATGCAGTGTGACGTGAAAGTTGATAAAAAGTGGCCAAAGCTCATTCTCCTCCTAGTGGAATATATCAAGCGCTAGATCCAACAATGCAGGTGTTCCAGCAATGCTTGATATGCTGTGCGACAGTTTCTCGGCGGGATTGAAGTCTTCACTGGGTATGAGTTCTGTTGTTTGTTTCATGGAACATTTCACCAAACTACTGCACGTGTGTTATTACGGCAATTCAGCACACGTCTGTAGCAGCAATAATAACTTCATGTGAGAGGCAGGTAGCGTTCGTGGTCGTGGGAGTAACTGGGTTATTTATTTGCGTTGACAGCTTGATGTTATGTAAGCATTCTTTGTTTTATTGTTTCACATTTTTTTTAAAGTACGTAACGCATGTTATGTTTCCCACGACAGGCCCTCCGTGCCCACAGGATTGCAGCCACTGCTGGTCGGCCGACACGAATTACTGCCAAAAGCGTGAGTGGATTTTGCAATTATTGCCTTCTGCCAGCGGTGACATGCGAATCAGACGAAGAGACACGGGTGGCAGGGGGAACGCGAACAAAAGCCCAAAGGCGTACGAAGAGGCGTGAAGAGGTGGCTTGCTCGGTTTTAGCCAGCGAGACAGAAGGAGAGGCACCTCAATCGGGGACAGAACGCAGAAACGTTTTTTTGTACTCTCGAGACGAGAGACTTGAGCGAGAAGCATCTCCCGCTCCGCGGGGTGATGGCCAATGCACAGGGCTTGTGACGCAGCGGCAGCCAAAGGAAGGGAGAGAACACACGTACGGGGACACCCGCGGCAGAGATGGAGCGATCAGATCAGTTCGTGTGCAGGACTGAGATCGATTGGTGTGTCACTGGGCTGTAAGGGAAAGATAAACACCAGCTAACACTGATGACTAAATTAGCTGGACTTGCATTGAGTCTTTGATTATTCAATGTTTGTACATTTGAAACCTGATGTCGATACATTTATAACGTTTTATAATTAAGGATGACTGTTTATGCCTTAGCTATGTACGTCAAACCTTCCCTATGTAAGGGGAGAGGGGGTGGGATGGGCACACTAAGTCCAATAAATATGGTCCAAGATCAGCAACACGTGGTTGTAAAGTTGTGTTGCTATTCAGGACTTGCCATATCGAAAACCGGTCAGATTGATCAAAACACGACCTAAATTTGGAGACCCAAACCACAGTAACAAGAGCTATTTACAAAAATTCAAGCACATTTTGCCCAACTCCTACCCGTCAGTTTCATTATCGATGATTACTTCTGAGGACATGCACGTTGGAAAGCATGACCGGATTCTCCACATTATAGGCACACTTTATATTCCTACATTACGAAGCTAAATATGAAATGCGTCTTATAATCCGGTCGGTGTATGTGTTTGCGAGACCAGATTTGTATAACTTTATTGGCACCGGGCACAAGTTTGGGGTGCATCTCTCTCCAGAGTGTCGTAGAGTCCATGCGTGTGCATGATTTTTTTTCTCCTCCCCTGTTTGAAACTGGCGTGACGGTGCAGTGACGAGCACCATCTGTGCCAAGGAGTGCACAACCCGCTGCTACGGAACGAACACCAATCAGTGCTGCCACAAGCACTGCGCTAGCGGCTGCACGGGGCCGCGTGACACCGACTGCCTGGTACGACCCCTCACCCTCGTACCTTTGCTCCCAACATTGATACCAAAGCCTGACTTGACTCACGACCAGGACTGCCCAGAGCTTCCTGGAGGTCCGGGGCTGGAGGCCCGAAGCACAACGCCACGACAAATCCAGGCCTATTGTGAGGCTCTCTTTTGTGTGAGGCCTGGAGAAAATAACCTCTTGTCCCCCCGACCCCTACTCTGGATGGCCCTGCTCATAACTCATGAAACCAAGTCCGGAATTTACTCAGTCCAAAACGTTATCCATTACCGCAAGACTCAGCTTGCTCATTTTTCTGATCCCTGACCATAAATCTTAACCTTGCTGCATGGTTGGCTACATATGCGTTGCAAAAGAAATTCAACATACATACATCCACATGCTGAGCCCACACCAGAACCATAGATGAAACTGTTGTTTGGTTAACATTCACTCCAATGTAACTTCTTTCTCCTATTTTTTGGTTATTAAATTATCAGCAACTTTGTGATGAAATGCAAATTAGAAATTCATACACTGCATGGCTTTCCAAACCCTGGTGTGTGGGCCCACAAACTCATTAAATTCGGCCTGCAGCATCTCTAATTTACCATTAAATGCAGCCTGCTGTGGCTCGAGATTAAATAATTTTAAATAATTATTTAACAAGAAATGTATTACATCTCTCTGCCTCACGCATCTAATAATATCTCGTATATCTTTTCTGATACATATCCTATCTCTCTCATCTTCTGAGTAAATATTACTCACAATTCTTTCAAGAACACAGGCGATCCTCGACGTACATCGATCCACACTGACGGCAGGTCACCAATTCCACCCACGTTGTTACTCGTAGCGATCGCACCGCACGAACGGCACAACACCGACTGGCGCCAGTGCCGCCCAGTTAGTCTACCTCCCGACGCGGCGCTCCGGCGCTCTACCTGTGTGCATTGTGGGTGATTCTGAAGGATTTTTTATTCATCTAATCCTTAAAAATGGCCGATTAAAGGAAAGGTGGGTGGGCTCGTGATGCTGTTGATGAGACAGGTAGCAGAAAGGCCATCGCTGTATTCAGTCCAAATAATCCAGGAATTATGAAAAATCAAGTTAGGCACTCTCACAATATGATTATTGTACTTCATATATGATTGGTAGTTGATTAAATATGTTATTTGTAATCATATCTATAAAAAAGTTGCATATGGGACCCTTGGTCAGGAACGTAACCCCCAATTATATAATTGTTTCTCTGGGAAATTCTGTCTCGACTTATGGCACCTTTTCTAGGAACGTGACCTGACGTAGGCCCGAGCACCGCCCGTACTTGTCCCTCTTATCTCACGCTCTTATCTCTGTTCTCAATATATCTTCTATCCACTGCCTTCGTAGCTCTTTTGAATATATCTCATGCTAAAAGCTCCTAGTTCAATATTGATATGCTCATGGCTTGTATCTTGCTGCATGTTTGTGAGTCCGGCATGCTCTTATTCCTGGCCTTTCCATATCACCGTCCATTTGTCTGTTCATTCATTAATCCATTGATTAATTCATTCTTCCATTCATTATTCCATCCATACATACATTCATCCATCTACCCACAAACCATCCTCCCGTGTTCCCTCCGCCTTGGCTTATCTCCTCCGTTCCTTTTCGCCGGCCAGGCCTGCAAGCTGTTCAACGACACGGGCGTGTGTGTGGAGTCCTGCCCACCCACGCAAATCTACAACCGCGACACGTATCTGCAGGAGGCCAACCCGGACGTCAAGTACAGCCACGGGGCCATCTGCGTCAAGCGCTGCCCTCGTGAGTGGCCGTG
The DNA here is from genome assembly GCF_964198595.1 of Lampetra fluviatilis. Classification (NCBI taxonomy): domain Eukaryota; kingdom Metazoa; phylum Chordata; class Hyperoartia; order Petromyzontiformes; family Petromyzontidae; genus Lampetra; species Lampetra fluviatilis. The sequence continues at coordinate 769,710 of NC_136305.1, forward strand.
CATGCGGGGGAACGCGCGTGAGCCCCAGCCGGGTGCTCATGTGCCCCCCCCCATCCCTGTGTCTGTGTCACATGCACACGTGTGTGTGTGTTTGTAAAGTGGAGCAGTGGCACCATGGTTAGCACGCTGCGCTATGAACCCAGCGAACCGAGTTTGATTCCCGCTCACGGCTAACACCAGTGACGATTATCTGAACCAGTCCTGGGTCTCCCCGATGTTCTCCAACATGAAGGCTTACAGTACTGTGTGTGTAAGAAATGTGACTTCATTATTCGTGCCAGGACATGACGCCATTCACGCGCTTGGGATAGAATCCGGCAATAGACAAAGTATCTTGTGCAGCGTGTTATTTGTGTCTTTATCATATCACCTATCCACAATGGCCCATCCGCAAGCTTGTGTACAAACAAAAAGTTATTGGAAAATGTTTGTATGTATGTTGAACTTCTTTCGCACCATACGTAGCCAACCACGCCAATTTGGAGGTGCGGGACAGATGGCAAGACGCCTGGATAGATTGTAGAACTGGAGTTGGATACATTATTTTTTTGTATAGAATGTACATCTAGATGAGCTACTTGCCTTTAAGGTTTTGATAATTGTTTGCTAATGCACAAGTATGTGAAGCCTTGTTTTGTAAATTATTGAAATATTAAAATAATCATAATTTTATAAAGTGCCTTTCATCGTGAAATATTTCAAAGCACTACATTAAATTTAAAAAACCCCACCATATGTAGGTCAAATCCAACAGAAATACAGTAAAAGCTGATAAGAGCAAGGCTAACAACTCCCGATATTGCCACCATCCCTGCGGCTGGGCATATCTTGTAATTACTGATGATGACATGTCAGGGTTCATCATGCCCCATCTTCTTGTGACAGAATTCAAATTTGAACAAGAGTTTTTGAAACCTCAAACTAAACACGCAGTCAAGTTGCAGAATGAACGGCAAAAACCACTGCCACCCCGCTCCCACCCCCCCGGCTTCTCCCACGCGCAGAAAACTTCCTCATCGACCAGAATTCGTGCGCGCGGTCCTGCCCCCACGAGAAGATGGAGGTGGAGGAGAATGGCGTCAAGATGTGCAAAGATTGCTCCGAGAAGCAAGGCTGCCCTAAAGGTTAGTGGTGCCGTCCACCGTCATCTTCCTGATGTGTCCCCCTTTTGAGAATCTGTGACTCCCCCTGTCAAGTTGAGGTTAATTTGTGTGTCTAGGGGAGAACTCAAGGGACCAGGATGAGTCTCGTTTGCAAGAGCCACCAGGGTCACCAAAAATAGCAAAAGCAATAAAATGAAATAATTTGCAGCGACGGAGCAAACGGGAATCTGAGCGAGTGCTACCTTATGGGAGTGAAACGATTTCTCACTCATCGACTGCAACTCGTGTTTGGAGCTCGTGATGCATGTGTTGATTCATGCACGCAAGAAATTTGATATTTTTGATTCGCGCAAATGTAATGCAAATGTTTTCTTGAGGCTGAACGGGCATAAAATGCGAAACGGGACAGGACAAACGAGAGAGGGCGAATTACGCGGCATTGCAGACCAGACAGTACAATATTCTGGTGCGAAATCATTGTATTTATTTACATGCACTATTTCATGTTGTCGCTTGGTTAGCGAAGTCAACTGAGTTTATTTAAAATCAGATCAGGAAAAAAATGAGGTCAGGGTTGTCAATTTATTTCCTGAACTCCATTTTTCACTCCTAACCACAATGCATCTTTACAATGTTTGCCATTTTTGAGATTTGTGCATTGTGTAATGACATGATTTGGAATAGAGGGGATATATTTGTTTATAAATATGAAAACCTGTACTCGGGGGTGAGCGAGGAATGGGCTTTGAGTTCTGCTTGGATCGTGAATGTTTCTGTTGACGTTGGGCTATTTCTGGAAGACGGACGGACCGGCAGGCTTGCATGAGAGCCCAAATTCCCCACGTGGCTTGAGGTGACGCGTGAAAAGATTGTCCGCCGAGTGCTGACACTGCGTGTATGCGTGCGTGTGTGTGTGCGTGCGTGTGTGCGCGTGTGTGCGCGTGTGTGCGTGCGTGCGTGTGTGCGTGCGCGTGTGTGCATGTGTGTGTGTGCGTGCGTGTGTGTGCGTGCGTGTGTGTGCGCGTGTGTGCGTGCGTGTGTGTGCGTGCGTGTGTGCGTGTGTGTGTGTGCGTGTCTGTGTGCGTGTCTGTGCGTGTGTGCGTGCGTGCGTGTGTGTGCGTGCGTGCGCTTGTCCCTGTGTGCTTTAGTCTGCGACGGCATTGGCTCGGGGAATCTGAAGGACGCGAAATCGGTCAGCTCGTTAAACGTGGACACGTTCAGCGAGTGCACGACCATCAACGGCAACCTCGTCTTTCTCGAGTCGGGTCTCGACAGGTGGGGTGCCTGCTCCATTAATTGCACGCGACTTAAATTGCCTCATGTCATCATCAACCACGATCAGTCCACTGCTGGATGAAGGCCAACCCGACTCGTCGCCATCCAAGCTGATTTCATTGCTCGTCTCTTCGGTTGACATCCTGTCGGACGTGATCCATCCCGTATTCTTGACTGCTGGTCATCATCCCTTCTAGCAACGCGTACTTCTCAGGCCCACTCGCTTGTATAAACAGTTGATGTTTTAACATGTCTCGTACATCTTGTAACCTGCGAAATGCACGTGTGTGTCTCTCTATCTCATTGTAATCCCACGCTCACGCACCTTCAGTACAATGTTGTATTTCCGCACAAGACACATGTTTTAATGAGTGACGGTTAATAATGACAGTATTAATAGTAACCAAGGTCAACTATGCGCCGCTATGTTGCCAAGAGCGCGGCTGGAGACAAGGTCACCGCGAATGCAATCTGAGTCACTGAGCGTCGACGATAAAACCGCCCCAGGGCGGATAAGCGGAGAGTGGCCGTACGTCCAGACGGCGTGGAGGATGACAACTCCGTGGGTCTCCAGAGATGAGCAATGGAGCCTTGACAGGGCCCTTGATTTTCCTTTATCAAGGCTGCCCCTGTTATCATCATGGCAAAAGCTGACCCTGTCACTCTCGCGTACTCATTTGACAGGATTCCCGAAAGCAAAGTGGGTTCCGGTGTACCGTTACCTATTTGCCCAATTGCATGTGTGTACGCTTCTGTGATAATTGTCTTTAGAATAGGGATTGTTAGCGTAATGGTTGTCGCACTGCACGACAAATCCGTTGGCCTGGGCTTGATTTCCAGCCGTGGCAAGTGTCTAAACTGTTCCTGGATCTTCCCTAAGTCTACCCATCCTTAAATGAGCACCTGGTGCAGTGTGTAATAATCAGCACTGGAGAGACAAAGGCGGCCGGGTGTGGTGCTGGCCACCCACCCCCTCGTGTACCGTTCCGGCCTTCATAGGTGCTCGCTAACAGCACTTGCCCCTACAGTCTGTTAAGGCTACACGGGGGGTCTTTGTGTGTAGGGTGTCAGTTTGCATCAGTGTGTCTGTTGCTTTTTATGTTTTTACAGCGACCTACTTGCTCATCCCGAAAAGCTGAAGTTGTTCAGATCTGTGCGGGAGATCACAGGTAGCTATTTAGAACAAAACTATCGTACTGCACACACACACACAGACACAACATCAACAGTTGCTGTGCACCACTCAGTGATGGTGACATCCCTATTGCACCTGTGCCACGCTGGGTTTACTCCGAGGCCATGTGAAGAGGTGAGAGGTCGCTATCGAGAGGTGACACGTAGGAAGAGTTTAGCTAGTCGCGATGAATCACCAGTGCTCAGGTGTCTTCTCAGGATTCTCTGAATTCAGTGGAAATTCCTAATCCTGAGAGAAGCAGATGAAGGCTCCATAACGAGATACATTCCACCGGGCTGCAGGCAAGGTGTTTACGTTTCCATAGAGGGTAGATATTTACTGGATTTTTCGCTAAAGGGTGTTGGGCCTTGGGTCACCACGCGATTGAATTGCGTCGTTCAGTAAGAGGCACGCTGGAGCCTCATGGCCCCGGCAGCGACTTCTCGGTCGGAGCCATGACGGGGAACCCAGAGGCTTCGAGTCGCTCCGAGACGCCGTGGCGTTTGAGTGAATGATAAGTGCTAACCCCCTTTCGTTATTTTTAGAGTACCCAACGTTATCTTTAGTTTGTCGTCCTTCCCCCGCACCTCCGATTAGCATGGCTACGTACGGTGCGAAAGGAGTTCAACATACGTACAGATACCCACACGTGCGTGATGTACGAGCGTGCGCCTGCCCGCCGCGTGATGCGACGCCTCCCCTCGTCTTGTCGACAGGGTACTTGCACATTGAGGCCTGGCCGCCCAACATGACCGACCTGAGCGTATTCGAGAACCTTGAGATCGTGCGAGGGAGGAACATCCGCAGGTGAGACACGCGGCACCTCCGCCTTATTACCAAGCCACGCACAAGGGCGGGAGCGCTGTTGTTAACGCGCTGCGCTGTTGTTAACGCGCTGCGCTGTGAACCGGGCAACGCGTGAGGTCGCCCACGGCTAGCACCGGTGGCGAGCGATAGCCACTGGTGTCCCCCGGCCCCCCCCCCTCGTCCTTCACCTTCAATTAGCACTGTTGGCTACGTATGGTGCGAAAGAAGTTCAACATGCGTACATACACCAACCCGCATTGAGCACCGTGTAAGTCCTGAGGGTGCCATCTGGACAAGTGTTTAACAATGCGCTGATTAGCGCCATGGTATTGGGTCACCGGTGAGTTGGAGAGGATATCTCATTGGCGCATTAAGCACTTGCACACCTCGTGGCTGTTTCATCTCCTCGGCAGCGTTGGGTGGCGGAGGGTCTTCATGACGCAAAATTGGCCATATCACCGACGTGACCGACACCAAAAATCAATCGCCAGTCATAGTATCGGCTGCGAACACCTACTTGTTAACCTACGTGTTATCCTACATGTTAACCAATGCATTAAAATACGCGCTAAGTGTGACCTTAACGTTGACTTGTGCGCGCCCCCTTGCCCCCACCCCACCCCCACCCCACCCCGCCCCCACCCCGCCCCCACCGTCTCCGGTGTCCAGCGTTGGGTACTCGGTGCTGGTGCGGAACCTGCCCCACCTCGAGGTGCTGGGGCTGAGGGCGCTGAGCGAGGTGACGGAGGGCAGTGTGCTGGCGCAGAACATGCCGCGCCTCTGCTACGTCCTCACCGTCAACTGGACGCGGCTGCTGCGCTCGCCGCGCCAGAAGGCCGACCTGGAGGGCGTGCCCTCCAGTAGCGTCTGTGGTGAGCGGCCGGCACGCACGAGCGCGGCGGTCAAGAGGGGAATAGCGGCAAAGTATGGGAGCGGGTAATGGGGGGGGGGGGTGGCGTGGAGGTGGGGGGGCAGGGAGAGGTGAGCGGAGTGGAAGAGCATCGGGGAGGGGAAGCCGTTGTGATCCATCTGACCCACCCGGTCCCTTGTGGGTGTTTGTGTTTGTCAGCGTGCGCACTTGTACGCTCGAGTGTGAGTGGGGAGCGGTAGTGTGGTGGTTAGTGCGCTGCGCTACAAACCCGGTGACCCGAGTTCAATACCTGCACACGGCCAACACCTGTGATGATTATCTAAACCGGTCCTCAGCCTCCCCTAGGTCCCCTCAGCCTTAAATGAGTACCTGGTGTGATGTATAAACATCTCCACCCCCTCGTGTGCCGTGCCGGCCTTCATAGGCACTCACTAACAGCAATACGGGTGATCTTTGTTTTTGTGTGTGCGGGGAGCGGGGTAGGGTAGCAGCGAGCGCGCTGTGCTACGAGCCCAACGACCCGAGTTAGATTCCTGCTGATGGCAGTCCTGGGCCTCCCCTAGGTCAACTTGGCCTCAATAGTACCTGGTGCCAAATGTGTAAATATCACCGCTCGGGAAAGAAAGGCAACAACCGGGCCTGGTGCTGGTCACCCACCTCCTCGTTTGCCACGTCCACCTTTATAGGTGCTCACCAGGGGCACTTGTTCCAACAGTCGGGATCTTTGTATTTAACTTTGTCTCTGCACACGTGTGCGGTGTTTGCTCGCCGCACAGGCCCTGAGGCCTGTGACCCGCTGTGCTCCCCGGACGGCTGCTGGGGCCCCGGGCCAGAGCAGTGCATGCAGTGCAAGCTCTTCAAGCGTGTCCGCACCTGCGTCGAATCCTGCAACCAGAACGACGGGTAAGGACGTCGGTTGCCCTAACCCCTCCACCGGGGGGTGGGCGAACTTTTCCCCTTACCAATGGCCGAATGTCACTTTTCAAAGACCTTTGGCAGGTGGCCGCACGATAGCGCACGCCTTCACGTTGTCCACTGATCGCGCGAGAAATATAATTAGGGCTCAAACTTTTCACCACGCGAATGCGACGCCTGCGCCTGATTGACTGTCGCCCACGCGGTGATGAAGTCGGCTCGCAGTTCTGGAGACGTGCGGCGCAGGTTCTCGCAGTGACCGATGAATATCGTTCACAGGCCGCTTCCAAGTGGTAGGCCTCGTGTGGCCATGTGTCCTGGCTTAAAAAAAAAACTGTCCGTCACGATTTTCCAATAGATAGTCATGGTACCACCATTATCACACCCGTCCCTGTGTACACAACGATTCACACCATCTCCCTGCCATGGTGAATTGCTACAGTAGGCGTCACAATCTGATTTAAGAATGTATACTTTTGCCTTGTTTGTACCGTCTGTTTTTTCATTAGTCTAAGGGGTACATAAACATGACATTTGCATTTCTTATCGGCTAATAAATAATCTAATCCTGAGCTTACAATTAAGCGCATGTATCATGAGCCTAAGAAATTATATAAATGGGGTGGTTTCATGGTCATTGGCTTAAATAGAATATGGTTTCAAAGTTTCAAGCTCGTTCGTTCAACACTGGGGTTGAGTGTCTTACGAAGGTGATGTTGGTAGCGATGTAAATGGTGATGATGACGATTGTACCGATAGTGGTGATGCTCATGACAATGGTGACAATGGGTACTATTATTCCGTTTGGTTACCCACAAAAGTCTCACCGAGTCTCGTGCTTCTTTTTCAGAAGGGGCCCGGCCCATTTTTTCTGTAGTCGTAGGCGAATGATTGCTCTGTATATTCCAATTGAGTAATTGTAACATAATTCTAGATTTGAAGCTTTCGTGACTGCAAGGAATCATCTTCTTAGGTTCTTTCGGTAAAGTCACGTAGAAAGTAAAATAAAATAAAAACAAAAATCACGACGTTTCGGAGGCAACACAAGTCTCCGTCATCAGGTGGGACCGTCACAGCCAGATTAGCTGTATCACTTGATACGGAGACTTGTGTTGCCTCCGAAACGTCGTGATTTTTGTTTTTATTTTATTTTACTTTCTACGTGACTTTACCGAAAGAACCTAAGAAGATAATTGTAACATATATATACAATAATGTAGTGGATGTGTGAAACATTGTCTGTGTGGCAGGGAGGTGCGTGAGTTCATCAATGGGACGCTCTGCATGCCCTGCCACTCCGAATGCCTGCCCACCAACGGGACACTTTCCTGCAAGGGCACGGTAAGGACAATCACTACGTTTGTCTCCGAGGCGGTTTTGGGGCGGTCGGCAAATATGAACCTTTAGCTGTCATCATTCGCATTTGCTCTACCTCACCGCGAATAGAGTGATGCTTTCCCGTGTGTGCTAAACTTTAATAGTCGGTGTAAACTCCACTCCGTGTCACCTGTTGATAAACACACACGGCCTTCTCAAACACACACTTGCATTAGACGTTGGGTGTTCTCCATTGGCCTGGCTTAGCAAGGGCTTGTTTCCCCCCTTTGTGTTGACCGCCGGCCATCCATCCACTCGAGCGAGCTGTCCTGCTGAAGCTCACTTTGCTTTTCTTGGCAGTAAATATGAGAGCTTTAATTCACGTGTTCGTCTCCCATGTGTTCAGATGACTGAATATATTCTGACATTTACAGATAAAAAGCCAATTCTTTATATGCATTTTGACTTTAAACTGACTGCAGGAATTCATATTCGATGGTTCTTTCGGTAAAGTCACGTAGATAGAAAACATAATAACAATAAAATAATAAAAATGAAAATAAAGTGAATCAAAAATAATACAAATATCACGACGTTTCGATCGCAACACAAGCAATCGTCATCAGGAGAAAAAAGAGGGGGAAAGCTGCTGAGGCAGGCTGTTTATAAAGGTTTAGAGATGGGTGGGGCAGCTAATGTTAATGTCGGAGAGGTCTCCGACACCGGCAGGAGGTCTACACAAATCAGAGCATCGCACTTCGCTTCACACACCCACACTGCTGACGATGAGGGTTTTGCCTTCTTGTGGGTTCCTGCGGAGTGGTTGTTAGTAGTTGCTAGTCATGGGCAGTGATAGTGGCTTTTTGCATCAGAACCTGGCTCATTTGAAGGTCAACTCAGCCTTAAACGAATACAGTAACTTGGCACGGTGTGTTATGAGCACTTTTGGGACAAAGACCGTCAGTTGTGGGACTGGATACAATGCCCCTTTGTGTCATTTAATGGGCACTTGCTAACAGCATTTCCCCCTATCAGACTAGGGATAAACAGGAGAGCTGTTGTGTTCTTGCGTGCCTGTGTTTTTTGTATGTCAATGTTGACCTGGGTTAGATTCTCAGCCATTATTAACATCATCAGTGGCTGTCTTAATTGACCCTGTTCAGGGTCTTACCTAACTCACCTCACCCTTAAATGAGTTGTTTCCTTGTGTGTGGGGGGTTGTGTAGAGAGGGGGAGCAAGAGGGTGTGGTGGTGGTTAGCAAACTGCGTGATGAACCTGGCGACGAGAGTTTAATCTCCAGTGAAGGGTAACATCAGCAGCAATCGGTATCAGAACTTTCCCTGTGCCACCCCGAGATCGATTCACCCTTAAACGAGTAACTGGCACAATGTGTAACAATGATCACTGGGGAGACAAAGGCACACCAGTCGTCCTGGTCACACCATCCCGTTGTGCGCCGTGCCAGCCATAATAGGTGCTCACTAACAGCACTTGAACGGTCTACTTGGGCCTTACGTGGGCGGCGTGTGTCTTTGCGCGTGCGCCTTCGATGGCGAGCCGCAGACGTCCGACAAGTGCACGCGCTGCCGCCACTTCAAGGACGGCCCCTACTGCGTGGACAAGTGTCCCTCGGGTCAGAACACGGAGCACGGAGCTCTCATCTTCAAGTTCCCCGACGCCCACAACGCCTGCATGCCGTGCCACCCCAACTGCACGCACGGGTGAGCGGCAGCACGGCGCCCACGTGCGCGTGCAGGCCAGCGATGGGCAGGATCCAAATTACGTGCAATTAAAGCTCATCCTTTCATGGCATATTCACTTCGGTGTTTCAATTCCAAAATGCTGAGGGTGAGGGACGTTGCGTGAAATGCTCGTGGACATGCTGCGTAGATGCCGCTAAATCGGATTGAGGATGTCATTTAAAACCGCGTTTTCCTCATCGTGGTTTTTGCTCGTATTTTATCTCGAGAAAAAATATGTGCTCATAATTAGTCACTGTGGGACAATTTTTCGTTTATATGCTGGCTTGGTTTGTGTTGCATTGTTTCCCTAAACGTTGTAAAAATACTGAGCAAAACTCAGTTTCACTCGTGGGATTTTTTTCTGCAAACAACATAAATACAACAAACACTCTTGTTTCACAAAGTATGACTCATTATGCCTGAGCGCAGAAAATCTCACAGTTCTTCAGATTTACTAGATGGGGCATTTTCGGTGGAGAAATTATTAGTCCAGCGTTTCTCAAGCATGCCCTGCCATGCCCAGAATTTCCTTTCGAGACAAGTGAAACTGAAAACGAAACAATTTTTTATTTGATCAGGTAAGGCCCACTGAGCTATATCTCTCTCTTTCAGAAACGATCTGGCCACAAATGATAGCTCAATGAAGCGGCTTATCACGTGGAAATTTATAACAGTCAAATACTCTAAACGCACGTTCATTCTCAAGTTATCCTCCCCTCAGTAAGGCTCCTTGGCGGAAGTGCCGCACCGTTGGGAGGTTTCGCTGAACGACGCACGGTGTGCCGATGCACGCGTGCGTCACCGGTGCGACACGCTCGCTGTGGCTCGGAGCTTCGCTAAGTTTTTATCATTGATGCCGTCCACCCGGCATATGTGAACGTGCCACAGTTTGAAATTCCCGGCCGACACACGGTCTAATTCCGGCTGTTAAACCTTCTTCCTCCAACGTGGACGCTGACACCCAGGTGCGATGGGCCACTCTTGGAAGACTGCAACGGAATTCCGACCCGTCAAAATAGGTACCGTAACCACTGTCTTTTGCCTTTGTGTGCGTGCGTGCGTGTGTGCGTGTGTGCGTGTGTGCGGCGTCTTTTTAAATGCGGGGGTTCAGGTGCAAAGGGCCTTTGCCTGTCGACTGCGTTTTTCCATGGAGCGAAAGTTCAAGCAGCCCAACTAGGTAAACACATCTCCTGTCTCATCAATGTTCCACGTGTCCACTTCATTACCGATTTATTTTTGTTGCTCTGTTTGTACCGCCAATTTTCAGCTTTCAGTCAAAGAAACATTGTTACAGCGTGACGCACAATCCAGCGAGTCGGCAGCTGGTTTTTCCGAAGTTGGGCCGGGCCCAGTGCCGGATTAAACTAGTGCGGGGCCTGTAGCATATGTTATAAAGGGACCCTCAATAAAAAAACACACGCAAATATTAAAACACAAAGTTTTTTACTTGCATCGTAAAGTAATTGTATTTTTTCATTTGTGATACAGCCAGATAATACAACAAATCGCTAACCTTCAACACCAAAGTTGAAGGCAGTATAGTACTATAGTATAGAGCAAGTGCAAAATCACTGAACCGGAATTGATAGCTTGAAAGCATTCAGTGCGGGGCCCGTAGCTACTACACAAGTAGCTATTTGTGTAGCTACTTTTGCTACGAGGACAATCCGGCACTGGCCTGGCCTCTGCGGGGATGATGCGTGACCACCCGCTCGTGTGTTTTTTACGCTGTGCAGCAGCAAGACGCCCGTCGTGCTGGCGGCCGTGGTGGGGAGCCTCTGTATGGTGGTGGTTCTCACTCTGGGCGTTTTGCTCTACAAGCGCTCCAGCAACCAGAAGCGCAAGAAAACGCTGCGGCGATACGCGATCGAGCGAGAGGTAGCGTGCCTGTCGCAGGTTCATAGCCACTCGTCGTTGCTGTTATCGTTGTCGCCATCATCGTCGTCGTCATTATTATCATCTTGTCAACAACCGCTATCAGTCTTAGCAGCAGTGCGATTAGCACGGTTGGCTACATACGGTGCGAAATAAGTTCAACATACATATGTAAGGACATCCTTGGATAGCGTCTTTGTGACATGGATATCGTGAACACCATAACCGCCACGAGGGGGCGCTACTGCATAAGGAGACGTGGCCTGCTCGATGGTGGTTGGTTGGAAGATTTGAAAGGGAGAAGACAGAGATATTTGAAAAAATTAACCCGTAAAAACAAAGTTTTTCACTATAAATCCTTTATATGCGTGGCGGCTAGAGTCCTCTCGTCCTCTGGCTTGAGATGGCTGCCACCTATGGGTCAGATGATTGCCTGCCACCATTAAGCAATTGGTAATTAAATATAATTTAGTTTTTCCTAAAAAGTGTAAAATTTAGGAAAAAAATTTTCACGAAAATAAATTGTCACGCACAACGAGTCTGTGTGCAAAATGTCAGCTCGATTGGATCACGGGAAGTGGGTTAAAAAACGACCGAAAGATTTGCACGGTCGTAAGCAAGCAAGCAAGTGAACTTAATATAAAGGATTTAAAAAGGCAAGGGGTCCATTCAGGCTGTTAGAAGGGGATTAGAGGGATTGGTTAAAAGGAAGGGGATGGGTGGAGATTGGAGAAGGGGAGGAAGAGGAGGGCACAAGGGAAGGGTGAGAGCTCCCAAGAGATGGTGGTGAGCACTCGACGTCATTGTTCAGGACAGACTTGGGCGCCACGGTGGCTCAGAGATGTTGACTACCTCGCCTGGTGTGCAGGAGGCCATGGGTTCGATCCCAACCCTGACGCCTGCTGCTGTAGATTTGGAGTTTGCATGTTGTTCTTCCCGTGGTCGCATGGATTTCTCTCCGGGTCCTCCGGTTATTCCCTCCACGTTTAGAAGCATGCATTTAGAGTATTTGGCTGCTATAAATGTCCACATGATAAGCTACTTTGTTGAGCTATCGATTGTGGCCAAGTCACTTATGAAAAAGAGCTATACAGCTCAGTGGGCCTTACTTGGGAAAAAAAAAATTGTTTATAGTTTTGTGGTTATTATCTTTGTCACCATCATCACCATCACCACTACAACTACTATCATTGTTCGCATCAGTTTTGTAATTCTCTGCATTTTCCATGTGACCATCATAATCATCATTACCAACATTGCAATCTATATAAAATGCAATGCGTTTAAAAACCCACAACAGAACACAAAGGAGCTACTGCAATTTCAACTTACGCGCGCAATACACAGAGGGGATTCGTGCGCAACGTAGCTCTGCCGCAAACACCAACGGACACGCCGCCACCGTCGCTCTGCGTGCCGCTCACCCGCGGTGTCCCCCCACAGCTGGAGCCACTCACGCCGAGCGGCATGACCCCAAACCAGGCGCAGCTGCACATCCTCAAGGAGACGGAGCTCCGGCGTGGCAAGGTGCTCGGCTCGGGCGCCTTCGGCACCGTCTACAAGGTGTGTGCAGTACGGCGCCATCGCTCGGTCTCTGAAGCGGTCGCTCGCTCGCTCACTCTCGCCGGCTCGCTCTCGCCGGCTCGCTCTCGCCAGCTCACTCGCACTCACGGAGTGTTTGTTTTCTTACTCACCTGTGCACTCACGACGTCAATCTCTCACTCGATATCTCCTCTGCTCACTTATTCAGTCACTTGGTTGCTTCGTCGCTCACTCTACATTTCACTAAGTTACTCATTCACGCAATCGCTTATTCACTGCTCGCTCAATCATTATTCACTCCCTTGCTCGCTCACCCTCTCACTGACGCAACTGTTTACTCATTCATGTAATCTCTTGTTCACTCGCTCACTCATTTGCTCACTCAATTACTTCCCTTCTCAATTGCTAAGTCACTCATTCACATAGCCACTTGTTCATTTACCCACTCAATTGCTTACTAATTTACTGAGTCACATATTAATTCAACCAAATGCTCACTCTTAAGCTTGCTTGCTGACATTCTCACTTGCGCTTTATTTTTGTAATCCATTTCTTAATCTTGAATTTTATGATTCAGAATTCCAAATTTTTTAATTTCCGCTCTTCATTCATAGTTTTGTTGCATGTTCTCTGTCGTCGGTATGTTGAAAACTAATTTCTTTAGAACTGCTTTTGTGTTTCGTTTGTTGTCCTTCCCCCGCACCTTCGATTAGCACGGTTGGCTGAATACAGTGCAAAAGAAATTCAACAAATAATGTTTATTTTGGACATTTTGAGTATAAATGTATTCCGTATATTTCACGCTGTAAATAAAATGTCATCAGTAAATTACATAACATAAAAATCTATGTTATGTAATTTGTGGGCTTTGTAATAATGGGCTGCTTGAAAACCATTCTTACAGTGCTAAGTAAATCAGCAGATGAGGTTTACTGGCAAGGTGATGCCACACTACTGCCTTTTTTTACGTCAATAATTCTCTATAATCAATTTATTCCAAAGGGAATCTGGACCCCAGAAGGAGAAACGGTGAAAATCCCTGTGGCGATCAAGGTTTTGCGTGAAGACACCTCGCCACGCGCCAACAAGGAGATCTTGGATGTGAGTATGCGACGGCGCCAGCATCGAGAACCATCGGCAATTCTACCGCAGCCTCTCGGCGGTCAAGTCATGCTGGCGGCCACCGAGTCATGCTGGCAGCCAGTGGAGGTCATGCGAAACCAGACCGCGCTGCCGAGATAGGGCCCGATGCGTTCAAGTTTCATTTCACAGTCTGCGGCTAAAACACAGAGGCGACTTTTCTCGAGGTGCCGCGGAGAGACACGGTGCAGGTGAAGTAAAAACAACAAAAAACGGAGAGGCGACACGCACAGCGGCCTGCCTGCGGGCGACGCACAACGTCTCTGCGAGGACGGTGGCACCGCGCGACGACGACGACGACCACAAAAGCCTGGGGCACGAATCCTGAAAGCTCGGCCGACACATCGTCACCGGGAGTGGCCCTGTTGCTCTTCCTGCCCATACTCGCGCTCTAGGAACACGACCACCCCTCCACATTGCGCCCCCCCCCCCCCCACTTTCCCTGTCCTTTGCCCTTCTCCCCCCCGTACAAAAATCCAACACTGTCAAAGGATGTGTTGGATTCCAGTGGATTGTGTACTTTACATCATCAGAGGTGCGCACTGTTGATTCTGTTTAAAAGCTGGTTATTGTTTTGTACTTTGAGATAAACACATTTTCTTTTTTTAAATGGTAATGGCCTTGCATTGAATCGCACCAGCCCTCCGCCTTCCACCAGGGGGAGTTGATCTCATCGGCTACAGCACGATCGGAACTTCACCTGTGTTGCCTGTGCTACCTCTGTTACCTGTGTTACCTGTCGGAACGCTCGGCGGCCTTGGCTTGCGTGCGCACGTCTGCGCGTATGTGCGCACAGTCTGTGCAAGTGGCAGCTTTGTTTATGATCATATAGTTTCTTTTATATCTGATAACGCATGCCACTTAATTATTCCTTGCTGGTAAACAGTTGACTGCTTTGGACCCCGGGGTATTTATTATTTTCAAGCTTGGGCAGGCGAACATTTTTTGTTTGCCACGTCTGTGTCGCCACCGCTCACGTCGCGCTGTGTGAGGTCGCCCACGAGTGGCAGACGGGAGCTAACGCCATTGGCGCGCTCCGACCTTGCGGAGTAACGATCGCATTCCTGGGTGGGCCCTTGCGTGGCCCGTCGCTCGACGCAAGTCTTGTTGACTACGCCTTCCACCGCCGCCGATAACGTCACCTCGCGCCCAGCACGGCCTGGTTCTCCGTGCACGTTGCACCCACAATCTCCGGCTGTCAGGTTCAAGTCGTGTAGGAAGTAAAAATGTTTGGGAAAATTGCTTAATCTATTATTGCCTTTTGTCACCCCTCCAATAAAATTGGTACAATGCAATCAATGTAACACATTACCCTGTGAGTGTCAGGACACGTTGTTACAGCTGCAGCTACTCGAATCTGTTCGTGAAATGTCACGGTCACATCCCCACATGCCTTCACCTGTCTCTAATTAACTTTTATGAGCGCCCCCCCAAGCTAACACAGATCACCATTTTTCAATGGATTTTGGTGAACTGCCCACTGCTGCCCACCACAGAGTACTCTACTTCTGTGCTCCCCACCTTCATCAACCCTAAATGAGCAGTGTGGTGAACTGTGTTCAGGATGGGACACATGGCTTGAAGAGACACTCCTCTAGCAGTGGATTGACAAAGGGTCTGTGCAAGTTGCGTGTATGATGCTCCGTAATGGCAATGTTTTTTTTTTTTACAGTAGCGCACATTACACATTCAGTGGCCCCGCAATAGCCAGGCTGTTGAACTCTGGGCGTACATGTGCCGGTGTCGCCGCGTGCAGGAGGCCTACGTGATGGCGAGCATCGACCACCAGCACCTGGTGCGCCTGCTGGGCATCTGCCTGAGCTCGACGACGCAGCTTGTGACGCAGCTGATGCCGTACGGCTGCCTCCTCGACTACGTGCGCGAGCACACTGACAAGATCGGCTCCCAGCCCCTGCTCAACTGGTGTGTGCAGATTGCCAAGGCAAGTGAAGCATGTGCGCGCGCGGCCCGGGGCGTGGAAAGCACCTAGTTTGCAAGAGGCGCTGCTGCACATGCCCGAACCTCAGAACCCCGCGCATCTCAACATCGTCCCCACCAGGAGCGCCAACCAGTGGAGTTTTGACAACAGTATTTGTGAAAATGTTCCCCGCGCACGAACGACAGGGAATGAATTACCTGGAGGACCGGAGGCTGGTCCACCGGGACCTGGCTGCTCGCAACGTGCTCGTGAAAGCGCCAAACCACGTCAAGATCACCGACTTTGGGCTCGCCAAGCTGCTGGACCTCAATGAGACCGAGTATCACTCCGAGGGGGGCAAGGTGAGCTCCCGCCCCCCCCCACTCCCATCCCCACAGCTCATCTCCTCGGAGCTGCTCTAATGTTTTGATGACACAGATCTGCTCCGCAAATGTGTGGCCTGACCCAAATATCTGTTATGAATCTGGCAACCTTCAGGTTAAACATTCTGCAGGATTTATTCAAATGTGCCCCCAAATAATGCTATATTAATCCTTTGTTCCACATAGCATTTCGAACAAAAATCATACTTCAAAGTTCGAACAAATTTTAATAGTTTTAGTTGGATGAGAAGCATGTGCTCTTGTTTTGTCTGTGTTCGATTTCTACAGCTTCCCATCAAGTGGCTCGCATTGGAGTCGATTCAGCAGAGGATCTTCACCCATCAGAGTGACGTGTGGAGCTACGGTACTCATCGCAGCCACCTGCCTGGCTTCCCGCAGGCACCTCCTGCTGAGCAGGAGGTCACGTTCACCGTCTGTCTGGCTTTGATGACGACAGACAAACTGCAGACCCTTCTCTTGATTGTAGCACATTGTCACCCCTTATAGCGTATACGAATAATGCCCTTTCATTGCCCTTTAGAGCCTCACCGAGTCTCAAGACTCTTATTCAGGAGGGTCCTGTATTGAGATGTTGGGTCAATTTTAGTAATGAGTGTTTTGCTTTGTGGGTAAAATTTGAACACCAGAGAAAACCCATGCATTTGAGCAGAGACGGCAGTCTCAAGCTCTGCAGCGGTATATCGATGCTATGTCGTCGTGACCACGTCGCTGCCTGCACGTGCAGCGACGTGGTCACGCCCCTCCACATACTCGACACGCTCCGACCCAGCTTCGTCTCCGAGATGGGACACAACGTCGCAACTCGAGCACCTCCGTCGGTAACGTCCCTCGCCGCTGTCCCCCGCTCCCCCCCCCACCCCCCTTGCCGGCGCATCACAGGGGTCACGCTGTGGGAGCTCATGACGTTCGGCGGGAAGCCATACGACGGCGTCCCGGCGCGGGACATCCCCGAGCTGCTGGAGAAGGGAGAGCGGCTGACCCAGCCGCCCATCTGCACCATCGACGTCTACATGATCATGGTGAAATGTACGTGGCGCCTGACGCGATCGCTTCGCCTGCCTCGCCGGGGATCCGTTCCAGCTGGAGCTGTCTGGGATGCAGCTTTGGAGAATATTTCCCACCTCCACATCCTGTGCTGTTGGGGGTCCGGGAGGGGGATGGGGGGGGGTTTGGGTGTTGAATTTTGATTTAGGTACTAAACTAAATAAATTGTAAAACACAGTAGAGTGTATGTACCTCGAGCAGTGCATTTAAGGCGGATTGGAATCAAAATTACAGAAATAAAAATACGTGCGCAAGAGCAGGTAGATGGCTTTAAATAACCTAATTTGATGATTATTATAATGATATGATAATTATTACATTTTGAGAGTACCCTTTACAGCAGGGCATCTCAGAGCACTATATACGTGATAAGCGACTTACATCTCATCTCAAACAATTGAGAGGGCATCCCCAGTGGCAGCTGCCCCGGGAGCACAAGGTGGCTCCAGTGCCTGGCCTGCGAGTGGGCATTTGTCTACCAGTCGGGGGCAATGATTGCTCTGTGTTATTCCCAATTGAGTAATTTGTAGGTTTTTTATTTTACAATTTTGGACCACGACCGGCAAGCAATTTCCCGTATTAATATGGCTAATACATCCATAGTAATAACCAGGACGGCCTGTCGGATTAGAACTTCAAAACTCTGAAACAAGCGGCGAAAGCGCTCCCGCTGGGGCATGTCACCTGGTGAAAAACAAATGTAGCAGCGTGCAGTCGCTTGACGCTCCGTGTGTTTGTGTCCCGCCAGGCTGGATGATCGATGCGGAGAGTCGTCCTAAGTTCCGGGAACTCGCCGCGGAATTCTCCAAGATGGCACGCGACCCTACGCGCTACCTCGTCATCCAGGTGAGGGGTCCCCACGCCATCACGCCATCATGTGTCCCCTTCGTCTTGCAGGCTTGGAAACAAGCGGTATGTGAGTGTCGCTAACAAACAGCAGGAAGGGACGACTCCCACCGTCCCTTGCCTGCATGTCATGTGACCACCACATTGCTTTAAGTCTTGTCTAGGTCACCGACTCAAAAGAGAGCGTTGAGATGAATTTGCTGCTATTAAAGTCCACATGTTAGCCACATCGTCATTTATGGCCAGGTCGCGTCTGAGAAATAAGCTAAATAGCTCAGTGGGCTTTACCTGGTAAAATACAAATGTTAGTTTTTTCCTGATTTTCTTACCTTTCCTATACTCTGCACTCCCATTGTATTTTTTTAATTGTTTGTTGTTGTAACTTTCAGACTCGCCCTGACTGGACATCTGTGAAAAAGAGCTTTAATGCTCTTCGGATTCCTCCAGTATAAAGATTCTGATTCTAGACCACCAGCTCAAAATATTAGAAAGTAATGGCCGTATATTAAGGCAGCAACGAAACAAAATGGCAGCACGCCCAGTGTGCTCCCACCAGTGTCTCGCGGTGCGGAACAACGATCGGCGTTGGCAGTTCTGAACAAATTCTGGAGAAGTTATTTTGTTTTGTGTTTAGTTTGTTGTCATTCCCCTGCACCTCCGATTCGCACGGTTGGCTACGTACGGTGCGAAAGAAGTTCAGCATACATACACATACATATCGTTCACGAGAAAAAAAGTCCACAGCAGCCAACGCAAGGGAATGTGGGGACACACGCCCCGAGGTGAACCTACGAGAGACAGGCCGGTCCGCACTGCTTGCGCTGTGGCAGTGTGGTGTGTGTTATTGCACACTGCGTTTGAGTTATCACGAGTTGCATCAACCGTGGACTTTTTTTCCCCTACTCATGCCTCTAGGAATGTTGTAAAATATGCAAACAAAGTTCCCACCCCCCTTGTTGAGTCTACCTGTGTTGACTCTTGCAGAGTAAATTGAAAAAATGCGTAAACATCCTCCAGTAGAAATAAATATTCTGATTCTGATGTGCAGCGGTTTCTGTCAATCTGCTGCTGAATGAGGGCCTCCCCAAGTGACCGCCATCCTACATGATCCCGTGATGGAACAATCGGCCCAGCACCTCAACGCGAGCCGATTGCGTCACTCCTTCTCCACCGTGGATGTCCACTTGGGCGCTTTCTGTTCTTTGGCCACCGCTTGGTAGTTAGTCTCCCACTAGCCGTCATTGCTTCGAGCGACGTGTCCTGCCAAGTTCACAGAACCTTGCTTCACGGTCACTATGATGTCTCTAGCCTGCACGTGTTCTCTAATCCAAGGCACTCCTCAGTTCTGTCTCTAAGTTTTATCTCAATTGTGCTATCAGTGTCACGTCGCGAGAAAACCCTTCCCGTGAGAGATCCCTTCGAGTGACCTCTGCGACTTTGTCCCCTCCGCCAGGGCGACGAGCGCATGAAGCTGCCGAGCCCCAACGACAGCCGCTTCCTGCAGAGCCTCATGGAGGAGGACGACATGAGCCAGATGGTGGACGCCGAGGAGTACCTCACTCCGCCGCCATTCCCCCTCCGCCCGCCGCCGCCGGGAGCCATCGACCCGGTAACCGCGCCTCAACGCATCTCACCCACCCGCACCCTCCAACCTCTTTTCCACTGGCATACCTGAGCCAAGCTAGCGTGGGGCCATTACAATGCGGGTGCTTTTACCCTGGCTGCTGCCGTTTGCCCTGCTGAACCGGAACTAAACCAGATATCCTGGTCGGGCTGGAGTGGGGGCCAAGCGTGGCCAGGATTGGGACTGATAACACGCTCGTTTCAATTGACGTCAGTCGATAACAATTCCAGCACAGTGTCACCGCGTCATCTACGTGTGTCTCAATGCGTGTGACATAATACTGACGATGACTCCTGAATACATTGTACAACCTAGCTCTGTGTGTACCTCCTGGCCGAAGTGGAGTCACGTTGGGAGGTGGACAATTCATCACATTGCCAAGCAATGTGGACATCCCGCAATGGATGTGTCATTTGTGCCCCCTGTGCCCACAGAGTGGAAGCAATTCCCCAACACTGCCCTGCCAAGGCATTACTGGGGTGAGTGCCTGAATATTATAAATAAAAAAATGCTGTCAACAACTGTGGCATTGAACTGTCATGTGTGTGTGTGTTCTGCAGTCGTGCTGGAAATACGGGTTCATTTCGTATTTCAATTGCAATATGAACATGGCTTGGGCTTGCTTTAAGTCAACTCAACCTTAAATAAATAACCCAGTGCATTGTTGCGTGAATATAAGCGCTTGATAGACAAAGGAAGCCGGCACTCGTTAACATCGTTTTGATCATGTGTGTGTCATGGGGAGCGGGTAGCGCGTCGCGCTACAAACCCAGCGATCCGAGTTCGATTCCCGCTCACGGCCAACACAAGTGACTATTATCTGAACCGATCATGGTCCTCCCTTAGGTCGACTCGGCCTCAAATGAGTACCTGTGCGGTGTGTAAACTTTACCACTCGGGAGACAAAGGCGACCGGACGTGGTGCTAGCCACCCACCACCCCCTCTTGTGCCGTGCCGACCTTCATAGGTGTTCGCTAACAGAACTTGCCCCAACAGTCTGTTTAGGGTATACGGGGATATTTGTCTTAGTATGTAATGCACACGCATACATATGTGACGCAGTGGTTAGCACAGAGCACTGCGAAACTGTTTAACCAAGTTCAATTCCCAACCACGACTAACATGAGTGGTGACTGATCTCTGAACTGGTCCCCGGGCCTCTCCTCGGTCGACTCAGCCTTAAATGAGAACCTAGTGATGTGGTGCGTTCTGCAAAGACAAAGGTGACCGGGCATCGCGTTGGCTCCCTAGGAGCGTTGCAGACTCCACGCGCATGCATGATGTTTTTTTCCGTACTTGTCTTTTTGCGTGCATCATCCTCCACCGTGGTGCAGACGTCGGACCCGGACTCGGAGTTCGGCTCCGAGCACGGCGCCGCGGCCCCGCGCATGCCGTCGCTCTTGAGCCGCAGCATCTCGCGCCAGTCGGATGGCGCGCACGCCCACTACCCCGGCAGCGGCGCCGGCGGCAGTGCCAACGCCACCGCCGGTGGCTCCGCGGCGGACGTGTTCGTCGGAGGTGCCGGTGGCTACGGCAGCGGCGGCTCGGGGGAGATCCCCATTGGCGGCACGTGCGTGGACGGGAAGGCGTCGCAGCCGAGGTTGCACAAGAACAGCATGCGGCACCGCTACAGCAGCGACCCCACGGGGCCATCGGCGCCCGCGAGCGATGGCGGCGGCGGCGGTGGTGACGACGATGACACGGACGACGGAACCGGCGACGATCTGAACTTCCAAAGCCGCCCGCAGAACCTGGACAATCCCGGTGAGCTTGGCGTGGGGCATAGAGGTGGTGCCGCCTGTATAAGTTGTAGGCGGCATAGCAAGTAGTTCATGTATGTATGTTGAACTTCTTTCGCCACAGTACGTAGCCAACCGTGCGAATCGGAGTTTCCTGACCTGTCGGCATGTAGTGCATTTTCTTTTTGAAAACACATTTTAGTAGGGTTAGGATGGGACTGTCCCTTAACATGCGGGGATGAGAGAATATTGTTTCTAGAAGTGTTGTCTTTGAGGTGACCGGGTGGTACACAGGTCAGAGAGTGCTTCAATTTCATTGCGGAGGTCCTGGGTTCACATCCAGACAGCTGTCCGGATATTAAAACCGACTTCTCAGGTGTAGTGAGTTTATATCCAATATCCAGTGACTGTACAAATAAAAATAGAACATCACGTAAAATTTAGTTCTGCATTTAATTTGGCGAATTTTATAGCTCTTGAGAATTAAAAAGAATGGTTCGACTGTCAGGTAGTAGCAGGGCAGGTGGGGAAAGTATTGCCGCTGACTGTGTAGACCAGAGGTCACTTGAATGGAGCTCAATAGTAGTTCCGTGATGTCTCCTTCCGCAGACCGGTCTCTAACAGGGCGATAGTCTCGTGGCACAACACAACTGGGATATAATTTGGGGAAAACACAACACTTTCAAAGACAAGCAAAGTGTTGTCCCGTGACATGTGTTTGTTTTCTCCTGGCGTTTCCCAATGGAAATAAATTCAAATATAAATTGGCTAAATGTAGAAAGAAGAACATCCTGTGCAGGTGCAGGGACATCCTCTGCCTATTGTGGCCGCCAATATCTATCCACTGCCAACACTGGACATGTAATTAGTGTAACGTCTGCCAAACCATCAGTGCGGAATAAAGATACTAATGCTTATCAAGGAAAGCCACACTGAACCTGAAGACTTTTTCAGGAGGGTCCTGCTAAATTGGAATGTTTGACAAACACCAATGACATTTCATGTTTTTAACCCGGATGAAACCCTTGCAGAACAGAGTGAGAACATACAAACTCTGCACAGAAATGCACCCGAGTCAGGATTCCAACCCAGTGCCTCCTTGCTACGAGGCGCAAGCCTTACCACTGCGCCACCCTGCCGCCCTCAGTGTGAAAGTGTCGCTTAAACGACGTTGAAGAGTAAGAGTCCAGTTACTATGCGTTCGTTGGTCCGTGATTAATTAATGAGCACGACTTTTCTCCTTTGGCGCATCGCCCCCCCCGCCCCCCTGTGTAGAGTACATGAACCCCATCAACAGGCTGCAGGACCCGCTCGCGCTCTCCAACCCCGAGTACATCAACTACCAGGCCGCCGATGACTTGGACGCCGAGTACGTGAACACGGCCTCGAGTGTCGCCGGCCACGCGGCGCCGTACACCGTCCAGAACCCCGAGTACCTCGAGCCGCGGTCCAGCGACACGGACGCGGACTCCGGCTTGGGGCCCCTCGGCAGCTCGCAGCCGTTCAGCAGCCAGGCCTTCGACAACCAGGAGTACCTGGAGGACTCGTCGCTGTGCCGCCAGACGTCGCTCGACAACCCCGAGTACATTTGCGCGCCGTCCGGGGACAGGCGCAACGGCCACTTGAAGTCGGTGGACGGCATCATCGGCGGCGGAGGCCCCGTGGCCGCCGCCATGGACAATCCCGAGTATCTGCTGGCGGTGATGCCGCTCCTGGGGACGGGGGTGCGGAGCGGACACACCGACACGATGGTGTGACGCGCGCCGGTGGATGCGGCGATATGAGGCGCCGTGGAACACCCTCCGCGTGACGCGACATCGACGCCACGGTGTGCTGCACCGGCAGACTCGAGTAGCCGAGGACTGTAGTGGAGAAAGCCCCGTGGAGTATCGTGTCAATGATCGCCCCCCTGTCCAGGGCGTCTCGGATTTTTATGACACCTGCAAAAAAGGGAAGCGCTAACCCCCAGTGACACGGCGGAGCCAGGGGCATCAGCAGGAGCGGTCGTGGTGAAACGGGTTTTGTTTGCAAGTAGGAGAAGTGCTCGTGGTTCTTGGGACTACCACGTGGGGACCGTGCCCCCACAGGTTCTCGTTTGTTTCACAGTCTTGTTCGTCACCAATCCACACAACGAGCCACAGGTGTGTGCATCGCAAAAGGCTCAATAACTCCACAGTAAGATCACAAAACCCACCGTACCATGGTAAATCCGTGGACACGCGGTGATGCGACAGGGGACCGGATTTACATCTCGCCGAACCTTTTCCTTTCAGCTAGTGTTTTTGGCTAACACGTACCGATGTCTCCCATGACCAGCAAATGGGGGCGATTGCCAATGCACAGTTGCGTTTCAGCCGTTTCTTCTCAACGTGAATCTGGCCCAAAAGGAACTCGTTCACAACATTTTTAATGTATTTGAAAGCATGGTAATTACAAATGAATCGCACACAGTAATGGAAAAAAGCTATAAGAGCTGTATATTTTTCGTGTTTTTATACCGTATTGAATTGTTTATTTTTTAACACTATTAGATATACCGAAGCAATAAAACAATGTGGTATGTATGATGGTCTCCGTGGTACTAAGCAATGTGTAGATTCGCTTCGCATTATCTCACTACTGAAAAGCACAGCACTACAAGCTTCAAATCAAGACAGCGCTGCAGCTTTCAACACTCTTCGGGTATGTCAATATTAACACTAATGAACTACTGTCTTGCTCTTGGCAGAATTACTCAACTTGTGTTGTAGCTAGTCACTTGTATATATTTAATGGAAGACTGTATATTTTTATTTGATATAGACACGGTTTATACATTGTAATCCACATCTGTGGTTTCGGTGACTTTTGGGGGAAACACCACTGTCTTTGATTGTGAAAGGGTGTTTCGCTGATATTTGCTTCGTATGAAAAATGTAATTGCAGCTAACAAGAAAAATGTTTATCTTTGCAAAATCTGTGTGTACAGAAGAGCAGTCATGAACTCACAACCTTGGAAAACATCCACTTGCTGACCATCCCAGCGCATTGTAATGATTTTGCTATCTCATTTATGTTTGGTGTTTTAGTCTTTTTCTAAAAGTGCAGGACACCGAGTTTATCTGCCGAGTTTATAGTGTACTGTACATAAATATTTTGTGTAAATATTGGTACGATAAAAGCCACTTTACAGATTGTAATTTCATACTGATATCAAAGTGCAGCTTAGAGGCAAGGCTCTGTATAATGGAATATAATGTATGTTTGTGAGAAAAACAAAAAAATGTTGTCGTTGGTTTTAGAAGTGTTGCAGCATAGTACGTCAACATTTAACTCCACCATTATGCTGTACAATAACTGTTATTTTAGTTTAAACAATCATATTTCATTTAACGCATACGCTCGTTGATACTTAAATACATGGATTCACATCACGTTCATAATTGTTTGGCTAAAACGCTAATTTAGATGAATAAAGATTCGACTCGGACAAAGAAAGGCCAAATGGCAGCTTCCTTTCACCAACCACAGAAACGCGTAGATGCCGAACGTCCGTTGCACCGACCAGGACAGGCAACGTTTCGCCAACACAGAAGCCCCCCTTAGCACGAGGCAACGAATAGTGTGAAGTCCAAGAGTATGAATTCCGAAGCCCTCATTGAAAAATGCACTTTAGAACTTAACTTTGCTGGCAAATTCTGTGTGTTAATAAAGGAAAGCAGTCCTAAGCTTTCTGGGAATAGTGTGTCCTGTATCGAGCGACGGTGCAAGTATTTTGGGATGCCCTTATCACCGCGTGCCACTCCCCGAGCTCCGAGGAGAGGCAATTGCTCAAGTATCCCCATGGCTCTTGCAGTGAACCCGAATGTATCCAGCAACAATTCCACCACTTTTGTCTCTTAAAATTCCCATCGGCGTGACATTTCTCATGTGTCGATTTTGTTTTGCTCATATGTGTTGGACCGTTGGCTCACACAAGCTTATGGCCTACAGGAGTACGCTATACTGTGAAACCTTGTACCTTGCGAATTGTAATGCTGCAGGCCCCGATAAGTTGTCTACTCTCTGGGTGGGGATTTTTTTGTACAATGTTTATAATGTTTAAAGCACATGAGCACATGTCGGTTCTTTCCAAAATTACACCTCTTATAGCTGATAGAGTTTTATTTTTTAAATCACTGTACATTGCTGAACAATTAAATGATTACATTTAAACTTCACTCACTTAGAAAATATTATCTGGTTTATTTTGTGTCAAAAACTATGTTGCGTACATAGAGATGCTGTCGAGGGCATACCGATGGTAAGGCATTAGCTCTTTTCCTTTAATGCTAAATATGTTGACCTGTGTTGGCATTCATTTAGGTTGGTGTACATTTTATGTGTAATGTTTGCTGAAGAAGCAATAAAGCAGTGGAATATTACATTTTCGGTCAATGCCACTGATTTATAAAATGTGTCAGTTGATGATTGTGCTCATGACCATTTGTCAGACAAGTCTCGTGAACAGAAGCCGTGGAGTCATTGGTGTCTTGATGGCTCGCTTGGTTCAATACAGCTCTCAAATCCAAAAATACCTGCACGTGAAAGAACAAGATGTGCTCATTCGTCATTGTTTCTGAAAATAACATTTCCGTCAAAAGTGAAGTGATAAATCCGAGGTTGTAATTGGCGTCTGCAAACGTTTTCACAATTCCTTAAAACCCCCAATAAACTCAATTCAGCTGGAGACACGGTACAGACGTCTGTATCGAATGTCAAACTTTATCCACGGACACAACTAGCGTCTTCCACTTTATTTTGGCATGCTGCGACTTGGGCCCGATTCCTGGCCACTGCTTACATTACTGAACAGCTGAATTAGCAATGGACCTCTCTTAGGTCGACTGAGCCTTAAATAAGTACCCGGTGCAATGTGTAACATCTGCACTGGGGAGACAAAGGCGACCAGGCGTTCCTGACCACGTCACCGCGTTCGCCAGCCGTGCAGGCTGAAGATGTATCCAAGTATGGCGCGTGTGGAGTCTGTGTTTTGTGTCTGTGTGTTTTAATGGTTTATTCATTCAATCATTAACTCGTGTTTATTGACAGCGAGACTAGTCCCACTGCAGGCTGTGATAATAACTAAGCACGCGGTGCAGACTTTGAGGCGTGTAAGTGGGTCACTGGACTCGCTCGGTCTGTGAGGCCACGCTGAGCCAATCCCTGATCTCTATGGAGCTCGTTATTGGGCCTGTACAGCTGCCATCACGGGATCGACGGAGACTTGGGGAGGCCTTCATCCAGCAGTGTCTTGACCATGGCTGATGATGATCATCAAAAATAATATGTGCGACCTACAACCCAAAAATATTCGTTCATATCAAGCGGTGCCTGCCAGCCTTTAACAAAGTCATCCGGAGGATTTCCAAAAAGATAGTTGTTACGAGCTGCATAAAAAAAAAGTTTGGCTTTGGTAAAACCTAACAAAATCAGACGATGTCTTTCCGACAGACCTGTTCCTCACCTGAGGACGGCTGCTTGCGTTGCGGCCAAAACGTCGTGAGAATTGTATTTTATGTTTAATTTTTATTATTTCCCTTCTACGTGACTTTACCGAAAGAACCAAGAAGATGAATCCCTGCAGTCACGAAAGCTTTAAATCGAAAAATCTAACAAAATCAGTTGGAGGTGTGGCGCGACAATGCCAGGGTGTCTTGAGTTGGGCCTCCACGGAGCCACCAGCAGCCACGTGTCAAGGTCTGCACCGCACGGTGGGCACTGCTCTCGAGATTCGGCGCCGCGTGATCGCCACCGCCGCGCATTCACCGAATTCACCTTCCTGGAAATGTGACAAATGTGGGGAGAAGTTGGCAGCCGCGAAATCTGGCAAACAGCCCGGCCCAGTTACCGCTTCACGGCTGTTTGATCCGCAAATAGCGACAACAATAGGGCCCGGCTGCCCACAATGAACGCGATTCAGCAAGAACGGAGCCGACACAAAGGAGCTCACTTTGCAATGGAAGTGGAGCCAGGTGGGGTTCATCATCGAGGGGGGCAGTCCCCCACAAGAACAACTCCTCATCCTCTGCCCCCTCCCCCCACTGCCAACCCAAATCCAGATCTCCTGCCCACACACCCCGAGCATGTGGTGAGGATGTAGTGCCCTCTGGGTGCGAACGACGGGTGCGTGCTGTCTGCAGCATGCTCTGTTTTGTATGACTATGTCTACTTGGTTGAGACCTCGAGGCCCTGTATGCAACGTGCATGTGTCCAGCCCACCTTGTCAATCCACTGCTGGATTATTTGACCATACTTCACCGCCCTGGTCAGTGCTGATTGCTGAATGTGTCGGGGAGGTGGGGGCATAACAGAAACTAGGATGCATACGAGGGCATAACGCTTAAAACTCCACACCAATGGTCTCAATCATTCATGGATGTACCTCTGTCTGGCCAACCCACTTATCCAGTTTAAAGTGATCGGTAGTCATGGACTTAAATGGAATGGAAAATACAGTACAGTACGGTGCAGAGGAATAGTATGTGCTGTGTAGAAGGGCCATTGCCACCCACCACGCGTGCCACCAAGCGTGCCACCCACCACCCGTGCCACCCACCAAGCGTGCCACCCACCACCCGTGCCACCCACCACCCGTGCCACCCACCAAGCGTGCCACCCACCAAGCGTGCCACCCACCACCCGTGCCACCCACCAAGCGTGCCACCCACCACGCGTGCCACCCACCAAGCGTGCCACCCACCACCCGTGCCACCCACCACCCGTGCCACCCACCAAACGTGCCACCCACCAAGCGTGCCACCCACCACCCGTGCCACCCACCACGCGTGCCACCCACCACGCGTGCCACCCACCACCCGTGCCACCCACCAAGCGTGCCACCCACCACCCGTGCCACCCACCAAGCGTGCCACCCACCAAGCGTGCCACCCACCAAGCGTGCCACCCACAGCAACTGAGATTCTCCACTCGCCATGGGGCGAAGCGGCTGCCCCCTTGCGGTCGCTGCTCGCAATCAACCTCACATGTCACCCTCACCCCCCCTCACCCCCCCTCCTCACCCCCCCTCACCACCACCCCCCACTACCCCCCCCTCACCACCGTGCATCATGATTAATTGATACTGTGAAGCGTGGATGATCGTGGTGTTTGGTGGGTGGCATTTATGCTGAAGTTGCCACAGCAGGTGGCACAGGCAGTGCATCGGCCACTCGTCTCAGTCAGTCGACCCGTGACCTCCTGGTGCACCTAGCCTGGCACAGGCTGCTGCTGTTGTTGTTGTTGCTGCTGTTGCCTCGTGGTGACGCTGCCTCTCGATTCGCTGCCAAATCCACGCGGCGGCCGCGAGGGGCGGCGCCTAAAATCCGCGTTCCCGGGGCCCGAGCCACCGCCACTCGGCATCCTCCTCCTCCTCGCCGTCTCTTCTCCTCCTCGCCGCCGCCGCTGCTGCTGCTGCTAACCATGGCCCCCAACGAGCTGGGTAATGCGACATCGCCAGCCAGACGACGACGTCTTCCCCCCTCTCTCTCTCTCTCTCCCCGTGCCGGGTGGCGATGGGGACTTTGTCGAGACGCCGCGCGGGTTTCGCTTTGTTCGTGCGTGGCGCAACCACGAGGTCGGCGCGTGGTTCCCGAGTGTGTGAAGGGAAAGGAATGAATTAACTGAATGAATTAGTTTAAAATCATACATTGATTGTAACTGCTGTGAATGATTCAACTTTACGCTGGGACTTCACGAATGAGTCGACATCACGAAGAATTAATGTACAGTGCGTGGGCGGGAATTCCCTATACCCCTTGCCTCTGACAATCGTATTAACAGCTGCGGAGGAGGGGTATAGGAACTTTTCGACCACACTATGTCAATGTCTCAACTTTCATTTTGTTGCTCTATTTAAAAAAAAGCGATCTAACAACAAATTGTTGTTAAGTCTGAGAAAGTTAGCATCGTGAAAGAGTTGCTATAAATGTATCGCTATGTTTACATGCAGCATGTGCGTGGAAATGTTTGCAAGTTGTGTTTCCGTGACTGCAAGGATCCACACTCTGTGGCTCATTCGGTAAAGTCACGGAGGTGAAAACATAAAATAATTGTCTTCTTGCGATGACGCGCGCTTGTGTTGCGCCCGAAACGGCGTGATTTTTATTTATTCAGTTAATTTTTTCACCTCCGTGACCTTACCGAAAGAACCAAGAAGTATGAAGCTCAGCTGGTTTGAGGCTGCGGTTGGCGTGTTGGTGATGGGAGGCCACCGCGGTTGTTGTTGCTGCCATAGGGCCAGCAAACTCCATTGTTGTACTGCAGCCGTGCACCGTCTTTGCGCACGACTTGCGTGGTGAAGTATGGTCAAACAATCCACAGAGGGCAGCGATTTCTGAACTTTGTTGTTGGAAATGGCCTCTCCTGGAGTGCGGTAAATTAATCCGATTCATCCGCGACTTTTCGCAGATGTGGGGAGTCGGACAGAAGTGACGGCAAATACATTTTATTATTCGCGTTTGTCCACGGATGACTGCACAGATATCGGAGTTCTTTTTGGATGGAGAAGAGATCGCGCGTTGTGCAAAGAGCACACAAACCAGTCGGTATCTGACCAGCATTTTGAGATGCGGTCCCAATTCCATGCGATATAATCCACACTGATTGCGTGTGTTCGACTTTACTGTTTTGATTGCGTTCGAATTATGCCTGCATTCAAAAATCGTGCCTGCGTCGTAGTAAAATTTGACAAAAATACTATACGGACTCTCAAATCACTTAATTGGAATAACCAATATCATCAACATCTTGAGGCCCACTTGCAAGCCGGTGCTGCATTGCCGGCGTGCCACATAGGGACAGCTGCCATCGGGGTGTCCCCTAGCCTAAACAGAGACAACCGTGCCTGTGTACTGGAATGATTGCGATGAGATGTGATGCAAGGCACAAAGAGATGTTGGGGCGTTTAAGTGCGCGGTAAATGTCGCTACAAATTATTGAGAATCGGTAGCAATCCCCTCGACACTACGGCCCACTCGCGCTCTCTCGATGGCATGCCAGGCTGGTCTTTGAGGGACGACGTCGAGTGGTTCTGGGACTCGCCGGTTGTTTTGAGATTGGAATTTCACGGGGTGGCTGGAGTTTGCTGTAAATGGCTCCCTAACAAGCGGAGAGCTTGTCTCATGCTTCTCAACAAAGTCCCCCCTTGGCGCACGCTCGATTGAGCCGTGAAGACGTCTCACAGAGGCATCTCTTCTTCCCCCGTGTCACGCACGATATCTTTAGACTCGCCAAGTAGTCGCGGGAGACAAAGGAATGATCTGTGCATTTAAGAGGCTCCCTTGCTAATGCAGCATACGTGTGCAGGGCAGTGAAGAGGGCGCGTCTTGGACTTTGTGGCGGAGCGTCTGAGTAAGCCATGGCAGCCGGGATGAATTCGGTGATGAGCCGTTACAGATTCATTCTAAAGAATCAATGTCGCTACCGCTTAAACGAGCGAGCAGTCGGCACTGGTTTCCATGGTCTGCCGTCAGCCAGTGGTGGGAATTCCACATTCTGATGGCAGAGTGCAGTACATCCATCAGTTGGCACTGCTGTTGGCCAAGTGTGAAGTGTGGGTTGGTCGAGTGGGGGAAGCCTAGGGCCGTTTCATGGATATTGCTCGCCACTCGTGATGGCCATGGCTGAAGATCAAACTCTGCTTCATAGTGCTGTATGATACAAAACATACAAATAGAGAATCTTTAATTGATCTATTATCTGTAAATCGATGTTTTATTACACTATCAGTATCTATTTGAATGGCTGTTGTAGACCTCGGGGCTTCCCCTGTGCATTTTATCCACTCTAGCATGGGGGCCTTTCCTTCTCATGGGCTCCTAACGCCACCATTGCACTGCCTGCGCACCCTATAGCTATGCCAACGCTCCACGATTCACACCACCTGCTTGCCCGCAACAACACCACTCGCACGAGTCTGCACCGCTGCCGTTGGCACGGGTCGGAGCCGGCCCCAGTGGGTGATGTTCGTCCGTCCGTCCGTCTGTCTCATCGCAGCGCTCTTCAGCGTGTCCAACAAGGAGGGCCTGGTGGACCTGGCCTCTAGGCTGGACGCTCTCGGGCTCGGCCTGGTGGCCTCCGGAGGGACCGCCACGGCTCTCCGCGATGCCGGCCTCTCCGTCAGGTGCCTATCATCGCCTGTGTGTCGCCTCCACGGTTGTGTCCCTCTAGACCAGGGGTCGGCAACCTACGGCTCCGGAGCCGCATGCGGCTCTTTACGGGCTGCTTCTTGACGATATGTACGTATGTACAGTATGTACTCAGATGCATTGCGGCTCTTGAAATACTGAATTTTGTACCGAATTGGAAAGAAATGGCTCTTGTTATTTTGGTAGCCGACCCCTGCTCTAGACAGTGCTGTTAGACACGAGGTGTGTGCGTGCGTGCGTGTAGTGGTAGTGGAGCGGTTAATGCACTTTGCTACGAACCCGGCAACCCGAGTTCGATTCCCACCCACGGCCAACACCAGTGACAATTACCTGAACCAGTTCTGGGCCTCCTCTAGATCGACTCAGCCTGAAATGAGTACCTGATGCAGTGTGTAAACATCGCTACTAGGGAGATAAGTTGGTTGGGCGTGGTGCTGGCCACCCACCGCCTCATGTGCCATTCCGGCCTTCACAGATGCTCACTTACAGCACTTGTCCCAACAATCTGTTACGGCTGCTATACGGTTGTTGTCAGAGTGAGTGTGAATGCGTTTGTGGTGCCCGGGTGGCATGGGGTGAGAGCACGGAGTCCGCACCGCTGAGACCCTGGGTGTAAGATCTGGGTTTCAGCCTGCAAAATGAGCTTTAACCGGGTTTACAAGCAGAGTGAGTTGATTGTCAAAACTACTGCACCACCACTGCACCCCAAAATGGAATTTCCAAAGTAATGAGATTTGCACAATTTTCTTTACGTTGTGATCTATCAGAGGCACCCCGTGACAGTCGTGTTTAAATATAATAAGTAACTGATTGCACAAAAATCACAACACCCAAACCAAATAGTTCGCCCTCGCCACTGCCACTTGTGTGCCAAGGCAAAGTTTATTTGACATTTTATTCAAATGGTTGAATATCAAGGGAATTACTTCCATAGGTCCAAATTCACGTGTTGTTTCTCTAGTTTTGTTATATCTTGTTTGCTTGTTTTTTCTCACTTAGTCTTGTTGTTTGTTGTTGTAACGTTCTAACCCGTCCCTATTGGACATCTTGTGAAAAGAGCTTTATAGCTCATTGGATTCTTCCAGTAAAAATAAATATGATTCATGAAACATTTCATTGGAATAAATTGCAAAGAAGGGAATCTCGCACGCGCGGCTCACGATGACACTAGCACAAGAATCGACTTTAAGATCTACAAATGGAGGAGATGGAGCGATTAAAAAAGGCAATTGCTTTCTAGCACCACTGCTGGTAGAAGGGGCCTCTGATAGATGGTAGCTCTGAAGGGTATTTGGTCTACTGTCCCTCGCTGATGAGACGTCTTGAAAGATGTGGACGTACCCACATTTTACCCCGCTGCACGTGACATCGACTAACCGTGGCCTACCCATTTATACTGCTGGGTGTAAATGGGTGGGGGAAGCCAGCAAATTGCCCCCTGTGTCACCAGGGCAGCTCCTTTTGTTTCAATTAAAATGTAAAACTGTTATTCCTTAATTGCTGGACGATTCTAATGTGTGCAACAAACTGGTTACCATTATTTCTCGTTTTTTTCAACGCAATTTTTTTTAAAATATACATTTTTAACAAACCCCGTTGATGATGGCCATGTGCACCCGTGATGGCGTGCGTGCGTGCGTGCGGTTGCGCAGGGACGTGGCGGCGGTGACGGGTTTTGCCGAGATGCTGGGAGGCCGAGTGAAGACTCTGCACCCGGCCGTGCACGGAGGTGGGGTGATCGCGTCCCCCAATTTCTTGGCCCACTCGGACGTTTGCATCCCACACACACTGCCCGTTCTGCAGCCCACCTCTCTTCACCATGGTCGGCGGCGGCGGCAGCCATTGCCAGCCCTGATCGAGCCACTGCTTGACGGAAGGCCTCCCCGTGCCGTCGCCATCGTTCACCCTGGCGGGGTGGCTAGGGTTGACGCTGCGCCTGTAATGATTTGCCCAGCCGAGTAATTTAACAAATCTTCACGATTTAAGCTGGCGATTTATTCTTTGTTGTAGCGCTGCTCGTGGCTGCTGGCATCACGAAAACTAATTTCATACAACAGATACAGAAATAAAAAAATAAATGATAATTGCCACATGCATGATTCAATCCACGTACCCTGAGCAAAAGAATAATTTTCAATTTGTGAATCGATGCATCGTTACGTCACAAATTAATGTGTGTCGTCGTTCACTGAGAGAGCGCTGTTCCTCTGTCGTCAAGGTGATGTTTGTTTTGCAGGGATTCTGGCGCGCTCGTCGGCTGGGGACCAGGCAGACTTGGAAAAGCACGGCTTCAGCATGATAAGGTCTGGGCCGACACAACGGATTTGTAAAATTATGAACACAAAACTTGTGCATTAGCCCATAGTGAAATGAGTCCAAATTAGTATTTTAAAAATTCTGATAGAGCATCCTTTGCGCGGTGCATCTCTGGAGTGCTTAATACATGTGATGAGAAACTTGCATCACATTTCGTCTCAAACATTTTAAAGGGCACCCCGAGTGACAACTATCTGCAAGTGGGCTTTCTTAGTCCACCGGTGAGGGGTGTGGTTGGGACGTGTAATCCCAATTGGGGAAATTTTTTCTTTTTTTTTCATTTGGCAAATTTGGTCCAATACGCTGGCACACAATGGCCCATTCGTTTCTTTGTATAAGTGACTTTGGAAATGTACATTTAATAATATATCTCCCGAGTGTAAGATATCCACAAAACCATTCAGTAAAAAGTATGCTTCGAGGTAACCTACTTTAGTAGTCCGATGAAGATAGCCGAACCTGCCTTAGTTGACCTCTTGTATAATTGTCAGGCTATTACCAATCTGTCCTCCCACAATTCAATGAGTTGGGTTAGAGTTAACACAGAATGCACAACCAATTGAGTACAGTGCTATGTGTTTGTTTATCTATTCAGTGATGAACCTTGTAAAACCAATTATTACTATTTAACGTACAAAAACTTCGACGTGGTTTTATTTAAAAATAGTTGCCTGATGTAGGAATACGTAAGTGAGGTTTGTGGTCACGAGGTTATCATTTAATCAACGCTCTAAACCGCTCGTACTCACGATCCGCTACCGTGCGTGGTTCACACCGGGGATGTTCTACCGGAGCCAGTGGGCAGCATGCATTCTTCATTTCCGTGTTGTTTCCATCTTGTTACCAGGGTGGTGGTGTGCAACCTCTACCCGTTCATTAAAACCGTCTCGACGCCAGGCGTCACCGTGCCCGACGCCGTGGAGCAGATCGACATCGGTAACACGATTTCTCCGTGAACATTAATTTCATTTGATACCTCGGTCTCGTGGTTGTAGGGTCGGTAATTGACAATAGTTTTTCACATGAATCATTTACGGAATCCATTATCGCTGCCAAAATTCGCGGAATCAAGTTTCGGTTCAAGTGATGATCGATTTGATTGGCCCACACGTGCGGACGTTCAAACTGCCCGGCACGTTGCAGTGTGATTGGCCTCGTGAGAACTCGTTGCGTACCAAATATACTTACATAGAGCTTGCAGCCTTTTGCTAATCTACTGCCGAATGTAGACTTCACCATGCCGTGTCAACAATGGGGCTTATCTAACTATACTCCACCGCACTGGCCTCGCTGACGGGTTACCGTGTGCGGTGATCGCCGCGTCGCCGATCCCCCCCGCAGGCGGAGTCACGCTGCTGCGCGCGGCCGCCAAGAACCACGAGCGTGTCACGGTGCTGTGCGATCCGTCGGACTACGGCACTGTCGCCGCAGAGATGGAGGCGTCGGCAGAGCGGGACAGCTCGCCCGAGACGCGGCGATGCCTGGCGCTCAAGGTGAGATGGAGCGGAGGCCGTTTTAACGTTGGAGTTCGTCCTAAGCGGCGAGGAACGCGGGCGGTCAGAAGCGTGTCGCCGATTCACGCTGGGAAACGAGCGTGGGACACGGGGTCGACTTCCGCACGGTGCGGCGAGGCGGCGCCACGCAACTAGCGGGGTCGTTTCCCTGGTCTCTCTCGCCTAACTTATCCGACTTGAAAATTCTGATTCGACGAATCGTTACATGCGCTGATCACTCCCGCCGTCTCCCTCCGCTCACCCTGTCCCCCCCCCCGCGTTGCTGCGCAGGCGTTTGAGCACACCGCACGCTACGACGCCGCCATCGCCGACTACTTCCGCCGCG
Organism: Lampetra fluviatilis; assembly: GCF_964198595.1. Lineage (NCBI taxonomy): Eukaryota > Metazoa > Chordata > Hyperoartia > Petromyzontiformes > Petromyzontidae > Lampetra > Lampetra fluviatilis. Next base: position 805,369 of record NC_136305.1, read on the forward strand.
AGTTTGGGCGCGGCGCGGCCCAGCTGCCGCTGCGCTACGGCATGAACCCCCACCAAGCGCCGGCACAGATCTACACCACGGGGCCCCGCCTCCCCCTCACCGGTCCGTGCCGCAGCAGTCCACTCGTCGACGAGTCGCCGCGGGCCCCTCTCGATCTCTCTCCCCGGCGGGTCTCGCACGCGCTGGTTCAGTCGCTGGTGTCGGCTGGAGTAGCATTAAATTACAAGCATTGTTTCTTACCGTGTGTATGTGTACGTGTACAGCGGTTTAGTCGATCCACTGATGGATGAGGGCCTCGCCGCGCTCTTGAGGGCCGTGGGAGTTAGTTGATCGTGCTTCAGCCACGCTGGTCAGAGTGGTTTGGCGAAGGCGGGGAACATAGAAAGTGCAATACAACAATTGTATTTGTTGCACTGCCCTCTGCTGAATTGTGACTGAATGTTGACAGGTCATTGGATCGACGCAGAGTATTGAATCGATATAAATGTACCAGCGAAACAGTTCATCCTCAATCTGCGATACGCCATGATTGCCACAAAGAACACTGATGGCCGTTGGGGTAGAGCTTAGCCGCTGGTGCGCGTTGCAGCATAGATGCGCTGAGTGGCATGCGTGTTCCCGCGTGCGTGCCCCCGCCTGCGTGCGCGTTTGTGCGTGGCGCAGTGCTCAACGGCTCCCCGGGGTTCATCAACCTGTGCGACGCTCTCAACGCGTGGCAGCTTGTGCGGGAGCTCAAGACGGCGCTGGCTCTCCCGGCGGCCGCCTCCTTCAAGCATGTCAGCCCTGCCGGTGCGAAGGAGCGAGTGCGCGGTGGCGCCTGGCACACATCACGGCTGAGTGACGGCAACACCTGCTGCTTCTCAGCCGGGTGGTGCTGGAGAACCAGCGGTGGCTGCCAGGCCTGCTTCTGTCTCATGTTTCATCGTCGCTCTCATAATTTCCTTTGGCCTTTCTACCTATACTCCTTCCTGCACTGTTATCTACGACTACTCTTATCTACCAGTACTCCGATTGACTTGTACTGTTATGATTTGTGTTGGTGGCTAATGGGCGTGTTGCTGCCGTGCAGGTGCAGCGGTGGCCGTGCCGCTGAGCGAGGAGGAGGCGCGCGTGTGCATGGTGCAGGATATTGCCGGCAGCCTGAGCCCTCTGGCGACCGCGTACGCCCGTGCCCGGGGTGAGAGGTCACGGGGGATGAGGGGGGAAATTCGCGTGGCATATAGGGAGGTTTAGAGGCTAATGGAGTCAACACTCAAGCTTGGCTAGATCGTGTTTAAAAGCAGAAAATTAATTTGCTACTATTTTTTTTATTCAGATCAGGCCCTCTGCTCCTTTACAGATGTGACCTGGCCACAAATTTTAGCTCCACGAAGTGGCTTATCACATCGAAATTTATAGCAGCCAAATACTCTAAACACATGTTGATTCTAAATGTGGAAAGAAAAACCAGAAGACCCGGATAAAAATCCACGTCACCACGGGGAGAGAGACATGCACACTCCAGATGAACAGGTGTCAGGGTTTGGATCGAACACACGACCAGCATACCAGGCAAGATAGTTAACATTTCCTAGCCACCGTGGCACTCCAAAGATATTGTCCTGGCAAGTCTCGGTTGAAATGGACCCATAACGTGGCAGGATCCATGTCACGCCTGATTTCGCTCCAATTGCCATTGGTTGATAGATTATTCACTTGGAGAGCAATAGTTTAACAGTGACTCCATAACAATTAGAACTGTGCTGCCAATAAACACTGCTTTATCTCGGGGAAACGGTGAACCATGAAAATCCTTGCCGTGGATGTTCGTAGGCGCTGACCGCATGTCATCTTTCGGCGATTTCATCGCTCTCTCGGACGTGTGCGACGTGCCAACTGCCAAGATTATCTCTCGCGAGGTGAGACCCGTGCCGGGGCCTCCCATTCCCTGGGCGGTGATGCGGTGGGCACGCGGGAGCGCTTTCTTTTGGTGCTTGTTTGCAAGAATTTCGTGGTTAGAATCTGGCAGGTCACCCTGGTTATTACTGTGGTGGGTGTATTAACCATAAAGTGATATGCGCCGTCTCTTTCGCAGCGGACGTTAAAGATCCCGTGATGTCATTTGAGAGGAGTGCGTCTTTGTATGCCAGCGGCCAAACTTGGCAAATAAAAAAAATTGCCTGTAAATTACTAAATTGGGATTACATCTAGTAATCGTCACCTCCTACTGACTAATGCCAACTTGCATGCCGGTTCTGAGTCACATGACACACAGGGACAGCTGCCACTCGGGGGTCTCCTAATGTTTGACATGAGCTGTGGTGTAAGGCGCTGTGAGTTTCTGGGGAATTTAAGCGAGCGTCTCGTGAATGTAAACATTAACGAATTGATTCCTTGCCCAATTCTCGGTTTGACTACTTAACTCAATTGAGGGAGTTTTCCTGCCTTCGGGAGGAGGAATGTGGCAGGAGTTGGGGGGGCAGCCAGTTTTAAGGGGTCCTAGTAATCTGTGACAAGGAGAAACTCTTAAAATGTTTGGTTGAATTTATGGCAGAATCGTCTCGGCTCTGAGAGATGCTCATCAAGCAGGTGATTTGTGTCAGGGTTTTATCCCCACAAATTCACAGATTTCTTACAGGATAAATGATTCGTGTTTATCCGGGTTGATTTTAGTAAAACGAGAGACAGCCAAGCAATTCAAATGTACCTACCGTCAAGTAATGGAACATTCCCAACTCGTTTGTACGTTTGGAAAGCATTGGCTGTTCTTTTGTTGCAGGAGAACCGCAAAGTAACCGTCTGCGTAACCGCATTCGACGTGCCGCGAGTCGGCCCCACTCCAGAGTAACTCTGCTCCCCCTCTCGCGCGCGCCGCCTTGTCTCGCTCAGGTGTCGGACGGCATCGTGGCGCCAGGATACGAAGAGGAAGCGTTGAAGATCCTGGCCAAGAAGAAGAATGGGAATTACTGCGTGCTGCAGGTGTGTCCGTCGGGAGAGGGACCGCACTCCCGAAACTTCGATACGGAAACTCCGCCCTCGCCTTCCTGAGAGCCCAGGCACAGAGGCGGACACGGTTATGAGATGGGGGGTGGGGGGCCCACAAGAGATTGTGCAGGTTAACTTGGTGTTACACGTCGGCGTCACGACGTTTAAGAGACGTCGGATTGATTGGGTTGAAAAGTAAGTAGGCTCAGGCCTAGAATATAGCTGCTATAAAATTCTACGTGATAAGCCCCTTCGTTGAGCTATCATTTGTGGCCAGGTTGCTTCTGAAAAAGAGCTATGTAGCTCGGTGGGCCTTACCTGGTAGAAGGGGTTGATGGGTGGTCACCGAGACCACAAACGGTGGAGTGGTAGCCAAAGGGGAACATCCACGGTGGAGACAGAGCGATGGATTTGGCGAGATAGCTTGTGACATGAGACCGGGAGAGATGATGATGCCAACGGCTTGGAGAAGGATTCATCCAGCAATCGATAGATCATGGCTGATGATCATCCTGCAATGTTTTCCCTTATTGAAGTGCTCACTTAAATGCGTTTTAATTTAATCCTAAACTCTCAATATATCATACAGCACTGTGTCTCCATATATCAGACAGAGTCGAGCGCTTGTGATGACTGTATTCTCGGTCGGGACGATCGTTTGCATTTCAACTCTCTCGCTCTGCCGGCAAGATGGACGCTGCATACGAGCCGGAGCCGCAGGAGTCGCGCACCGTCTTCGGCCTGCAGCTGCAGCAGAAGCGCAACGACGCCGTCATCGACCGCACGCTCTTCTCCAACGTGGTCACGGCTCGCAAGGAGGTGGTGCCCCCACTCCCACCACCAATTTCTGACGTGGTGTCGGCGGAACCCTGCCGCCCTCCGCTGTGTTTTGGGGTCGTACCGCGTGTTGTTTGGCGTGATTTGTCCGAACTGTCGAGCATTGCTGGCTGCTGGTGCTGCTGGCGTTTCCGCTTCATTGACGCAAAACTGCGAGCTGCTCTATTTTTTTTCTTTTCCAAATCCTGAGCGAGCTCCCAGCACCGCGTAGCGACTCCGGATCGTGCCAATCTACACGCGGTTCAACCCGAACATGCAAGGGCAGGGGTTGGCAACCTACGGCTCCGGAGCCGCATGCAGCTCTTTGCGGGCCGATTCGTGACGTTACTTATTAAGGACCGCCGTCTCGTATTCAGCACATGTATTGCGGCTCTTGAAATCTAGAGTTAATTTTTTTATGAATTCGAAATAAATGGTGGTGCTTGTTCATTTGGTTGCCGACCCCTGCGCATGGGAGAGACGCACGGCACGACCGCGGCAACCCGGCACTGTAAGGCGACACTCGTCGCGACCGCAGTCCAATGTGACCTGCCCACAGCCCCGAGCCACGGTGCACGGTGCTGTTGTGCCGTGCCCTGACCCGGCCTGCGACGTCCCATTGTTGTTGCCCGCTCAGCTCCCCGAGGAAGCCGTCCGCGATCTGATTGTGGCGTCGGTCGCTGTCAAGTACACGCAGTCCAACTCTGTCTGCTACGCCAAGAACGGACAGGTGGGATCACGCGTAGCTTATGTCTACATACTCTACGTACATGCGGTGAATCGAGTTTATAAAAAAAATATTACTTTTGCCATATGTTTGTTGTATGTAATAGGTTCACGTGACAGTGTTAAAATGAAATATTATAATTTGCACACTGCCAACGAAATTGTAAACAGCAATGTTAATATGTTAAAACACCAAACTGAAACCTTTTACAAGGAATCATGTCTGCATTAACCACAATACTTGTGGTCAGAATGCAAACAAAAACGTGCTCTGATAATAAATGCATTGTCTTTGAAACTGATTGGTCCACACCAGAGACAGCTTTCTTTTGAGCCTCGTCTGAAAACGGTGTTAGATCAGAGGACGCCAAAAGGCGTACAGCTCAAAGACAATGCACTATCAGAGTAATGAGGGCTCGGAGTGAGCATCTACATCATGGGACCTCCTTTGCCAGTACCAAAATATGAGAATAGGTTTTCCCCTTTTTTCTGGCAACAAAACAGCTATATTAAGATGTTAAAACACCAAACTGAAACCTTTTACAAGGAATCATGTCCGCATATATTATCAGTGTGTTTTTTCTTTGCATTCTGACCACAAGTGTTGTAGTTAATGCAGACATGATTCCTTGTAAAAGGTTTCAGTTTGGTGTTTTAACATCTTAACACAACTGTTTTGTTGCCAGAAAAAAGGGGAAAACCTATTCTCAGCAATGTTAATCTTTAAAAAAGAAAAGTTACTTCTTGAATGATCATGACGCTTAAACACAACGCTCAAACCGACAGTGATGGGGGTGTGGGTGAATCATTGAGCCTCGTGAGTTGGTAGCAGCAGGGTGGCGCAGTGGTAACACTCCGTGCCTCGGAGCAAAGCAGTTCCTGTGTTCCTTTCCGACTTGGGTGCCTTTTTCTGTCGGGTGTTTGTTCTCCCCTCCTTCTACATGGGTTTCCTCGGCGTTCACCGGTTTCCTCCCACGGTTAAAAAACACAGAATATTATCGGTATTGGCCACACAACATCACATCCCAATGCTGAAACATTACCGACAGACTACTCAGTCGGGATCGCACACAGCACCAATATCGCCCCCAACTACGAAAACTTGGCAGGGACCTCCTGCGAAAGAAGCGTGACACTCTGTGAGCCTTTCCCTGGGGTAAACCAGCACAATTAGCAGCAACGATCCGTAACCGGTTACCGGCACCAACGTTGATGTTGGGCGCGCTACCTCTGCAGGTGATCGGCATCGGGTCCGGGCAGCAGTCGCGCATCCACTGCACGCGCCTGGCCGGCGACAAGGCCAACCACTGGTGGCTGCGGCAGCACCCGCGCGTCCTCGGCCTGCGCTTCCGCGCCGCTGTGAAGCGCGCCGAAGTCTCCAACGCCATCGACGTGTTCGTCTCCGGCACCGTGGGGCAGGTGCGGGGGGCGGCGGAGTGCACAGGCGTTGGCTTGCCGACGCCGGCGGCGTAGGCCGCATCGTCCGTCGTGGTCGGCAGCATATCCATTGCCGTCATGGTCGTATTCGTCGTCGTGTTCATTCTTATAATCGTAGTCGTTATCTGGTTAGTGGAAAATGTAATCGTTGTTGCTGATAGAACACTGAGTGACAGAATGAGGAGCCTCTGGCAAAGTGTGGTTACTCCCATGTCTTCCAAGATGCCTGGCCAACGTGAAAGAATAGGCCAAAAACCCTTTTGAGGGGCTCTCTGTAGCTCGTTTAAATAAAGGCCCTTCCACCAGCAATGTCGAGCAGGGAATTGCACGACTGCACCTTAACCTTTTACACTCTCACAACGCTCGACACACTACTTCTTCCCGTGGCCCACAGGACGTGGACCTCGCCACTTGGCAGGCCCTCTTTGAGGAGGTCCCCGAGACCTTCACGGAGGCCGAGCGGAAGGACTGGATTGGTCGCCTCGAGGGCGTCGCCCTGAGCTCCGACGCTTTCTTCCCGTTCTGTGACAACGTGGATCGCGCCAAGCAGGTAGCGGAGGGAGGGGAGCGATGTCGGCACGTGTCCACCCCTCGATGGTAGCGCCCTGCAGGAGGCTTGTACGAAGTTGAATACCGATTTGTTTTCCACTCCATTGGGAGGCTGCTCATCCGCTGCTCATCTGCTGTCCCTATGGCCGTCTTCATCGACCCGAATGTCTTAATTTAGCACAGAGTTCCTCTCCTTCCTCCCCGCCATGTCTCTCCTGTCCCGAATCAACATAAAATTAAGTTTTTAGTGACGCCGCGTTAGGAGTGGACTGCACAAATAACAAAACACTTAACGCATTCGTCAATAATGCTGTGGCCTTAAAAATAAAGAAAGTAAATATAAAAGCCGACATTTTGGGCATTGGCCGTAATTAATAACATAAAGGGCAATTGCCTGAAACGTCGACTTAACATTGACGACCAAGATATGCTCTCATGACATCAGTGGTTTTTACACCTTCATTACATGCAACAGCGTTTAAATTTGTCAACGAGAATTCATATTAAAATAATTAAAAAAAGAAGGGACAGGGTAACAAAAATGTTCCAAGGCGAAAATACTAAATGTTCCATCTTCATGCACGCGTGTCTCGTCACGGCAGAGCGGCGTGCAGTTCATAGCGGCGCCGTCTGGATCCACCGCGGATCAGCTGATCGTGGAGGCGTGCGACAAGCACGGCATAGCGCTGGCGCACACCAACCTGCGCCTCTTCCACCACTGATGCCGCCACCCAGCGCACGTACACACCCGCACACGTGCTCACACCCGCACACGTGCTCACACCCGCACACGTGCTCACACCCGCACACGTGCTCACACCCGCACACGTGCTCACACCCGCACGTACACCCCCACACACGTGCTCACACCCCACGTACACCCCCACACACGTGCTCACACCCCACGTACACCCCCACACACGTGCTCACACCCCACGTACACCCCCACACACGTGCTCACACCCGTACGTACACCCCCACACACGTGCTCACACCCGCACGTACACCCCCACACACGTGCTCACACCCCACGTACACCCCCACACACGTGCTCACACCCCACGTACACCCCCACACACGTGCTCACACCCCACGTACACCCCCACACACGTGCTCACACCCGTACGTACACCCCCACACACGTGCTCACACCCGCACGTACACCCCCACACACGTGCTCACACCCGCACGTACACCCCCACACACGTGCTCACACCCCACGTACACCCCCACACACGTGCTCACACCCGTACGTACACCCCCACACACGTGCTCACACCCGCACGTACACCCCCACACACGTGCTCACACCCCACGTACACCCCCACACATGTGCTCACACCCGCACACGTGCTCACACCCGCACGTACACACCCACACACGTGCTCACACCCGCACGTACACCCCCACACACGTGCTCACACCCGCACGTACACACCCACACACGTGCTCACACCCGCACGTACACACCCACACACGTGCTCACACCCGCACGTACACACCCGCACACATGCTCACACCCGCGCATGTACACCCCTGCACACGTGCTCACACCCGCACGCAGACACGCGCATGCGCATCAGCATGCAGTGGGGGGTGGCGTAGTGGTTAGCAGTGCACTATGAACGCGGCAGCCTGAGTTTGAATCCCAGCCACGGTTAATATCATTTGCAAATGTGAACCAGTCCTGGGCCTCTCCTAGGCCAACTTGGCCTTTGAACCTGGTACTGTGTGTAAACGTCAGCACTGGGGAGACAAAGGCAGCAGAGCATGGTGCTGGCTACACCTCCTACTCACGTGTAGTGCCAGTCTTCATAGGTGCTCTCTAACAGCACTTGCCCCCAACAGCCTATCTAAAATATACAGGTGATCTTTGTCTTTATAAGCGCATACACCTGCATACACACACACACGAACACAGACGTACACGCAGACCCACATGCACACGTGCTAGCACATGCCATTTGCTTGCAGGTCTAGGCTCCTTTACACCCGTGATGATAAGAGCCCGCGCTTGTGCACGCATGACCGATCGTGCCCCAGTTGTGGATTTGGACCTTACATGGGGAGGATTGCAACCACAGTGGAGCACAGCGAGGTGGGAGGCAACTGTTATGTTTTGTCGCAGGTAATTCAGCCGAGCTTGAACGGCAACTCAAAGAAAACAAATAGAAATACGTCTTCCAGCCGTCAGTCAGCCCAGCCTGTGAGATGGCACGATGAGTTGTAAACCGATGCCAGGATTACGTTTGTGACTTAGTGTGCAGAATTAATGGTACGTCTGTGTCACTCGGCCCGGACTTTGGCTGCCGTTTGGTTGATGTGGAGGGCGCAGAATGCACGGTGGCACCCCCAATGACATCTACAGATTTTTTTAAACGTATCATGAATGCTGAAAAACATTCCCGTGAGACGTCCTATTTCAAGCCCTTGTGGGCGTAGTGGTCTTGCCATTCTTGTTCGAATGTGGCAGCTAAATGTTCCAGAGTCTGATTTCACACCTCATTAGTGGGGAATAATTGGGCTTTGTAAACGAGCGTCGTGCAAATGTGCCATTTGTGTGTGAAGAAATTAATATTCGAATATCTCTTGTTGTTTGATAAAAAAAAAATTGCCTCTGTGATCAATGCAAGAGAAGGCAAATGAAAACTACTTTACAAGGTGTGCCAGGAGATGTTAATACAGGGACTCCTCTACTTACGAACTTCCAGAGATGCGAACAAACCTGCCCCTGTGTCTGGTTGCCTGTTCGGACCGAGAGTCGTAAGTTCAACCGCCGCGAGATATATGGTGGTGGTTGTCACGGTGTCATTACCCAGCATTCCCAGCATTTCTGCCTGGGCCGCTGCCATTGTTTTGTTGTTGCCGTGCGGTTCACTACGACGTTCTCTGTCTACTTTTCACGAACGTTATCAACCCCCATGTCTCAGAAGAGTAAAAGTGGTTAAAGTATTGAGGGTGGTCGTCAGAAGAGGCGCACTATTACAATGGAAACTCAAGTGGACATAAAGCGTTGTGAACCAGTGGCATCTGCAGCAGATTATGCAACTTAAAGCCATTGCCCTGTTGAGTGTACATGCCTTGTAACATGTTTGTAATAGACATGAGTCAAGTTGGACTTGCGGACAGACCTCGTTAGTAAGTAGAGGAGTCTCTGTAAATCGGTGGGTTCAGTCCACAGATGGATTTGGTCCACTCACTGATTGCGTGTCTATGGTTTGAATCAATCCATGCAGGGTTTAGAGTGTTTATGCCCGTGTATACACGGGGTTTCTCCCACATACAAAACACTGATTAATGGAGTTTGCCAAACTTGCCAATGCAGGAGGACCAATAGTCTGATATTTTTCTTGGGTAAAATAACGTACATTCGAATTTAAGTTACCAGAAACGGGTGTAATTCGTGAATAATGCAGTGTTAAAAGTAAAAATACCAGGGTTTTGTAAAATTTACCAGGACTTGGTTACCCTGGAAATATGCAAGAGTTAACGTGTTTCCAACATAAAACCGTATTCTACATTGTTTAGTGATGTGGGTAAACTGTATAGCGAACGGGCTTGGCAGTAGTGTCACGGTTTATTTGGACACTCGACGACGCTGTGAAATTGAGTGGCAGGCTGATGAGGCCCCCTGATGACATTTCAATCAAAGAGGCACTAATTGAAATGCGGGTTTACAGTAGTTTGGCGCATCCTGCACCTGCAAGTTAGATTGATATGCTTCACATTCTTAGGCTTGGGGTATAAAGAAAAGTTTCTTTTTTTACGAACGGTAAACTGCCTGTAATTCCCCGATAAGAGTAATACTTTGCGAGTTGTTAAACGCATTGTGCCTTCTTGGTGTTTACAATAAATGCTCAATTGCACGATCCTTATTTGTGTGTTTTGTGAGAGCGAAAAACATGCCATGTTCTTCACTGATGGGTGGGGGGGGAGGATAAAGATGCATCGGTTAATATTGATTCTTGCGTAAGGCACACATCAAATTGCACTCGTACGAATCCATTGTTTTAGATTCATCGTCATCAGCCATGGTCAATCTACGGTTGGATGAAGGCCTCCCCTAGCCGACACCGTCTCCCACGATCCAGCGATGTAACGCTTGTCTCCTGCTTACAGCCCTGCTTCCATTTAGAAGTCGCTATGTTAATCGATGTTAAATAAGTCATTCTTGAGCACAATCGTAACTCTGAATTGTTACAGACCAAGTCAATCGCACTGCCATTTAACACAATAATAAGCTAACATTTTTGGATATGGTCCCTTCAGACTTTAGCCTATGATATATTTTTATATTATGAGGCACTTCAAAATGTGTTATGATGTTCTAACGTTCCATGCCATTACCCCTTTGCAGGGCTATAATCCAAGAGATTAGTGGCGTACAATGTATATTTCTTCCAAGACTTATGTTGTATGCTTGTGCGTCACTGCCAATGTCGTCCCTGAATTTAATGTAACTCCTTTGTCACTTTTGTTTTGTGTCCCATGTTAGCGAGCTCCGCTGATGGTCATGCACAGGTGTGAATATGGCCTCTGCTCTATCTGCTGCCGGCAGCGCCTGCAGTCTCCTCTCTCTCGTGTGGCATTGTGACAAGCAACAGTTTTTCTTTCTTAATGATCGTCAGAAATGAATACAATAGTTGCTCATCCAGACAATGAGGTGGTTGACGCAGTGTGGATTTCAGCGATACCGCCAGGGTGTGCATGGATGGAGCATTCATCGGCGATGTGCTTAATGGTTTGGATGGAACGTGCATGCTGATCTGCCGCGTTGTGTTCGAGCGCGGTGCAGCGTGGTCCATAGTCGTGGAAGAGAGGATCCCGGTACTTCCACCGTGGGATCCTGCAGTGTAGTCTGGGTATGGGATTGCTTCTGCCGCCCACGTGTCTCTGTTTGCCGTGTCGGGAACAAGCACCACCTTGCCAAGTGGCCCAGTTTGGCTGCATGGTACGACTAGTCTTCGCACGGCCGTATGGGAAAAGTGCAGAGTGTAAAATGTTTTAATTTGGCGGAATGTAATTTTCCATAGAATAAAAACGTTTAATTGTCTTAATAGGCAGTAGTATTAAGAAAAGTGGACTTGGACAGGACACTAGAAGGGACGACGGGCGATAGTCAAGAATAATAGCGGAGTGGCAGCCAAGGAATGGAACGCATCCGAGATGACGTCCACAGGGGAGATGGAACGATGACATCCATTCGTGTGCGGACGCTGGGTGAATGGTTGCATCGCATGATCGTGGGAGGTGTCGACGTATTTGGGAGGCATTCATCCAGCAGTGGATTGACCCTTGGAAGGTGATGTTTAATCTTCACATGGTACGTTGATTGTGGTTTGTCCACAGCTGTCGGTGGTATAACCGAAATAAAGGTTCCCTCCCAGCCTGGGTGGAGCCGCAGTCTAAAGTGTGTGGTTCAGTGACGAGTACGCAGCACTTGAGCTCGTGGATGCTACTCAGCCCCCGTGTTATTGTTCCGATCTGGCTTGAGCAGGGAGGTTGTGAACCTGGCTCCCGCTGGACAGAGTGGACGTTCATAGCCTTGAGCCCATAATAGCGGAATCCAGCCTCCGTGTGCCTGGGCTGTCTTGGGAGGCAGGATGGCGTGGTGGTAAAACTTGCGCCTCACAGCAAGAAGAACCTGGGTTTGATTTCTGACTTGCGGTGCCTTTGTGTGTGAAATTTGTATATTCTCGCCTTGTTCTGCATGGATTTATTCTGGGTTGCCTGGTTTCCTGCCATGGCTAAAGCATGTGCTTTCCTGGGCACACCTCTGATGAGCGTGGTTGGCAATGCGAAACAAGTTCAACGTGGATATGCAAAACAAAGTACGTAGAGTACAGGGTGGCCCATATGTCTTGTGACCCCCATTTAATTATCCCAACTTTATCTATTTTTTTAAAACTAAGGTTTATTCAAAACAGAAATGATTATGCAAAGGAAAAACATGTTGGAGATAAATTAATGGGGGGGGGGGGGGGGGTCACGAGACGAGACTTCTGGACCACCTTGTAGATATGATTGAGTTTCCCTGCAAGGAGAGCCATTCTAAGGTAGGTAGGGGCTTTCATTCAGGCTGACCAGAGGCCACGTGTTCGTTGTGTCCTTTTACAAAAGCCAAACGGACCGAACAGCTGGACTTGGGACTGCGTATGTGTCGAGGAAGGTGAGTGCCGTGTCGGGTTGGTGGGAGAGGGGCCTGGCACGTTGTGGCAGCTGGATGTGACTTGGATTGCAGTTACCCTGATTAAAGCCGGATCTTGTCATGGTATCCATGGTAAACTTGCACTTTAATGGAACAAGTGGATTGGAACATGTTACTAGAGCTTACACACGTTTCTAAACTGGCGTATGCGCTAAATTTATTTTCCAAAGATTAACGTTTCGGCACAGAATCGCACCTAAAATAAATTTTCATTATCTAAAGATGAATCTCAGGTTAGCTGTGGTGTTCCTAAGTGTCTGAAGCTTAATTAGTACAAGGAACTACAGTACAGTAAATGCAGGGACTCAGCAGTCTGTGCTGACGTTACCTCGCGCGATTAATCGAGTGTATAAATGACGGGAACCCTGTCAAAACAGGGAAATAGGGCAGGCCGGAAACACAGTGGGTTTAACAAGTCACTGGACCTTAGTAACAACTACTTCGCGTGGTAAATAATGTCTGCCTAAGTCACTGTCTTAAGTTCCTATGTGTGTATGAAGGTGGTCGGGGCAGTGTCAGCTTACGCGTGACCTTCTGCCATCACGTGTAACGACAGCCTCATCGTGTGTTTGGGTTAAGCCGCCGTGAAGGTGACTTGTGACGGCTGTTTGTTTTTAAATTCACGTTTGACGTTCAAGTGAAATGTGTGAGGCCTGCCCGAGCAGTGCCTGGCACAGGACTCACACCGCACGTGGAGCCGACTGGAGCGCCTGTGTTTGGAGGCAGGACCCCGGTAAGATCAAATACATCAAAGTCTTAGATCCGATCTCGGAAGCTTAAGCTTGGATACACGGTGCATAACAGGTGTTACCGGTTTGTGTGAGGCTATCGTGTGAAGAGGGAGCAGAGGACGCTCCAAGAAACATCAGTTGCTGTACTTTTGCTCCCCACCCCATCTTCACCAACCCGCCTGGTGAAGTATGGTCAAACAACCCCCACAGTCTACACGCGTGTGGGGAGACCCCATGACGTAGCCTGCCGCAAGCACCACCCAGGCTCAACCTTGCTAATTTGGTCATAATTAGGCAGACCCGACAAAGAGTGCAACACATCCAATATATAATCCCATACATCCCATATATAATGATAATATTTATACTGGAGGAATCTGATGAGCTATCAAGCTCTTTTTCAAGGATGTCCAGTAGGGGAAGATCAGAACGTTACTGCCAGCCATCTCAGTCAACCCATGGCACCTGGGTCTGATTCTTGACCTGCCAGCGAGCCTTCGACACTTCACGTGGCCTCAAGATGAACCTAGCCTGGCACAAGCGCCGTGGAAAGGTCAGCGGGGACGCGGGTTGCTTTATTACGGAGGTGTGTGCTTCGTGTGTGGGTGTGTCTGAATATGCCAGCCGAGTGGAAGTTGAATGGGTTACACGTGTTGCACAGAGCAGCTCTTCACCTATCACAAGACCCGGCCTCGTCCATAGTCACTCTAACGGAGGGGGGATTTCCGAGAATCTTACACAACTGTATTACCCCTGTTACACAATCAATCTTACACAATTGTATTACCCCTGTTACACAATCAATCTAATTAATGTATCATTATTTACATCAAAATGTTCCTGTTATATTTACGAGTGGATATCTTTACAACATCTCGCTATCTCAAAAATCCCCAGTTAATGCAGCGGGCTCTGTAGGAATGACGTGAACACGATTGTCGGGGGTGTGTCCCACCCCCACGCTACCCCGCTGAGTTGGTACGACCCGAGGTTATAAAGAGGGGCTCGCGCTGCCTGCCGGGAGGCGCGAAGATGGCGGCCGTGCGTGGCTTCGGTGCGGCGCGCTCCACGCTCAGGAAACTCGCGGTGAGGTGGCAGACGACGAGGAGCAGGAGACGGTGGCACAGAAACACAAACGTGTAACGTCAGCACCCCCTTTTGTTTGATTAATTGTTGCCTTTAACCCGAGAGCGACGCGGTTGCGGTATCGCTTCGGCGTCCTGTGCTCAAGGTCGAGGCGGCCGGGCTGAGGGGACACGCGACCTGACGTGACCTCCCGGCTCCGTCCGCGCTAGCGCGGAGACGTTTCGGCCTGGTCCCTGTGTTCAATGTAATTTCTGTTCAAGGTGTTGCAAACGTAATGAAATGTAACGCTTTTGCTGGCAGCGGTGTCTGCCTGTGCGCGTGCTGTAGGGGAGGTTGAGGCTGGGCTGCCTGACGGTAACTCGCGCGACGCGGGTTCGACTCCGGCGTTCGCCACGTCATTGAATTTAATGCAATTTAATATACACAAGAGGGTACATATACAATTGTATCGTAGTTCTGAAGTCTAAATTGCAGCTTTGTCGCGTCAAAAACGAAATGTAACTAGCTTAAAAATGTGATATTTCTGTACTGTACCATGATTATCTGATACGTGTGTACAGTACATTGCAGCGTGTAACCGCACGCCTGTGACCCCAGTGTCCATTTGATCAATTATAAACCAACTTGGGAATGGTCAAACACAAAATGTATCTGCTTGGCATACCCTTAATGTCGTCTGCGATTCAACTCAAAAGTAGTTGTAGTGCTGTTACCCTTGGACTCGAATACGTTCTGATCACCAAAATGGCTTTGAGCCAAAGCCCTAACGCATCATTAACATTGTTCTCCATCTATGAGAACAACGATTTGGCTTGAGGGACAATCCAGCATTAATCAAACACCTTCAAAAAACGTTGCACTCATTGGGGATATGAGGGTATGCCAGAGAGAGCAGTCAGTCGTGCAGGAGGTTATGAAACCGGCTGCTTTAAAACCGGGAAAAATGTGGTCGGGGAGATAATTCTGAAAGGAAACTTGTGGCAGTCTTCTCTGGGTGGTCATGTGCTGCCATGGATCAACAGTATTACGTGTTCCCGTGGGTAACGGTGGCATTAAAGATGATGATGAACAGGTGGAGGAGTATTCTCCCGGTTACACGAAGCGCACCCAACTTTGCTTTCAAATTTCAGGGGGATAAGTGTGTATTATAATCTGAGAATATGGTCATTTAATCAATTGGCGCACTTGTAAGGTGGGCAGCAAACTTCTTGAGAGCTGCGTCATAGGTGGCTGCTCAATTTAATGAGACGTGGAATTGCTTTGAGCATCATGTGAGCGATAGGCATGCGTGCCTTGCTGATAACTTAATTAAATTGCGCACCTCTGAGAGCTTGGCACCGGGATGACCTCTAGAATAGGCAGGGCACGAGCCTGACGGATTAGGAATTTTGTTTTGCCAGGAGTGGTGAAACACGAAATTGATTCACAGGCACAAGTAGAAGAGTCGTTTTTATATTTAAATTATCAACAACAAAAACGTATCTGGCACAACAAACACGAATTTGTATAATTGTTAGCAAATTTAGACTTTCGCAACATTATTATATGCTTTTATCGTCGTAGACCTGGATGCTGCATAACAAACACTATAAAAAAATATTTTCTAAATTTGCGTGTTTGGACTACCGCAAACTTTGCTGTAAGAGTAAAAAAGAACAACCAAAAGTTGATAATTTAAATTCGATTTAAGCCTGCGATGATAACCGCATCCATTCTCGTGGTCGCCTCGAGCACGTAGACCTCCACAGTGCTCGCGTGCACTGTAGAAAGTTATGCAAACACATTGAGGAAGGCATTTCAGTTTTTCCTTAAGCACCATTCACCTCCAAAGCTGTGGGTGAGGTCTTTGGATATCAGTATTTCAGGCACGTTCCATTAACGTATGCCACTTGTAGTTGGTAGTTATATTTTGGATGTAGCTTAGAATGCGCAAATAATATATAGTTTATATATAGTTTCATTTTAATAATGTTCTCTTGAATAATGTGCTGTATGCATTATTTATAAGTATTTTGTCTTTGTGAATGTGAGAGCCATAACCTGTTTTGCACGAAAGGGCATACGCTATAATGGGACAGAATAAAAACTGCAATAATTCTGTATTTTTCTGTGATTGGTTTGATTGTGAGTGGTAAGATTAAACCATGAATCAAAAACTAGATAAAAAATATATATATTTAGCCATATATAACACGCCTCAAAGGGGTAGTTAATTATTTTTTGTATCCAGTTTTAGTCCAGATGACTGCAATCAACCTGTTTTCTCTCATGCAAAAGACGAATGTGGGACGGTCCTCGGTGAACCCCTTTGGCCCATGTTTACTGGCTCGCCTGGGTAGCATGGTGGATCATGAACCCATCGCAAAGCAAGCAGGGATGTTTGTAATTGTCATCATTCTCTTCACAGCTGTGCTGCATTAAGTGTTCAGTTGGCTGTTCATTTGTGTGCACTTCACTGTTCAAACATTGTTTTAAGCATCCTGATATACTAATTCATGTGTGTGTTCAAGCCAAATGTTTTTTTAACACCTTCCTCTATTTAATACAAATATGCCAGCAACTGTTATTGTAACACATTTTTAAGACACCTGTTTTGTAAAAAAAAATGTCTGGTTTAGATTGCTAACATTGTTTATATTTACTTCACAGCTGTAACATTGGTATATTTTTTAACCAGGTAAAGTCTTGATTTTGCAGTTTACATATTGATATTCTCGTTGACTGTCTACCTTATTTGTAGTGAATATAAATGCGTATTTTCATAACCTTGGTCATTACAAAACTCTAAGCCTAACTTGAGTAGATGATAAAGTAGAAGAATACCTAAGGTTTCATGGTTACATCATGCAAGAAATAAAACGCTTTTTTCCATTGTAGAATCCAGCAGTGGGACGGTCAGTAAGTGTCACCAGCACCAGAAACTTCAACTTTACCGTCTACGGCAAGAAAGATGCCAAGGCCAAATCCTCTGATGCGGTAAGCAATGTTCTTGGTAGCCTTGACATTGTGTGTATGGCGATTAATATGGTGAGGCATGGTAACCTAGACTGTCACGGTTCTATGCCAATTAACCGTTTGGCATTCCAGTCTATGTCCCTGTGGTAGGCACCACACACAAGTGGGTCTCAACCCACTTGTATACGGTGCCTAAAATAAGTACCTGTGGTGCCAGGAAGTTGGGTGTGCATTTAGGTAAATGTGTAAGGATTTTGATATCCCTAAAACACTGTAATCATCATCACCCATGATCAATCAACTGCTGGATGAAAGCTATCACCAACTCTCACATTCCTGCGATGTAACATTCCATCTAGCATGTGCGCACAAGCTAGTTTCATCGCTACATCGTTAGTGTCAACCACCGCCATCATAACTTGTAGTGATGTGTCTTGCCCAAGCCTGCTTTATTTGATCTTTCTGACTATCATATGTAGATATGGCTATTAAGAACAATGCATTATTCGTGTGTTTAAATTCTGAGCTTTTAAAAGTCAATGAAATTAGGTTTATGTCCTTTAAATGTTATTTATCCCCATATTGTTGGGAATAAATGGTGCATAACTTTTTTCATCTAAATCTGGCCCTTTTTTAAGTGTACAATGGTTTTTATCTTGTTAATGCACAGGGGTGTGTGATAGTGGGAGGGTATGTATGTATGTATGTTGAACTTCTTTCACACCGTACGTAGTCAACCATGCTACGTGCGGGGGAAAGACAAACTAAACACAAAAGCAGTTCTAAAGAAATTAGTTTTCAATCTAGGGTGGTAACGAGGAGTGTCTGTTCGCAACTTTGCCCGTGCAACAGATCTCGCGCGAGTACCCCGTGGTCGACCACGAGTTCGACGCGGTGGTGGTGGGTGCCGGCGGCGCGGGGCTGCGTGCCGCCTTTGGCCTCTCGGAGGCCGGCTTCAACACGGCGTGCGTCAGCAAGCTGTTCCCCACACGTTCCCATACCGTCGCCGCACAGGTGCGTTACTGTCCAATGCCACCAGCGCAACGCTACTGCTGTGTGTCCTTGAAATAACTTGGGCGGATTGACCCTCTCCTGTACACCGTGGGTTTCTTTTGGGAGCCCCTAAATATCGAAAATCTAGAATATCGCACTCCCAAAGCTAAACTTTGAACATTGCGCAAAGCAATTGATTTATAAGCCGTGTCTCCACACTGTTTTATAGCATTATTTTGGTGATTTCGAAAACGTATGGTTAAGCCACATTTGTTGGAGTTAGCCTGATAACTTAATCTAAATTGTCTTATGGTTGTTATTGTTAGACTTGCATCCCATTGGGATTTTTGCACACAGCGTTGATATACGGTGCTTTTTTCTGGAATATTTTACTGGATGTTTCTGTTGCACGTCGTCACTTTAAGGTGTTCTTTGTTCATGTTTTGTTTGTTGCGGTTGCACCCGAGTCAAGAGCCTCATGGCTCACAGGGCTATACCTAACAAATGAAAACTGAAACTGCAGATGCATCACGAACCAGGCAGTCTCAGTTTAGTAGAAGGTAAAAGATAAGGACGCAGCCTTGCAATGACTTTTCATTACTGCTAGCAGAAAGGTCTCCACTAGAGCGAACTCTAGAGAAAGCCCCTTACAGGGTGTTTTGGCCTGCTCTTCCACAAGGCCCAGTTTAGTACTGTACAGTACTATAGCATTGGATTGTGCTTTCCAGAATTGCCTTTTTATCGTTGGTTTCATGTAAATAATAAATTTTGTTAAGTATATAGTAATGATATACTGAGGCTCGCTCACTGAATTAGTCCAGTGTTTCGTGGACCCAGTATTGTCGTTGCGGCTGTTACCTTATATTTGGTGTAAATAGTGCTCGTGCATCCACAGGAGTGCAGCAGTCTTCTGTCGAGGGAGGAGTCAAGCATCTTGTTGTTGATCGGAAAAAAAAACATTTTTGTGGATTCCCTTGTTTCAGTTCATCTTTTTTTAAGTATAAGGATTTATTTGAAAATAAAAACAAGTATTGAGTAATCATTTATTGTGCAGTTATGAAGTAACACTTACCACAGCATACAACTTTTGTGTGATAGTGATGGAAAAGCGACATTTGGGTTAACTGTTTCTGTAAGGGAGAGGAGGAGGGATGTTAAAATAGTACCTTGTGCACTATTTCACGTTCGAAAATGTTGATATTGTTGAACACTTCTATTTGGATTACAAGCAGTATAGATAATTTGTACAGGGTGAAGTGCGTCTAATATAGCGATTTGTGTACGAACTGTGCATACCCTTTTATCAACTTTTTCTAAACGGACCTCTGATAATATGGCAATAAAAACGTCTAAAATCGTGGACCTTGGCGCCGCGGTTAGGGCTGAACGGCGCGGCACGTGTGCTCGTGTGTCTGCAGGGCGGCATAAACGCTGCGCTGGGCAACATGGAAGAGGACGATTGGCGCTGGCATTTCTACGACACGGTGAAGGGCTCCGACTGGCTGGGAGACCAGGACGCCATTGCTTACATGACGGAGCAGGCACCCAAGGCTGTCATTGAGGTGTGGAGCAGTTGTGCGTCCGCGTGTGCGGTGTCGCGGCTAGCGCGCTGCACTACGAACCCGTTCGATACCCGCTCACTCAGCCTCAAATGAGTACCTGGTGCGGTGTGTAAGCATCGCCACTCGGTCGGGCGTGGTGCTGGCCACCCACCCACCTCGTGTGCCGTGCCGGCCTTCATAGATGCTCGCTAACAGCACTTGCCCCAACAGTCTCTTAAGGTTATACAGGGGTTCTTTGTCTTTTCTGAGGTAAAACAAAACAAAATCCAAGTGCTGACAGTTTAATAGGACTTTAATGTCTCTCAACAATTACATTTCAGTTGGGAGTGCCATTTTTCTCCTTAATTATGTTTCAAAACCAACATGTTATTTTGGTCTGTCACAGTTACAGTAGGGCCATTGGCATCGTCATGAGATGGAATAATGCGTAACAAATTATACGAGAGCAGTGCATCACCCTGTGATAGAGAATGCTCCGCGTTGGGAGCGATCAAAGAATAGTTTTGAAACCTCTTCAAGTGACTTCTTATACACACGAGGGGGCAGCACTTACCCAGTCACCCTGCTGCAGAAAATTTAAGTAAACAAATGAATGCAATATTTTTTTCATGCCATCGGAAGTAACCAGGCAGAAACAGTAAACTTGCTGACACTTGAGAATCTGGTTTGATGACAGACTGGCTACCGCATGTGAACCCAGAACCTCAGTCATGCCAGCTCTGTGCTCTAAAATTAAATTTATGTCGCAAGTATTTAATTTAAAATTAGTGTGTTTTATATTCTTCTCACCGAATGCATGGGTTATTCTCAGACGATTTTGTATTTAGTGCCATAGTTTATGAATATTGACATACATTTTATTTTCGCTTATGTGTTTTGCTGATATTATTTTTCCAACCCTTAATTTCTAAATGTGTTTCTGGATACAAACAGACCAACAAACATATTATGTAGCAGGCCTACAACAATAACAATTTTGATTTGAAGCTTTCGTGACTGCAGGAATCCATACTCTTTGGTTCTTTCGGTAAAATCACGTAGGTAGACAAAATAATTGCTCACGACGTTTCGATCGCAACGCAAGCGACCGTCTTCAGGTGAGAGGAAAAGGATGATGACGACCGCTTGTGTTGCGATCGAAACGTCGTAGTTTTTTTGTTATTTTGTTATTTTCTTTGAACCTATCTACGTGACATTACCGAAAGACCCAAATAATATGAATTCCTGCAGTCACGAAAGCTTTAAGTCAAGATTTAATATCTAAATATAATACAAACGAGATGTCAAAATGATAAACATATATATGTTCTCGAATTGTACTGTGACCCCCACTAGTAACAGTGGCTTTACTAACTTGAACAAATGAATCTTTACATGTCTGTTTTTGAGTGCCCATAAAGTTGTACTGCACACGTCTATAAATGAAATGTACTCCTTTGACCCGCAGCTGGAGAACTATGGAATGCCGTTCAGCCGCACGGACGACGGCAAAATCTACCAGCGTGCCTTCGGAGGGCAGAGCCTGAAGTTTGGCAAGGGAGGCCAGGCCCATCGGTGCTGCTGCGTGGCCGACCGCACCGGCCATTCCCTCCTGCACACCCTGTATGGACGGGTGAGCCCACTCACGACCCCCTCTCTGCCTGGAGGTCTGTCCAGGCCCAGGCGTTAGGTGCAGAGATATTCTAAAGTAATGTAAAGTCCATTATCATTGGACTTCTGAATGAAGGCCACTCTACATACATTCATGGGGGTTGTTTGACCATACTTTGTCAATGCTGGTTAATGTGGGTTGATGAAGCCAGAGTGGAGAGGGCCAGTTCATAGTGCACACACCAGTGATGTTAACCATGGCTGCAAATCAAACTCTGGTCGCTGGATTCGTCGCGCAATTGCGCCACGCCAACCAGCTGATCGCAGCGTTACCCTTATATCAGAGTTCAAGGACATAGCGTGGAACGCTTGATGACTGTAGGAGAATTGCACTCTAAGGTTGATTTACAGTATTGCATAGCTTGCGTGTATGTGTAATATACAGGACACGGCTTAAAGGTTTAGAAAAAGACATGTGTTAAATTTTTTTTTTTACTGTATTGTTTTGGTGCTCCTGTAAAAAAAACCTAAATAGCATTACACACATGGGGCATTTGTTCTCGGTCATTCCTGTAACGTCTCTGAAGGCTTTCCAGTTTTATATACATGAGCTACTCGGGCTGTGAATGGACACAATGTTTGCTGGGTGGGATTATAAACGCTTTGTTCCTTTGCACTCATGCGCTGGATACAAATATGCGGTTACGTGCCAATGTCATGGCCATATTGGCCAATCGCTTTGGGATATATGACCGCCCCGAAATATTAAAAATGAGGCCACCGTGTCAGGAAACTCTGTTCTGGCAGGTTGACAATAACAAAAACTGCACGTTGTTGCAGGCATAAACTGCTTTTTAGTGCACTATGTAGTCGTACAAACCCCAGTAAATACAGAAATATACATTTGAAGTAAAACCTTTCTCTTTTTTTCGAACTTAACACTGCTGTCGACTGAATTAAGACAATAAATACTGTTTCACATCTCCAGGGAAAGAGTTATATATTATATCAGGCTGTAACTTAATACTGTTCCTACCAACTTGCAAGTTACTGTTGGGAGTAGCGATCATGCAGAGCCATGATGTGGTTACCACAAGGCTGATGCAGGTGCTGTCTATTTTTGGGCACAAGGCAGGTTCCATCTTGTGCTATATTCATCCTGCGTATGAAAGTCGACCCCTGCCCGTGTTTCGGGTTACATGTTGTGTTATGAGAGTAGCGTGACCCAAAGCTGGCTTACCGGTGATATAATGTACGCAAGGAAACACTTTGTCGGTGAGAGAAAAGTAAAAATAAACTCATCGAATAATCGGTTTTAGCCGAAAAATCACACCAATATGCATGTCTACAGAAGTATTCAAATTAGCGATAATAACGTGACCTTCAGAGCCACAGAAAGATTACTTCATGCCACATGGCATGATGACACCATCACTTTGGCTGAAAAAGCTTATCCATTTAGGGCTGATTTTGGGCAACCCTTAGATCAATTTTACCAGTATAGTCAAGGGTATGTCCCTAATAGCAACACAACCTGTTCCGTAAATGTTGTTTATACTGAATCATCTTTATGGGAGTTATCCTGACCCCCTGTCACAGATATACGAATAGAGTAAACACATTCATGCTTTGAACACAAGTTGTAAAACATTGAAAATTACAAAAACAATGTTTGTAGCAACATGTAAATATAACAATGCCGTGGTTGTCATTGTGTCATGGTGGCAGTCCCTGCGATATGACACCAGCTACTTCGTGGAGTACTTTGTGCTGGACCTGCTGATGGAGAACGGCGAGTGCCGGGGAGTGATCGCCCTGTGCCTGGAGGATGGCTCGATCCACCGAATCCGAGCGAACCACACTGTGCTGGCCACCGGGTAAAAGCCTGCTGCTGTAAAGAAAATCTGTGCAGTGTAAACATTCTCGCCTCAGAAGTTCGCGCGAGAACGGTCGTATAAAATCGCTCAGCTGTTAACAGCTGTTTTGAAAAACAATTCGATTCTGCTGTAAATTCTGCCTTTAAAACTATCTGTTGTGCTGCTAGTGTTAAGCCTTCTATACCATTTTTTCATGTCTTTTTTTGTAAAAAATAATTGTGACTCCCAGTGGTTTGGAACCTCATGCAATATATTTGATCACGACTGATTTAAAGCAAGGATATCGATTAATTATGCTGCAGAGGTTGTGCGTATATTGTTATGTTGTGAATTTCACGTAAAAAAATGAATACAATTACAGGAGAAACACCTTTTACCCACAACACTATTACATGTGAATCCTCGTGTATCTGCCGGAGTTCTAGGTTATGCAAGAACTCCGGTTATCCACAGCCTTACTCTTCCTATAATCCGCAATTCTCCATGGTTTTTTTAATCTGTTTTTGGGACGGCTTCCTATTTGCAATATTCTTGGCTAATAAGAGGAGTCGTGTAGAAAATTCACCTTCTCTGCAATGTTATCTGACAGACAAGTGGAGTAAAACTGTAGATAGTCCTGCAGATAATCGGGTCCGTGACGTTGGTTCCCCACATCACCACAGATAAGAGGAGTTCTGTATGTCCAGGGGTCGGCAATCTGCGGCTCTGGAGCCGCATGCGGCTCTTGAAGGACTGCTTCGTGATGTTATTTATTAAGCAACAGTCTCGTATACCACATGCATTGCGAATTTTGAAATATCGAGTTTTTTTACCGAATTAGAAAAAAATCGCTCTTGTTATTTTGGTTGCCGACCCCTGTGCACGATCGACAATCACTTCCTGCATTGTGCGGCACACGTTGAGTGTTTTTTTCCTTGCACCTACAGTGGCTACGGTCGAGCCTTCTTCAGCTGCACATCTGCGCACACCAGCACGGGGGACGGCATGGCCCTGGTCACACGAGCAGGACTGCCGAACCAGGACCTCGAGTTCGTGCAGTTCCATCCCACAGGTTGGTACACACCTCGTGCTGCCAGTGTTGAAGGAGACCTGGAAAGTTGTCTGGAGGAAGAAGAAATACCACGTTACACTTTGACCCTTGCGTGTGGGAAGACTGCTTAAGTTCTCGTGCTTTTGCTATGTATCTTCTAAAGTGTTTTCTGAAGAAGCTCCCAGCATCTTGAGTGAAACTTTGGACACGCGGTACAACCAGCAATCACATCGGAGAGCTAATTCAACCAAAAATATCACTTTAATGCTCCGATTTTTTCCAAAAAGTGTCTGGAATTTGATCGGCTTTCTTAACATGTCCACAAGCTACTGTTGACATGAAGTTGTGCGGTTTCAATGTTTGAGCGCATAGTCTGAGCTTTGACCACTAGGGGGCGGTCATGCACCACAGCCACCATTTGGCATGGAGCTCTAAAGATTTGGAAGGATTTCAGCTGTCCTGGTGTGAAAATTATTTGTATTGCTCGAGAGCTGTTATTCTTTCACTCGTTACACACAGCTCAGTTTCACTTCAACTCACTTGGGAATTCATTTTAAATCACTCGTCAAGTTATTGGTGTCCAACTGATTGACAGAAGCAACCTCCATACGAGGTTAACATACTAGTTCCTCTCATGTATTTAATCAAATGTGTTCTCAATTGTGCCATTTGTGTCATGTTATGAGATTAAGATTAAATTCTGGTCTCTTGCAGAGCAGGGCATCACCCCATGTTAGGGAACAACTTGGAGAAGCAGATATCTATAACGGAACTACATATGAGAGTCCTTTTAGTGACCTCTGGCACACACATTAGGAGGCAGTACTTGCCCACCCCGTTTGCTAGTCATGTTTATCACATAACAGACTTTTTTTTGTTATTTCAGCTGGAATTTAACTATAATTAAGTGCTGAACCAAATTGTATGTGATGTGTTTTTGTGCAGTGATTGGTAACCAGGCTGAGAGCATCAACTCACTACTCTTGAGAACCCAGGTTGACTCAAAGGCGGCCGTTGGATTCAAACACAGAATCGTCAGCAGTGCCAGTTTGGCGATCTGCCCTCTGAGCCACCGTGCCACCTTAATATCTAACATCTTACGTGAGTGCATGTCTGATGTTTCTCCACCCCCTTGTCTTTTAAATTACAGGAATCTACGGCGCGGGCTGCCTCATCACAGAGGGCTGCCGCGGCGAGGGTGGCATCCTGATCAACAGCGACGGCGAGCGATTCATGGAGCGTTACGCCCCCAACGCCAAGGACCTGGCCTCCCGTGATGTGGTCTCGCGCTCCATGACCATCGAGATCCGCGAAGGGAGGTATGACCCCCATCGCTCACCGCATCCATCCTCTTCTCCCCCCCCCCCCCCCGCGATGACTAGCATAGTGTACATTGTGTTGCGTCGCTCGGGAAGTGATGTGTGCACAATTAGAGTTGGAATCACCAAAAAAGTCAACCTCCAAATCGTTAGGTTAATTTAAAAAATGGGCCTAAAATTGTACGATTGTATTTTGTCCTTGAGCCTTGTTTGTGCTAAAAGTGCAATAGTTTAAGCAATTTATTGTAATTGGTTAAACCAAATGTTACGAAATTTGCTCTTTATAATCAAGTCAAAAGATTGTGCCAAAAGTTAACATGCATTCTACCGTCAACCTGAAAACCCTCAAATTTCTGAAAGCATTCTCTCTTTCCTTCTTTTTTGTCTGGCTTCTGCCTGCTTCTGTCCTCTTAACCTTTAACCCCTTTTTCCCCCATGGTGCAACAGGGGCTGTGGGCCAGAGAAGGACCACGTGCACCTGCAGCTGCACCACCTGCCCCCGCAGCAGCTGGCCATGCGGCTGCCCGGCATCTCGGAGACGGCCATGATCTTCGCTGGCGTGGACGTCACTAAAGACCCCATCCCCGTGCTGCCCACCGTGCACTACAACATGGGTGGCATCCCCACCAACTACAAGGGCCAGGTGCCGTTGTTATGCTTAAAACAGGCCCTGTGATTAAGTGTATGTACACATGACAACCCAGGCTTTCTGTCGACGCCCCCAGTCAACCTTCACTCAGTGTGGGGTTGCTTGTTCCCCTCTGCTGCTCACCTCTCCCCGCATTGGCTGGAACTCCTTCCCCCAGTCATCTGTGCTGTCGACTCCCTGTCACTGTTCAAGCACAGGCTCTCAAGTCCTTTGTTTTTACCTCAGCCTATGAATGGCTGCCCCTGCAAAATAATTGTTCACATTGTTTCTCTTCAACATCTTGAAATGTAGCCACATTTAGATGCTATGTCCAGTTTGTTTTATAATTTATGTTATGTTTTGTTCATTTGTTTTGTATGAAAGTGATCAATCACAGTGTCACCAAGAAAGTAAATTCTGCTTTGATGACCATAAGTGGATGCTTATTTTGGAATTATCACTTTCGACCCTCACCCAATGTTCTGATTGAGAAACCACACATTCACACAACTGTGTCACTGAGCTCCATTATACATCTACAACCAGATCACTCGCAAAGAAGAAACACATCCTTAACAAGCTCGCACTTGCAAGTGTCACGGCATGCCTACTTTAGAGCCAGCGAAAGACAATGATTGACCAGAGGTGTGCGGTGGCCGCGCTCGCGTAGGTGCTCACGCGCAAGGACGGCCAGGACCGTGTGGTGCAGGGCCTCTACGCATGCGGTGAGGCCGCCAGTGCCTCAGTGCATGGCGCCAACCGCCTGGGTGCAAACTCCCTGCTGGATCTCGTCATCTTCGGCCGCGCCTGCGCGCTCACCATTGCCGAGCTCGCCAAGCCCGGTAAGCCGTAGGACACTGAACACGTATGTACTATGTTGAACATCCTTCTCACCGTACGTAGCCAACCGTACTCATTGGAGGTATGGGGGAAAGACAAACTAAACACAACAAGCAGTTCTTAAAAAATTAGTTCTCAATCTAAGGTTAATTAAAAGTGCATAGCTCCAGTGGCTTCCTAATATCAAAAGGAAGAGCATTCCAGACTGCCGTAGAGGCGCATTTGAACGCGCACGATGCGGTGAGCGGCATTGTTCGATGACTAGCCAAAAGCCGCTGCGACGATGACCGGAGTTCGCCTGATGGTTTATGTTCCTTGACGAGATCGGAAAGGTATCGTGGTTCATTTGTGGCAAACACTTTGTGTGGAATGAGTGTGAGCAAGCGGGGAGTTAGTGTGTCTTGATAAGAATCATCCTCTGGGCTCTTCAGTGAGTCGCTGTGATTTTAGATTGCTGTTTTATTAGATTAGATTCGTTGATCCATGAGATTTTTTGAGCATTGTGGTGCATATAGCGTCTGTAGTGGCTACATGATTCTGAAATCGGAATAACAATTTCCTAACTGCACAATTTACTAATGCAACTAATATAATTCAAAATTTATATATGCATTCAAAGTCATAGTTTGTCACATGCAATACATGTAAAATGGGCTTATAAATATATTTAAATCGGTGATTCATTGTTAGAAACCTAATATTCAATAACAGTTTAATGTAGATGCTACATTTAGAAGTAGGTACTTTTTTTTTTACAAGCCAGAGATGGAGGTGGACTTGAGTAGTGACTTACTATTAGCAAGCAAGTGCATCATGTTTACTCAAAAAACGCCTTCAAAGTTCTGGTTTTGCAGACTTGGATTGCATATTTTCAGTCTGAACATTAGCCCAAAGGACGATTCATGAGTTGAAAACATTGTAAGATATAGTGCATGCGGGCAAGCCGTCATTTGCTAATTGTTTTGGACCTTTTGAGTGTTACCACAATTGCTTCTTCTTTAGTGCTGCCTAACGGCGTGTGCGACTTCACGATGATATTTGTCCCGGTCTAGCATGGCGTGTAGAGTTTGTGCTGCTGTTAATTGTAGCCATGTTTTGATGTTACTGAGCCATGTCGTTTTTGGCCGTCCTGGTCGTTTTTTCCCTTCGATTTTTCCTTCCAGGATTTGCTTTAATAGCTGGTATTTGTGGTCGTTTCGGGCAATGTGGCCTAAGTAGTAACACTTCCTGCTAATGATGGTCTTCAGCAGGTATAACCACAATTGCTAAGCCATTCTAAACATCACAAAATGCCCTTGGCTCTACAATTCATTGTACGTTCAGAGAGGAAGGAACTAATTGTGAGGTGTACCGAGCCAATCGTTGTGTTGTAAAGATCGTTGTCACGAAGAAACACCTGTGTGTGTGTGTTTGCTGGCCCAGGTGAAGCGCTGGCCCCTATTAGCCAGAGCGCCGGAGAGTCGTCCGTGGCTAACCTGGACAAACTGCGTTACGCCGACGGGTCCGTACGCACCTCCGAGCTGCGTATCAACATGCAGAAGGTAGGGACGTCCTCTTGACTGAACCAAAATTATCTGTAGTGTGTGGATACATGAGTTAATGTGAGCAAAGGTATATCAAAGTGGCGCGGTGCAAGTTGTGATTTGTCAAGTCAAATGTTAAAAGAGATACATTTTCATCAATAAATGTAACTAGCAGAGGCTTGTCTTGCATTTGTAGGATTTTTCTAAATTGTTATATCGCAGGACCATGCGAGATGTAAATTGATCACGGCTGATGATTAATTATATGATCTTTCATATAAGCACCTGACGCCTTCCAAAAACTTTGAAGAAAAAAACACGTAAAAAATCAGGTTATACCTGCCATATTGCTTACCGTCCATTACTATCAAGACATTTAATCACCGAGGCGCAGGGGGTTGTTGCTTGAGTGTGCCGTGCAAACCCCCGCCCTGTCTACTCGATGTACCCGCAGACGATGCAGACCCACGCAGCCGTGTTCCGCACGGGCCCTGTCCTGGAGGAGGGCTGCAGGCAGCTGAGCAGCCTCTACCAGCACGTGCACGACCTCAAGACCTTCGACAGAGGTCAGCCGCGCGTCACTTGAGTCCCGGCGTCTTTGCGCATTTGTGTGTACGAGCTCACGTGTGTGTGCAGCCATCGTGGCTCGTAGCCAAGCCTGTAATGGAAAGCAATGCACACGTTTAACTTTTGCACGGCTCAAGTTGCCTGAAACAAAGCTGGGTTGGAACATTGCTACAGTTCATCATGAGTTAACTCCCCCTACTCCCCCTATTGACAGCATGAATTTTTTTTTTTCAATTCAGTGAAGTTGCGTGTAAATAGTTGTCCTCTTAGAGTATGGCACCCTTTTGATAACTTGCCTAGTCCTGATTTGGTTGCTTGTGTATTTGGGTGAATTCTTTAAAAAGCTGCACTCCTGCTGTTCATAGCGCAGTAATCAGAAGGTGGTTTCATTGCACACACGAACAATAACGGACTCTGGGGAGGCGGGAAAACTTGAGTAGATGCTGGTGTGAACATTGTGAATGTCACACATGTTACAAGGTTATTGTTGTTCAATTATACAAGGCAGCATTTAAACAGGTGTGTGTGTACGGTTTGTGTTGCAAGTCAGAAAGGTCTCAATGCAATGGGCCATGATGTTGTTTTGAGTCTTCAAGTTTGGCTGTTGTTACACTTTTACACATTGGCAAAATTAAGAGAAAGCCTTGCCCTGTCCATTGGGAAGCCCAGTCGCTGGTAACAGTGAACATGAATGCTTGTAAGTGTGAGGCCGTTGGTGGTAGTCTTAAAGATGTGATGATAGATGAGAACAGGAATTTTCTTGCACATGCTTTGGCCTTTCAACCCCGTGGTGTGACAAGGTTTGGGTTTGTCTATTCACACGTCAGCAGATGGCGTTGACGTTGTCTTATGCAGTGCTTATCTTCCTTGTATGTGCAAGTCGATTACATTTATCAGTTGTGTGTGTGTCAGTGATCCTGACGGCTAAATCTGATAAAACCGTGAAAAAAAAATAGAAAATAACTTCAGCCACTCAGACCATATGGAAATACCTTCATAAAAGTGGCACCATTCTTGTTTGGCTGGTCAGGCAGCTGCTGATGGTGTAATTTGTCCTCGTGTAAACTCTGTTGGTGACTGGGGAACGCTGAAAGTTGAGCAAGACAAACAAGATCCATCCTGCCTCTTTGACACGTCTCTCTCTGGGACAGTCGGAAACAATTTACGGCCTCTACATCTGCTTTTCCTCATCCCAAGCTGTGCGGTGCTTTTAAATCTTGCGTCATTTGAAAAATAATAATTGAGAGAGTAGGTACTTGTGTTTCTGCAAGTAAGAGACGACATTTCTTCAATTCGCCC
This sequence comes from Lampetra fluviatilis, assembly GCF_964198595.1. NCBI lineage: Eukaryota > Metazoa > Chordata > Hyperoartia > Petromyzontiformes > Petromyzontidae > Lampetra > Lampetra fluviatilis. Next base: position 836,069 of record NC_136305.1, read on the forward strand.
ATGAATTCTCAAAGCTCCAGCAGAGGGCATGTGAGTTAGCCAGGCAGCATGCAGGTGTTGAGAGTCAACTGCCCTTTGAATACACTGTAAAGTTAGTAAATTAAACCAACACGGGGGGGAACGTGCTTACCGAGTGCGGCTTTGCGACGGCTCCGACAGGCATCGTGTGGAACACGGATCTGGTGGAGACCCTGGAGCTGCAGAACCTGCTGCTGTGCGCCATGCAGACCATCCACGGGGCGGCAGCGCGCAAGGAGAGCCGCGGGGCGCACGCCCGCGAGGATTACAACGTGAGACGCCCCCGCCTGCAGAGACGGACACACTCTCACCTCGTCGTTTAACCCTCTCGTGCGTGAATTATGAGTGCCTGTTGTCAAAATAGGAGTCTGGGAAGTGGACACGGAGGAGCCAAAAGGGTGAATAAAGGAACACAATTGACTTGATTCCGGCGGACAAACCCCAGATTGCCAGAGGCGTCTTTGTTCTCAACAAATTAAACGCAGAATACAATGACAGATCGGTGCAATGCAAGTTGCTCTCCACTATTGCCAAAAAGAAGGCAAAACCAGGATTATTACCAAATCATCTCGGTCAGCGGGCAGCCGATTAATAACAATTCAGCAGTGTGTTTGGTTTAATGTGATTTTAGTTGTGAAAGCAACCCCTAGGTATGTTCAAAATGTTTAATATAATTTCATAGAAGTCACATGTCTCATAGCAGCCCACCAGAGTGAACGTGATGCTCAAGCGTAAAAGAGCTGCAGCAAAAAGATTAACGTGCCAAGTCCATTCACGGAGGATTACGTATTAAAACATATTTTGTGTAAGAGGAAAAACGATATCTTGAGCACAGCTGCACACAAAAAAATAAATTTCAGAACTTAATCTCATCAAATCCCTTTTCAAAGTTAATTTTAGAGCATTATACAGGATTACTGTGATGGGTAGGGTTCTGGAGCTTATCGGGACGCTTAAGAGGTTAAATAATAGCATCCCAACAGGACAGAATTAGGACAATTTAATGACGAGAGAATGATCATGCAGCAGCTGCGTTGGAGATCACTATTTCTAAAAATAGCTGCTAGTCTTATCAAAACGTTCACAATGATATATGAGCTGCAGTTGGCAAGTAAATTTAAATTCTGAAATTCATATGGCTTGAAACAACATTGCCTCAAAACCTATTGGATGCCATTGCCCCTTGTCACAGATGACTGATGTAGCTGATGACCCATTTAAAAAAAAAAAATTTAGAACGTGTTTCTCCGCGTGCTCTCACACAGCTGGCGGAAGGAGTGCAAATTAACCTGCCGATGTCTGCACCACAGGTGCGGATTGACGAGTACGACTTCTCGAAGCCGTTGGAAGGTCAGGTGAAGAAGCCAATTGAGGAGCACTGGCGCAAGCACACGCTCGCCTGGGCAGAGCCGGAGACGGGCAAGGTGAGGAGAGGCTGCTGCATTGGCGTTTTAAAAAAAAAATAATTACATAACATTGCGAGGATATCATGGGGGACCCCTCCCTTGCCGTTATCAAAATATAAGAATAGGTTTTACCCTTTCTGGAAATAAAACCGGTATTAAGATGTTAAAACACCAAACTGAAACCTTTTGCAAGGAATCATGTCTGCATTCACCATATATACTTGTGGTGAACATTAAACATACTCTGGTAGTATATGCATTGTCTTTGAAACTGATTGGTCCACACCAGCCAATGCATATACTACCAGAACATGTTTTTGTTTGCATGTTCACCACAAATATATGTGGTTAATGCAGACATGATTCCATGCAAAGGGTTTCAGTTTGATGTTTTAACATCTTAACACCTGTTTTATTGCCAGAAAGGGTAAAGCCTATTCTTATATTGCCAAGATAACTTTACATTGAAGTCCTAGCTTGCTGTCCAAAATGCATTCCTTATTTAACTGCAGAATTAAGACATTTCAATATCAGGCATTCACTCGTAACATTGGGGTGGTTGTGCAATCCGCCAAGTGACGTATCACTGCCGTACGTTTATCTATCTACAAATTGGGCTTGATATTGTGCGTACGTACGTACGTATGCGTGTCATGTTGCCATTCAGACGCCCAGTTAAAAATCCTTGCAGCGATTTTAATTGAGTGTTTTGAGCGTGGTTAAGTGGATGTGGTTTATATTTATAAAACCAATGTTGACTGCCAAGTGTAAGTTTGTATAATATAGTTCGTTTGTGTTAATCGAGATGGATTTCTTGTCCTCTTTAGGTGACATTGGATTACAGACCAGTGATTGACAACACATTGGATGAAGAACATTGTGCAGCCATCCCTCCAGCCATCAGATCGTACTAAACTATGCCCCACATGCCACCTAAATTGTGACCTAAAAAAAAATGACATTCATCCCGAACATTAATTTGCACCGGTGAGTTAAATAATACGTGGGGACATTTTTTTCCATTTACAAATCGAGATAGCTGTCGCAAGAACCAACATACAGAGACTGCTGGCAAATGTTCCGCTATACCAGGGGTCGGCAACCAAAATAACAAGAAGAGCCATTTCTTTCCAATTCGGTACAAAATTCAGTATTTCAAGAGCCACAATGCATCTGAGTACATACTGTACATACGTACATATCGTCAAGAAGCAGCCCGTAAAGAGCCGCATGCGGCTCCGGAGCCGTAGATTGCTGACCCCTGCGCTATACCAACACTTTTAATGACCCTTTCCTGTTACCTTTGCCACTTTGTCAAAATGTAGCGCGTGCACACCGCGTCTCGTTTTGTTTAATTGTTCAATTGGGCGAGAGAGTCGCCTGTATTTTTTTACATGGCTTTTCTTTTTGCACAACCGCACAACGCTACATCCTTTCAATCGCAATGCGGGTAGCTTCACCGACGTACCTCGAACATTGACATTTGCATTAAACCTTTCCAGACGTTCTAACTCATGCACTGGTAGGCAATGTTTACTGTTTTCTTTAAGGATGAGCTCATAATGTTAAAGTAATGTGCAAATATGTTGATGTGTTGTGGGATGTAAAAGCTAGCAACAGCTTTTGAGGTTGTGTCATCTGCCAAATGCCTTTTGAGTTGATGCCACTCATCTCTGTACTCTTAGATTGGTTAATCATTTAATGTCTTCATTGTATACAACTTTATCAGTGAGATCCTTGTGTGCATTTTAAGACTGTCCAATATCCAGGAGTGTAAGTTGTCGGACAGTAGGTTTAGAATCTTCAATGACAAACTCGATGAGAAATTGGCCTACAGTTCAAATAATGATTGTAACGTCTCGCAATCTGTTCGCATTTCTGGTCTGGTAGTCTTCTAATTTACACTTAATCCTGGTGATTTAGTTAATGATCACATGTTCATGGTATAGCAATCTACCACCATGCTTCATACAACCTTGAAAAATGACATCAACTCACATAAATACATTGGCAAGCTTTTTATGTTTGGTATGCATAAATACCAAATTGATATTTTAAAACTCATGGGAAAGCTTCAAAAGTGTTGATGTTATTCAAAATAAGATGCATTGAACTGTATGAACTGCCGGAAATAACTTAGATTGCATGTTTGGTAGCTGTCCTATAGACTTATGACCTCAATATTTAAAACAGTGATTCATACAAATATACTTGATGTGCTTCGTTATGGGAACTACCTTAAATTATGCTCAGTAAGCAGACCGCACAAGTTTAACACTTATAGATACATGTGCAGATTTGTCGCCACTTGTATTTGCAGTGGGGTTCTAAATTGAAAGTCAATTCCCTCACAGTTACATCTTGCTCTACATTTAATTGTGGCTGGCTGTGTATTGGCACGTGTGTATCAATACACTATACCGTTTCATTGGTTTGCAAACTGTAAATAAATTGACACAATTGTTCCCTTTGGGTGTCTCCCCATCTATTACCCCTGTGAGTGTGTCGCGGTTTCATTACCCCAGGGTACTTAATGGATTTAACGTAAATGAACACCGACATGCATTTTTTATTTTGTTTTACAAATTGGACAATTTATAACGTTTGCAGTAATTTACTGCCAAAATCACGGTCTGTCTGAGATGCTGGATCTAACAAGCTCGCGGGTTTGCTCTCGCTGCATTTGGGGTTCATGTGGCTACCCGATAGGTGGGCTGTGTGACGCTCCTTTGCTCTGCCAACTCGGCCCATTGACGTTCCTTTCATGCCAGCAATGCATCAATCACCTCGTCGAGTGTCCTTTGCGCGAGTTCGTCGCCGTGCGATTTACCGAGCCAAGGAAATGGAATGTTCCCATTCGTCAGCGACAGGAATATTCTGCTTCATGTTTCTGGAATGTTAAGATATCCGCGGATGAGGGGTACTTAAAAGGGGTGCTTTGAACGTAACACGTGTGTGAATGTTCATCCACGAGAGGGAGCGATGCTAGTTCGCGTGCAGGTGCGAGGTGGGTTGTTACGTCGCAACTGTGAGAGGGCGACATGGGAAGGCCTTAATCCAGCAGTGGATGACTAATCATGGCTGATGATGACGTGACCACGGCGCTCGTTTTCACGTGCAACTTATAACACATTTTTTAAAATGGGCTTTAACCTTTGCAGGGCGACATGCGTCTTCGTTTGTCCAGTGTTGCAGCCGCACTTTGCCACCCATAATACACAGGGAAATGCAGACGTTGTTACCAGCCAAATTGTAGAAGGTTTGCAACTTTAATTTATGAATAACGTATCTAATGAGACTCACCGCAACCCCGTCGTACGTATTCTTTGGGTCGTCTGCAGACGACCGCTTGTGTTGCGATCGAAACGTCGTAGTTTTTTGTTATTTACTTTGAGCCTCTCTACGTGACTTTACCGAAAGACCCAAAGAATATTCATTCCTGCAGTCACGAAAGCTTCAAGTCCCGTTGTACGTTTTTAGAACTTGTGACATTTCAGCAAGCAAAGCGCCACCGCTTAAGGTCTGCCTGTGGGCCTCTCTACCTGGGAGCACGTTTCAGTTACCACGCTTTTTGTTTACCCAGCAAAGCCTCATCGAGTCTCGTGGCTCTTTGTTAAGGAGGGTCCTGCCAAATTTTGCAGTCGGGGGTGGGAGCGATGATTGTAATGCATATTCCAATTGAGTGGTTTGCCGGTAATGTTTCTCATTTGGCAATGGGCCATGATCCCTGCACACAATGGTCTACTCTTGCGAATGATGATCAATACTGTACTCCTGTAGCCAGATTTTAAAATCAATCAATGGGTGGGCGTTAGATGGAGGATGGGCATCACTTAAGTGCCACTGGTCTCTCCCGGCGGGCAGTGAAACGCAGCTACGCAGCTACCTCGCTCTCACGACACATTCAGCCCTAGCGATTAGCATGGTGGATGGGCTTCACAGCGATCCATGAATGCTGTTTCGTGTGACAAAGTTCCCCCATATAGCCTTAACAGACTGTAGGAGCAAGTGCTGTTCGCATGTAGGATCTGTGAAGGTTGGAACAGCACACGAGAGGGTGGGTGGCCAGCACCACGCCCGGCCGCCTTTTGTTACACACCGCACCAGGTACTCATTTGAGGCTGAGTCGAGCTTGGGGAGGCCCATGACCGGCTCAGATGATCGTCACTGGTGGTGTCCTTGAGCGGGAATCGAACCGCTCACGACCAACACCGGTGACGATTATCTCAACCGGTCGTGGGCCTCCCCGAAGCCGACAAAGGCGGCCGGGCGTGGTGCTGGCTGCCCACCCCCTCGTGTGCCGTGCCGGCCTTCATCGGTGCTACTCGCTAACAGCACTTGCCCCAGTAGCCTGGGAAGGCGACACGGGGGATCGTAGTAGTGTCTGTGTGTGCGTTTGTCTTGTCTGTGTGTGTTTGTGTACGGTTGTGGGGACTCATTGCGCCCTTTCCGACAAGCAAGCCAGCATCGGGACTCAAGGTAAGTGAAAGTGAAAATCCAAGTTGAATGTTATTTTTCTATACATGTTACTTTCTTTTATATTCTGTACAATATTAAATTAGTACGTGAAATTTTACAATATTTCTTCTTATGAGTTCAACAATGCTTCCATTTTAGTTGAACCGTAACACATTGTATAGCTGGCCGAATTGAGCATCTAAATACACTGCATTGTTGTGTTCCGACTTACCATCCGTTAGACTCAGGAACTGGCCTCAGGAACGGAGCCCATTCGTAAGTCGAGGTCTGCCCCTACATCATCGAATTACTGAACGTGTATTTCTGCGCTTGAGCGGTTCGAAGTTGGCACAGTAGGGGGTTGAGCTGGTGATGCATCTACCGGTCATCTCAGTCAGCCAACCCATGGCACCTGCTGGGTCTGTCCCGAGACCTCCTGTCAGCAGCGAGCCACTTCACGTGGTAGCCTCAAGGTGCACCTAGCCTGGCACTGGCGCCGTGGTGACATCTCCGTCACTTCGTGGCAAGTGGCGGCTGTGTTGGTATTGGTTGGACCGGCGTCGTGGCCACGCTTTCCACGCAGCTGCTATGAAGTGGCCAATCCAGATCCGGCCACTCCCTGGGGCCCACGTGCTCACGGCACGGGCATGCGGCGCTGATCTATTGCTGTGCCACAGCCCTCATGGGGCGCGTTCTCGACTCGAGTTGTTTCCCCCCCCATCACTCAGTCGCCGCATGAGAAGGATCGGTATCAACCAGTTACCGTATTGCGGCGGGTACAGTACAGAAGTGTCTAGAACGATGCACGTGCAGTGTTCACCTTTTAAACTGAGAAACACGTGTACGGAGCTGCCATGTCGTAATATTTGTTGCACTGTGCTTGGAATTTCGAGCTTACTGATTTCATTCCATCTCCGGGCTCGACCGACCTTGGTTCCTGACTTTCGGAGCTGGTCATCGATTCTGAAAATGTTTACCGATTATAATAAGACCCCCCTACCTCCTGTATTTAAAGCAAACCGTTTGGCGATTGGTGTGAGTGTGATCACACTTTGATAAACATGACACCCGGGCACACAAGTTTGGGGTGCGCCTTACTTCCAGGAGCGTCTCATGATGTGCCAATGCTCATCCTTCAGTTCATGGCTCACGGGATGAGCACGCGCATCTCTGTTGCTGTGCGCCAGCCTGCGTGTGCCTCCAGCCTTCGTGGCGTCTTTGCACATTTTAGTTTATTAATATATACACATTCATTATATATATACACATCAATATGTACAGTATACACAGTTCCCACCCAATGTTTCTGAAGTTTCAGTGTCAACTACAGTGCATCCACAGACGACTCGATTGGACATCACTCCGTTTCAGCGTGCATGGTAGATCGAGTTGCCGAAATATCGCGATATTACTACATATCGCGATATTGCGATATATGGCGATATTACGCTATATCGCGATATAACGACAACGTGCAATGCCATCCACGGTCATCATATTGTCCCTTTTGCATGAATTTGGTCGTCACGAGTCTTCGTTGCTCGTTTGGTCTTCATTGTTTAATTTCTTCGTCATTTATTTGTGAAATAACGATGAAGTTCATAATACATAATTTTTTGGGTGAGATCGTGTAATCTAAGGCGATCTCACCCAAACCCCCCCCCCCAAAAAAAACCCCTGTATTATAGATGATATTGGTCGCGAAAGCCTACGTGTTAAACGATAAAGTTAATAAATAATGAAAGTGCTATAAAATATAGTTATTACTCATCAAACTAGTATTTTGTCAAATATTTTGTATGGTAATTTATAGCACAGTATGATTTTTAGGAAAAATTGCGTGTGCTTTTAAATATAGCTTCAAGGTAAAGTGTTGATGGTCAGGTGACTACGCAATGTCGCTGCAATTGCCGTTTTGCATTCGAGAATCTCCAAACATTCGTTAAGAACAGTGTGGCCTGCAAAATGAAACTATATAAGGCGACGTTTTGGGCAACGTGCTTCATCGCACATGGAGAGGTCAGAGAGAGAGAGAGAGAATTGATAATTAGAGATGGAGACTGCACTTTACACTGTGGGGCCTGATGAAAATCACATTTGAAATGTTTTTTAATTATTATTTTTTGGTATTTGAATGACTATGGCGCCACGGTGGCGAGATGTTAACGACCTCGCCTGGTATACAGGAGGTCGTGGGTTCAATCCCGACCCTAACGCCTGCTGCTGTATATTTGGAGTTTGCGTGTCTCGCTCCCCGTGGTCGTGTGGATTTTCATCTGGGTCCTCTGGTTTTCCCTCCACATTTAGAGACATCGCGTTTAGAGTTTGGCTGCTGTAAGTTTCCCCCATCACATGCAGGGACATTGGTGGAACGCGTTTGCTTTTGTTGTTGGTGACACTGCGGTATTTTTGGCTATCGGGACGGAGTGGAGGATATCGCTGCACGGAAACCTCTGCAGGGGGCATCTGGTGTTGACCTGAAACCAAGTACAGCCGCTGTGTCTGTACGCTATGTCTGTACGCTATGTGTGTGTACACTGTGTGTGTGTACGCTGTGTGTGTGTACGTTGTTTTTCCCCTCGAAGCGCCTCTTCTTGTGCACAGGTCCCCTGGAGGTAGCGAGTGGCGATGCTTGCTTGTTAAACTGCAGCTGGCTCGGTGTTCACATTCAAAGCGACACATTCAGGGACTGCATCGGCAATGGGCAGAGGTCGGCAACCAAAACAACAACATTGGCCATTTCTTTAGCATTCGGTCAAAAATTACTTCTATATTTCGATTTAAAGCTTTCGTGACTGCAGGGATTCATCTTCTTGGTTCTTTCGGTAAAGTCACGTAGAAGGAAAATAATAAAATAATAATAAAAAAATCATATGTTTTATTTTTATTGTTTTCTTATTTTCCTTCTACGTGACTTTACCGAAAGAACCAAGAAGGTTACTTCTATATTTTAAGAGCCGCAATGCCCTGTGGTGGTGAATACGAGGCGGTGGTTGTCCTCGGGTAAGTGGCGTCACGAAGCAGGCCCTGAAGAGCTGCAGGTTGCCGGCGCCTAGCAACTTGGAACAAGCACAGATCGAAATCAACAAATCCATCTTCATCACCAATGCCTCCTTCGTCGTAATTAGCCATGGTTTATCCTCTGCTGGATTAAGGTCTCCCCCGTGCCATCGCCACCCCTCACAATTCTACAATTTCACAATCCGTCTAATGCCTGCACATGAATTGATCTCACTCATCGCTCCATCTGCACAGTGGTCATCTTTGTATTTACATCGTGTCCTGTGGCTGCCATTCCAAACACAATATAGTTCAGTATTTTGCAAAGGCCATCAACCTTTTAAGCCAAAGCCCAACTCTCCTGGACAATGAATGGCCTCTGGGTTATCTTTCTTCCCTGATCCATGTGCTCCTCCTGTTTCTGTGTCATTCCAAGCGTGTCCACTTTGCACATTTCAGCTCTTGCTCTGTGTGATTTTTGTTGTCAGCGTTCATTGTTCACGATCCGTACTTTTGCAAGTAATGCGCACTGGCTGGAATGGTTCTGCAAATCAATTGTGGAGCGTTTTTTTGCAAAAGCTCTCCACCCACCGATTGTTTGCCTCTTATTTCTTAAATTTGAAACTGATCCACATTCACATCATGAGGCCTCCTTTGCCAGTAGCAAAATATAATAAAAGGTTTTTTACCCTTTTTTTTTTAAAAGGTGTCAGTTTTGTTGCCAGAAAAAAAGGGTAAAAAACCTTATATGATCCACATTCATTAACTGTCGAAGTATACATATTCTACTGTACTTCCCTGTTGAATCCCTGCAACAATTTGTGTTATTTTATTTGGGAAAACTTGTTTATCTCTTATGCTTTAGCTTATATACCTTAAGCCCAACTTTGCAACCTTCTTTGTGAAGTTTTTACAATAATGTCCTGTAGTTAATTTTTCCTAGTTATCTACAATCGTCGACTAATATGGACTAACGTTTTGGTAAAGGCCCTTCTTCAGAGCAGAGAGAGGGAGCAGTAGGATCGAGGTGACTAACAGAGATCACGGGCACATATTGCAAAGTGCGATATCCATCTATAAGCGACTTACCGTTACCGTGAACAGAGGCCATGTCCCAAAGCGTTATCTACGACGGGCTCCACTCCTTCTGGTTTAGAGCAGTGGCACATTGAGTGGTAACTTCTTTCTTTAAATATAGCCTGGTGTCTTTTGAAGTCAAGTTTACAGTTGTCTGTGCAATGTTATTCACCCACAGCCCAGAGTAACCGAGGACAGCAAAGCTTTGACAGAGTTGAGAGTGCGGCTTGTATTTTGTATTTCCTCAAAGGGGGGAAGGGGGGGGTCCACAGAGGGCACATAGATACAGTTAATAGGCAGTTTACAGCGCTGTTTGCTCTAATTTATTGTGGACTCGGGTTGCTGTATTGGAAAATATCGCCGTCTCGACTGACGGAGCAGTGTTTTCGGAAATGCAGTTGTCGCATTCTGAGCGATAACTTCAAGGTGGGCTAAATTTAAACGGTGACTTGGCGCGTTTGTCATCGGCACAGGCTGCCTAATGACACTGGCACATCGTCGTCCGCGTTCCGTGTGAATGCCCTACGATTACTGTATCACAAAGGCAATGTTCGTAGGCTCACGCAGTGAATGAAAGTCCTGCCTTGATGATTTCTTCTAATTGGCTCACTGCTGCTGCTGCAGATGCCTTTGAGCCCGGCCCTGTCTCTGAAGGACACAAATGCACAGCGCTCTTTGTCTGCTGGGAGCTTCACGGAAAGACGCTGGGTTCAAAAAATAGCGGCTTCCTCTCCTTTGTGGAATGTGTTGCAAGTGCCGTCACCTGAGAATCAACAATAGCCGCGGTTTTTTGCAGCTGTTTTTGATCACCAATTTGGCATTCTACATCGCAATCATCGCCCCTACTGAAAAAGAACAGCCTTTATAGGACCCTCCTAATACTGGTAGGAACCTCCTGGTTACACCAGCCCACGGGATTATTGTGTCCGTCCGTCCGTCGTGCAGGGAGGGGCTGGGTGGGGAGGGAGGGGCTGGGTGGGGGGTGGGAGGGGTGGGGCTGGGTGGGGAGGGGCTGGTCACCCCGTGGTGCCCTTATAAAACTCAACGTTTAACCTACTCACGCCGGCTTGTGCCCGCCCTCACAGTCGGTCATATTTGCGGAATACACCACGCCGCCGTTGACCCTGGCCATTGACCGAGCAACCCAACGTTCCTACCAGCTCCGTCCGCAGGAATGTGTTAAAGCGTGACTTTCCTGAGTGAACTAGCGTAATAAATGAATAGCCCACAGCAAGATCGTCATGAACATTGCACGAGTGCAGCCTCTTCGTCAAACCGCTGCTGGATGAGGGACTCCCAAACCCGTGTGGGTCGCAGAGGGGTTTCGACCTCGCCACGCTGGAGGAAGCGGGAGGCCGAGATGCGGGAGTGGAACAGCTCTTTCTGTGCTGCCCGCTACTGCCCACCGCGAAGCACCAAGGTCTATAGCACCTGGTATGCACGGTGGTCGTGCAACCAAGAGCTGCCTCGGCTCAAGCGTTTCCTGACTCCTGAGATCTGACGACATCTCAGAAGTGATTTCCCAAATTTGCGTAGTTCAGTTCAACAACCTTTGGCTCACTCGACAGGGTCCGCGTGTTGTGGACAGCATGAGCCATCGGCAAAAGGTGGCATTCGTGTCCACCTATCCAGCCGATCCTATTATCGGTGGAACCAGAGCTGCTGCGTATTGTGGGCATGGTTTAGGTTTAACGTCTAAGTAAGAGGGGGGGGATTGTTTGGACATACTTCCCCACACTGGCCACTGCGGGCTGGTGAAGATACAGCACCTACCTGATTAGAGAACGCACCACGATCAGTGACGCAGGGCCCCCGATGTGAGGTCACTACAGTGATCACGACTAAAGCAATGCTAAGTTGTCGTTTAACACATTACATCTTGACTTACAGCTTTTGTGACTGCAGGAATTCATATTCTTTGGGTCTTTCGATAAAGCCACGTAGATAGGTTCAAAGAAAATAACGAAAAAATACATATTTCGATCGCAACGCTTGTGTTGCGATCGAAACGTCGTAGTTTTTTGTTATTTTCTTTGAACCTATCTACGTGAATTTACCGAAAGAAAATGTTTAACACATTCTTTGGCGATGCTGCGTTGACAGTGGTGCACAAGAACACATAACAAAGAAACCTCAGCTATTATCCTAAACGTCGCCTATTCAATACGTTGTATTTATTTTTAAAGCCATGCATTAGTGGTATTGACGAAAGGTTTTGGGTTTTTTTTGTGACTTGGCGTTGGCCGCAGCAGAGAGAGGCGCCACGTGTCCCCGTTGGGTGCTGCACGGAACCGCAGCGTGGAACGACGAGCAGAAGGTCTGCTCTCTCTACTTGTAGTTGTAATATAGATTAAAGGTAACATACAATATGGAAAACAGCAGTGGCACCACAAGCTGTAAATGGGGTACATTTGGTCTTCATGGAAATAACTGGGTTTTTAGATTTTAAAAACCCGGATTTACTGTACCAGGGTACCCCACCCATGAATGTCGACTGATATTTGAAGGACAATCCGCACTTTTACTTTTTGTGGCCTAAGTCCGTTGTTCTCATAATCTGAAGGTCGTGATGAGTTCAACTCTCGCCTGGGGCAGCAAGTGACATGGATGTGTGTATCTGTGAAAGCCGCACCCTTTACTCTCAAGTAATGTTTTTGAGGAGGGCCTTGTTTGCGGTGTTTAAACAAAGGTGTCGGGATTTGTGCTGCGAGAGTATGAATTCGCGTGGCAGAAGACAAATGCAGTCCAATGTTTATTGAAAAAAAATACAGCAATGTTTGACATCGTTCCATCTACGTCACGCTTTTATTTCCCACAAGTGCAGAGACACGAAAGAGCCATCGACGTGTCACTTTACATTCCTACGGTCGCGGAGTAACAGTGCATCAGTTAGACCCGTTCATTAACATCCTGCAATGTTCACTTTTTGTTCACTTTTTTGTTCACTTTATATCGATCCGAACCATCCTGTTTAGTAAGGCTTTGAGAATATAAAAAATCCACTGCACCTCACAATAGATGTTTTAGTCTGAAAATAGCAATGTAGCGCTTGTTGGCATATTTTCTTAATTTAGTTAAATATCACAATACTGTATAATTATCATTCCGGCAGCATGAGGGCAAATGCAGGGGCACCGCGGTGGCGACAGTTAATTGAAGTGGAAGTCCTTTCAAAGTTTCCATCACGTGCGTTCCACCGCCTCCTGTCACTAACATGTGAACATGTGTGGTGTTTTGTGCGGTATTTTCATGGCACCAGTGGCATTTTAATGAAAGCAACCCGCTGTGAGCCCATTCAGGTAATGTCCCGTGACCAACTGTGCCCAACAGTGCGGTTTTGTAGGGTTCCAAAACAGGTGCAGTGCTTTTATTGTGGATGGGAAGCATTGTATGATGGGATCAGATACACATGGACCCACCAACCCACCACTCAATTCATCTTAAAACATCTTTTTACCGTGCTACCTTTAGAAAACCTTAATTCAACATTTCACTTCATCCGAACGTTCTCAATCCACCTATTAAAACTGCACACTTTACCACTTTGCTCATTACGCGGAACCTGTAGCAGTAATGGGACTTTCCATCACACACATTCTAGTCTCAGAAACAATTTAAACGTACGCCACACATCCACACATCGGGATAAAATATGAAAATTCTAAAAATAAAACTGCGTGAATAACATCTACCTTCATAGTTAGCAAAAAAAAACTATATTTATACAATTACCACTTACAACACTCACTAAATAATAATACAGACTATGATGGAAAGAGATAAACAGACCCAAATGCACGCCGAGGTGAGTTCAGCTGGCTTCGAATGCAACCTCAAAGCAACGTCTAAGCACGCTGTGGCTTGAGGGCAACTCAAGCACTCGCTAACCAACATAGCCAGCAGTGACAGCGGTGGTGCGTGCGGTGAAGCCAGGCGTCTGGAGGCTATGAATGAGACACTGGCTATGTTTACATAACGGCGATGCTATGCTAGCCAGCAATAACCGTGTCTGTGTGCATGAAGACAAACGGATTCGCATTCGATTGACAATGGAAGTTTTCAAAATAAGCCAAGCGTTTTCAAACCGTGGCGTATTTGGGAGATTTGCACAACAGTACCAGTTGTATGCAAATGATACCTGTTTCTATTGCGCCTGTCACACTTTGCTTGTTAATGAGTGTAACTTTATCGGACAAACATCTGCGATGGGAACGTAGCCACTGACGAAACGCCACGCGCGCATCGCACCGAGCCGAGCATCTAGCTGCGGAGCTGGCTGTTGGATCGAGCCAGCGCCGGGTAGATCCCGGGCGACTTGAGATCGATCTTGGGATCCGTGATCCTGGGAGTGGGGGATCCCGTGGCCGCCTGATTGCGCGCTCCGAGGGCCGACTCGAACTCCAACATGCCCTTGATGGGCAGCGGCGTGGGCTCGCGCTCGGACGCCTTGGGCAGCCCAATTTTGGCCGGAGTGAAGATGGGCACGGGCAGCACGGGACGGGACGCGGGCAGCACGCGGTGCTCGCGGAAGGGCACCGCGCCCCACCAGCCGATGCCGCCCAGGCGCATGAATCCCGCCGGGGAACGCTGCACCAAAAGGGACATCTGACCACGGCGCTCCAGGCTCTCCTTGCGCGCCGTGTTCGCCTCCCGGAGGTTGGTCCTGTGCGTGCGCGCGGTCGGCACGAGAGGTTACGATGGTGGGACGGACAGGTGAGTGAGTGGATGGGTGGATTGGTGAGCGTGGGTGAGTTGGTTGGTGGTGGATACGTGAGTGCCTGTTTGCTTGTGCGTTTGGGTAGGTGGGTGAGTAAGTTCACCATGCCAGCCTTCATAGGTTCTTGCTAACAACACTTGTCACAACAGTCGATATGGCTACATAGGAGATGTGTCCGTGTGTGCGTGTGCGGGAGAATGTTTGCAAAAGAGAATATGCGAGTGTGAGACCGTGTCTTTGTGTGTCCGTGATCTTGCGTGAGACGGTTTTCTGAATACGTTTTTGAAAGTGTGCGTGTGAATGTATTTGTGTGAATGTGTTTTTAAGTGTAAGGTGTGTTAGAGTGTGTTCGTCTATTTGTGAGTGTGTAACTGAGTGTATTTGTGAGTGTGTAAGTGAGTGTATTTGTCAGTGTGTATGTGATTTTGTGAGTGTATATGAGAATTTGTGAGTGTGTAAGTGAGCGTAATTGTGAGTTATGTGAGTGTATTTGTGAGTGTGTATGTGAGTATTTGTGAGTGTGTAATTGAGTGTAATTGTGAGTGTATGTGAATGTATTTGCGAGTGTGTGAGTATATTTGTGAGTGTGTATGTGAGTGTATTTGTGTGAATGTGTGAGCGTGCGGGAGAGAGAGAGCCTGCTTAGAAGGTTCCAGATAGAGTGCGTGAGAGAGTGAACGTGCCGGCCTTCATAGATGCACCCGAACAACACTTGCCCCTAAAAGTCTATTAAGGCTATAGGGGGGATCTTTGTATTTGTGGGAGTGTATCGTTGAGTGTGTGCATGAGAGACAGCACTAACCGCTGTGCTACGAACTCGGCCACCCGGGTTCGATTCCCGCTCACGGCCAACACCAATGACGAATATCTGAACCGGTCCTGGGCCTCCCCTAGGTCGACTCTGCCTTAAATGAGTACCTGGTGCAGTGAGTAAAATATCGCCACTGGGGAGACAAAGGTGACCGGGCGTGGTGCTGACCACCCACCCCCTCGTGTGTCGTGCCCTTCGTAGGTGCTGCTCGCTAACAGCACTTTCCCCAGCAGTCCGTTACAGCCATAATAGAGGTTGTTTTGGGTTAGAACTCGCCCAAAAAAAACCTCTTATGGATGATATTGGTCGCAAAAGCCTACGTGTTAGTCTGTTAAGGCTCTACGGGGGAATGTTCGTCGTCTTTGCAGGTTTGAGAGCGAGTGTGTCCGTGTGTTAGTGAGTGTGTCCGTGTGTGAGTGAGTGTGCCCGTGTGTTAGTGAGTGTGTCCGTGTGTGTGTCCGTGTGTGAGCGAGTGTGTCCGTGTGTGAGTGAGTGTGTCCGTGTGTGAGTGAGTGTGTCCGTGTGTGAGTGAGTGTGTCCGTGTGTGAGTGAGTCCGTGTGTGAGTGAGTGTGTCCGTATGTGATTGAATGAGTGTGTCCGTGTGTGTGTCCGTGTGTGAGTGAGTGAGTGTGTCCGTGTGTGAGTGAGTGAGCGAGTGTGTCCGTGTGTGAGTGAGTGTGTCCGTGTGTGAGTGAGTGAGCGAGTGTGTCCGTGTGTGAGTGAGTGTGTCCGTGTGTGAGTGAGCGAGTGTGTCCGTGTGTGAGTGAGTGTGTCCGTGTGTGAGTGAGTGTGTCCGTGTGTGAGTGTGTCCGTGTGTGAGTGAGTGAATGTGTCCGTGTGTGAGTGAGTGTGTCCGTGTGTGAGTGAGTGAGTGTGTCCGTGTGTGAGTGTGTTAGTGAGTGAGCGAGTGTGTCCGTGTGTTAGTGAGTGAGTGTGTCCGTGTGTTAGTGAGTGAGTGTGTCCGTGTGTGAGTGAGTGAGTGTGTCCGTGTGTGAGTGTGTTAGTGAGTGAGCGAGTGTGTCCGTGTGTTAGTGAGTGAGTGTGTCCGTGTGTTAGTGAGTGTGTCCGTGTGTTAGTGAGTGAGTGTGTCCGTGTGTTAGTGAGTGAGTGTGTCCGTGTGTGAGTGAGTGTGTCCGTGTGCTAGTGAGTGAGTGAGTGTGCCCGTGTGTGAGTGAGTGTGTCCGTATGTGAGTGAGTGAGCGAGTGTGTCCGTGTGTGAGTGAGTGTGCCCGTGTGTGAGTGTGTCCGTGTGTGAGTCAGTGTGTGAGTGTGTGAGTGATTGAGCGAGTGTGTCCGTGTGTGAGTGAGTGTGTCCGTGTGTGAGTGAGTGTGCCCGTGTGTTAGTGAGTGTGTCCGTGTGTGAGTGAGTGTGTCCGTGTGTGAGCGAGTGTGTCCGTGTGTGAGTGAGTGTGTCCGTGTGTGAGTGAGTGTGTTAGTGAGTGATCGAGTCTGCCTGTGTGTTAGTGAGTGTGTGAGTGTGTCCGTGAGTGAGTGAGTGTGTCCGTGTGTGAGTGAGTGTGTTAGTGAGTGATCGAGTCTGCCTGTGTGTTAGTGAGTGTGTGAGTGTGTCCGTGAGTGAGTGAGTGTGTCCGTGTGTGAGTGTGTTAGTGAGTGAGCGAGTCTGCCTGTGTGTTAGTGAGTGAGTGAGTGTGTCCGTGTGTTGCGGACGAGGCAATCGCCCCCCTTGTGCCACTCACGCGCTCTCGGCCACGTGGCTCACGGTCGTGTCGTCCCACTCGGCGCGGTAAGACTCCTTCTTCTGATGGTTCTCCTCGAACACCTGGCAGCGCAGGGTGCCCTTGCCACTGCCGCACATGCTCACGTCTGGCCTCATGATGCACCTGTGCAAGGTGGAGTGTGAGAACTATGGCAGATACGCTGGAGGATAGGTCGTGCGCGTCTGTGTGTGTGTGTGAGACACGGATTGTCACGGTGATTATATTTATAGGATTGACCGCGCTGATATTGGCATCGTGACTCACGCATTTGGCCACCTCTGTTGGGGGCGAGGGGGGGGGATTGCTCATGCCAGGACGTTAAGACAGCCAGACCTTCCTCCCCCGTACCCACAAAACTGCCCCCCGTCTTGGTCTCAAGTAACGTATCCCAGTAATGTTCCTACTGCGGTAATTAGCTCAGAGTCCGAATGCGGCCCCTCTAGATGCGTGATTCAGGGCTCATCAATCCGCTGGCGCGGCGTGTTTCTCAGCGGATCGTCACTCGGCAGTGACATCAGCGTCTCGGCGCGATCTCCAACCACCTCCAAGAGACGCGTGCTTGTCAGCGAGGAAGTATTTAATTTGCTGCTTCGGTGCATTTATGCTCAAAATAGCAGGTTCATTTAATTACGATAATCACAATAGCCAGTGTTTTGTCATTAACACTCATTACAATATCTGACATCACCAGCCAAGACTATTTAAGGCTTCTTAAACTTCAACATGTGGGGCGCCGTGGTGACCGCACTGCCCGATGGACCCCGCTACCCGAATTCGATTTCTGACCTCGGCTGACATGAACCCACACTGATTGGCGTGGTGGTGATGATAATGATGCGTTTAGAATATTTGGCGGCTATAAATGATCCTTGTGGCGGTACCCCGGGGTACCAAATAATACAAATTGGCCTCGGCAGTTAAATATTTGATTTCTGGAACACTTTTTTTTTCCAGGGGTGTAACTTAACTTCGCGACTGGGGTACCAATCAATCCGAAATCGGTGCTACTCCGCGATGTCGAAACGCCAAACATTAGCATAACAAACTCCGTTATCGAACAATTAAACTTTGAATCGTGCATCGTGTCCAGCCCGTCGAGACGAGTCGATTGCCACATCCCTTCTACGTGACTTTACCGAAAGAACCAAGAATATGAATCCCTGCAGTCACGAAAGCTTTAAATCAAAAGTTTTATATTTGTACACTGTATTTTAATCGAATGAACAACTTTTCGTTATTTTACAATAATATTGGTTACCCAACACCGTTCTACTCTCGACCTTTTCGTTTCATGGTGCTGCCTGTGCATGAAATTGTTTTGTTCTTTTGCTGCTTGAACGTTTACATTCATAAGGTGAGGGATTTTTTTTTATCACCCACACTTGTAAATATTCTGTACTGAGGTGAGCTGTGGCTTTATAGCCACGGTGAGGCCCACGATGGGAGCAATTCGGGAACAGAGCAACAGAGAACAACACTGGGTAAATTCGATCCTTCATCCTCATGCAGACTTGAATGCAGCTGAAATCGTAGGGGTGATGTAAATAATCATTTGAGACGAAGAGGGCCTGTTTCAGGGGATCTGTAAGAATTGAAAGGATTCACCTCACGCCGTGCTCAGCAAGTTGTCTTTATGAGACGACCCTTGTTGTAGTACGGAGTAAGACTGATGGCTTTAATCTAAGTTGTCTTGTGGTTGTTGTTGTTTGACTTGCATCCCACTGGGATTTTTGCACACAGCGTTGGTGTACGGTGCTTTTTCTGGAAAACTTTGCAGTTTTTTCCTGGATTTTTCTGTTTGCGCATAGTGACTTTAAGATGTTTTCTTGTTCATGTTTTTGTTTTTTTGTTTTGTTGCAGTTGTACCCGATTCAAGAGCCGAATGGCTCACAGGGCTATACCTAATAAACTGAAAAAAATAAAACTGACCCACAGTTAAGGTCCACGGTCACACGGTACTCCGCATCCACAACTCCCTGTCCTGGACTACTTTTCCCCGTTATACCCTAGCCCACGTTCCTTTGCCAGTCGTTCATTGCCCAGGGCTGTATCTTAGTTTGTGATTAACTGGCCAAGCCTATTTGAGTTCCCTACTAAACCCCTGCAAGGGTTTTGCCTCAGGTACTGATTAACTGGGCAGGCGCTCCCGAGTGTCCAACGTAACGACATACTCGGCACGTGTATGTCGTTATTATGACTACACGCTTTCATTTCACTCACTCTGTCTGTTGTTGTTGTTGTATCCTCAAATCTTGTAACTAAATTTTTACTTACTTCCCAATGTGGTATCGACTGCAAACTTGGTATAGTTATGTCATACTGATGACAATACTATATTATATCATCAACAATAAAAAAAAACGTATTTTTAAACATTCTTTTTATATGTTATGTGTCGGCTTGGGTCTAATTGTCCACGCTCAACTAATGTTGGTGGTCAATCACTATGGTCCCATACGTTATCACAAGCTTCGGGGCCACTTCATGGAGTCGTGGAGTTCTTCCATTACTAGTACGGTACATTTCATTAAAGCGTGTTTAAAAAAAAAGTTTGTTTAAAATATTACTTGGTTTATGGTTCTGTTTGGGTACATTATCTCTCCCCCCCCCACCACTCCTCATCTCCCCCTCCCTTCAAAAAACGTTCCCAATCGTGGCCCCTACGAGGGAGTAGGGCAGTGAGCCCAGCCATCATTTGCCAATCCCTACCCCGAGGCCACCTGGCCCGGGTTTGTTTCTCGCTAGTGGCTTGGTATTTTCCCCTTCCCGACGTTCGCTTTCCATGTTATGATCTTGTGTAATAAAAACGTAAATAAACGACCAGGGCCGGTGGCAGGGGGTATTGTCGCGCTGGGCCCTCATGCTCCTTAGCGTTGTGTTCACAGCTGTGGTGGCACAAGAAACAGGTCAACTGCCCCTCCATCCGAGAGGAACTGGAGCCAAGCTTGCGAACGAAACTGTCGAATCTGGCAGATGTTGCCCGTAACGTTCCTAGTTAGTACTGAACTAAAATACGCAAATATTCGGCGGCTGTGTCACCTTGTGGCGATTTCACAAGCTCGCAATTCCGAGCCATTTTGCAGAGTACAAGGTTCAATTGCAGCAATCCTTGCCAATGTTCGTTTTTTTCCCAGGCACATTTAGAATCAATATGCGAATACAGTAATTGGCTGCTGGAAATCTTCACATTGTAAGCCACTTCGTTGAGCAATTATTTGTGGCCAGGTCGCTTTTGATAAATGAGCTGTAATAGCTCAGTGGGCCTTACCTGCAAAAATAAAACATAATTTCGTTTTGTTTTATATGGAATCATCAGAGAGCGCCATCTGCTGCAAAATTGACGTTAAATACTTTGACAAAGTGAACCCCACCGAAGGATCGTAACCTTATCGTGGTGGTGGAGTTTGTGTGTTCTAATGACCCTCAGAGCTATCTCGCCTGGAGTATTGTACTCCTGGTAGGGTCTCTCTGGGCGAACAGGTCTGAGGGGAGGTTCCAGACAATTGACGGTCCAAACAAACGCCCCTTATGAATGGTTTGTAAACATTTGAGTTAGATAACCTCGCCCGGACAAGGTATACCAGGACACCCCCCTGGAGCCAGTCCTGGAGGTGGTGTTCGCCGGCAAGCGCCTGGTGACCCACATAACCCGCTCGGGCCCAGCCCGAAATGGAAACGAAGGAACGAACAATGCCTCCAAGCCGTGTTGAGACGTTACAGTCCATGCATTTACATTGCATTGTTCTTATGCATTTGCTAATACAGCGGAAAGCTTATGCCTATGGCCAAATCACGTGGAATGACCCCAAATTTTGGAATCTAAGCAGGTATGAGCCTGGATCGTGATTGGATGTGCGAACCCCCATGCATGAAGCAGATGTTGCAGATTGCTGTGGGACTACCTTGATAGAGGTGGGTAGTGTATCAAATCCCTTGTGCTGAACTTTGCACTGCCCATTCCCTCCGACTTCGCTCACATTGATCAGCGTGGGTGTCGTATGGTCATATTTAACCCACCAACGATCCAATTGACAAAGTGGTTACACATGTGCATACACCAGAGGTCGCAATCGGGTACCCGATACCCTTACCCTACCCGATACCCGGCTACCCGGACCCGGCCGGGTACGGGTTCCCCTTTGTGACCCTGTTGCGGCCGGGTACGGGTAGGCCGTGAGTCACTGGTGAGTCACCGTTTGTCACTCATTTCCCAACGTCTTGTCTCTTCTCACAATTCAAGTTCCTAGAATCAACTCACCCGCACCTGCAACATGGCTTCATCCCAGAGGTCGCAATCAGGTACCCGATACCCGTACCTGGGTACGGGTATCGGGTACCTGGGTACGGGTATCGGGTATGGCCGGTTACGGGTACCCGTTTGCGACCCTGGTGCGGCCGGGTACGGAATCAAAACCCATTTGCGACCTCTGGCATACACCGCTGATGTGACTCATAGAATCAATACTGGTCCAGGGATTTTCTTAAACAATAGCTGCTTGAAAACATTGGTCCACAAAGCCGATAGGCTAACGGATTACTAAAATTGCTAAATTCATGTTTAGGTGACACAACATGTCGTTGCATGCTTGTTTACTGTTTGTTGTAAAACGAATACAGCAGTTGCGGTATCATGGCTACTTGTGGTTTGTGTCCACAGCGGTGCGCTCTGCGTCGCCGTGCGTATTAAAAGCTGGAGATGATGTTACGGCACACCGTGTCCCCTTGTCCCCACTGTCCCTGTCGCTAATAATAGTCGCGCACGGGGTGGCAAGGTCCCTGGTGGACCCACAGCCATGGCTGCTGCTGCTGGCACAGAGGCCCCATGCCACCTTCAGGTGTACACCCAGCGATGATGTGCGTCAGCGCGGTGGCCTTGGCAACCTTACATGCGTCTTGTTGGGCCACTTCAGTAACGGAGTGTCTTCTGATTAATACCTCCACTGACCGTGCATTAATTAATCCCAGATTGAAATTTCAGGGACGGGCATTGCGCCATGCCTGGCGGATGCCCGACTAACCAGCTGTCTCATTCCACACGTGGTCTTCTGAAACCTCACAGATATCCACCCGAGTACATGGCAGCCGTACCAGACAGTACAGACGTTCGGTCCATGGGCAAAAATAAATGAATAACTTAAGTGGCTGGGAAAAGAACGAAGGTAATTTTTTTCGTCCGCAACAAAGGTGAATTAGTATGACGTGAAAATGTCAAGCGATGTTTACAGGCCAGTCAGACACACGAGCAATGAGTGAGACTGAAGGATCTGCTTTGAACAATGAATCGGATGAGGGCCTCCTCCCCACGCCGTGCGGGTCGTAAGGGTTATTTGACCAGAATCCACGATGATCAGTCGGCGCTGAAGGAGGGGGATGGAGCAAAGAGGTACAGTACAACACAGGATTGTATTGCAGTGCACACAAAGTAGCCAAGCAGCAGCCTATAGCACCTAATATACACATCCCGTAACTTATTGGACGCTTCATCATTGGACCTTCCTTTGCCAGTACCAAAATATAATAATCGGGTTTTTTCCCTTTTTTTTCTGGCAACAAAACTGACACCTTTTTACAAGGATTCGTGTCTGCATTAACCACAATACCTGCAGTCAAATGCAAAAAAAAACACACAATGATAAGGACAATGCAACCCAGAGGTCGCCTTCCAGCTTCACTCTCACAACGAAGGTAGCTTCTCAGCCCCCCACCCCCTGCTCTGCCACCCAGCAGCAGTGTAGGCGGGCACAACCACCGGGGAGGGTAAAGTGTGGGTACTCACACGTGTTTCAAAATGTTGGGGGTCATATTCTTAGGTTTTTTCGGTAAAGTCACGTAGGTAAAAAATTTTAATGAATAAAAAATAAAATATTAGGCTGTAACCCTCTTACAGTGGAGACCTTCCCACAGCAGTGGCGTGAGCGAGCAATTGCGGGGCTGCCCCTTCACCGTTTATAGAGTGAACCATTCTGGATTCTTGAGGTTGGAGTTTTGGAATGAGAAGGAAATGCTTAACACATTCGCCTACACAACACAGGCACTGGATCCGTGTACAGGATATAATTCTACTTTCATAAAAACTTTTAAGTGAGCGGGAAGTCTCGATACCATTACCCGCAACACATTTAGGGACAAAATAAACTGCAACTACCAACCCAACTTCTGTAATCAAACTTCAAACCAACATCCATGTCTTTATTATCACATAGGCAAAGGAGTTAACAAAAAATCCACAGTGATCCTTTCCAAGGGGACGCGAGCCTTGTTCGCCGTAGTCAATGTGACCTTTGCAGTCCATCGGGAATCGCGTAACTTCGAGGGACGAGGTTGGTGATGGTGGTGGTGCGGGGTGGTGGTGCTGGTTGGTGGTGCGGGGTGGTGGTGCTGGTTGGTGGTGCGGGGTGGTGGAGGTGGTGCTGGTGGTGTTGCGGGGTTATTGTCAGGGCCGTAGTCGGCAGACGCACGAGGGGATAGCGACTCCGCCATATTGGGCCGGGGCCGGCTGAGCGCCCCAGCAGCGCGCGGCGTCACTCAGCAGCGACGCCGCCTTCACAACGCGGGCACCCCGCCCCCACTCGCCCTCCCCGCCTCACCCCCTCCCTTGCCAGCCCCCTCCCTCGCACCCCCCCGCCCTCCTTCGCCCCCCCCGCCCCCCCCGCCCTCCTTCGCCCCCCCCCCGCCCCCCCCGCCCCCCCCGCCCCCCCCGCCGTCCCTTCCCGCTCCGCAGCCCTCCCCCCTCCGCCCCCCTCGCTCCCCCCGCCCCCTCCCGCACCCCTCTCCCCCTCCCGCCCCCCCCGCCCCCCTCGCCACCCCCGTCCCCCTCGCCCCCCCCCCGCCTCCCCTCCCCCCTCGCGCCCCCCCCGCCCCCCCCCGACCCCCTCGCCTCCCCCCTCCCTCCCCCTCCATTGAAGCCGCCAGGGAAAGCTTCCCCCTAGCAAGATGGCCGCGACCACGGCCTGTGACGCGCCGCGCGCTGCAGTAACCCGGATGTAGTGCGGCCTAGGGGGAACTTGCAGCGAGTCCGCGGGGTCGAGGCGGCGGTGTTGGTGGCGTTCGCTCGCTCGCTCCGGGCAGGGGGTTTTCCTTTCTTCTCTGTTTTGTTTTGTGTCTGTCACCCACTCACCCCACCCACCCCCACAGCTCGCCTTTGTCCAGACACGTTCGCCGTGCGTCTCGTGAAAAACGCCGTCATCCTCGCTCGCTCGCGCTGCGTTGGCGTCGTGCACGGCCGGGCCCCCCGGCAGCTAGTAGCGGCAGGGCGCGCGCGTCTCCTCCGCCTCCTCCTCCTCCGCCGCCACCATGAGCAGCATGCACGGCAAGAGGAAGGAGATCTACAAGTACGAGGCGCCATGGACGGTCTA
Source organism: Lampetra fluviatilis (assembly GCF_964198595.1). Taxonomy (NCBI): domain Eukaryota; kingdom Metazoa; phylum Chordata; class Hyperoartia; order Petromyzontiformes; family Petromyzontidae; genus Lampetra; species Lampetra fluviatilis. The sequence continues at coordinate 860,630 of NC_136305.1, forward strand.
CGCCATGAACTGGAGCGTCAGGCCCGACAAGCGCTTTCGCCTGGCGCTCGGCAGCTTCGTGGAGGAGTACAACAACAAAGTGCAGGTGGGTGGAGTGGGGGGGGGCGCCCTTCGTTATCGTCATCATTTTGCCGTCGACTCATCGCGACTGGATGAAGGCCCGCGGCTTGTTTGACCATACTTCACCGCGCTGGTAAAGTGCGGAGAGGGAGGGAGAATGGGTGGTGGTTGTAGATGCGACCGTCCGCTTGGCAGTCGAGCAGCCTAGCGACTGAGCGAGATCGATTTTATTTGCGACCACCGATTCATCGCAACCTGCGCTTTAGTCTCCGTCTGTGCGTGAAAACCAAATCGTTTAGCTCGTCGGCCTTCTTGGTTTGGCCATCCCATGTCTTCACCCAGCAGCTATTGTTTACTCACTCCGACTAACTCCGTATAGGTTTCGTTCTTCCGAATCTCATTAGCAACACAATAAAATGTGGATTTAGAGGGCGCCAAGATGCTGTACAGAAACAGTGGGCAAACTGTCCACGGAGAGGCAGTCGGTCAGAGTAACAAGGAAACTCTTGAGCCTGGGACTAGGAACACACGGGCAGAGAGTTTCCAAACTACGGTGTGGGCCGAGGAGAATGACCGACCTCCCTCGCCGATAGTCAAAAGCAAATTCGCAAAAGCAATACCGCAGGTTTCATCGGGTGTCATCGATAACCAGGTGAGCGCCCGCTGAAACGCGCTCTTGTTAAAGGGAGAGCCCAGTGGAACGATTCGCGGATCACGTGAACCGAATACATCCGACGATATTAATCGAAATCTATTCTAATTGGCTTTCTATTGGTGCTCTTTGGTGTCCACCCACATGCTCACACACTCATGAGTGGAATTTTAGAATCGGAATATTTATCCTGGAGAAATGCGATGAGCTATGAAGCTCTTTTTTGTTACAGATGACAAGCATACCAAGAGCCGTGAGACTTGATGTGAACACTGACATCCCTTGACATAACGGAACAGATACGCACCTGCAAAGTATGTCGGAATCATTTTGCCACGTGACAAATCACGTATTGTGTAAGTCAAAGGGAAATTAGGGTTCGATAAACAGAATTTCGTTTTTTTACGAGCAACTTTTCAGGAACGTATCTGTGCTCGTATATCGAGGGATGTTCGGAATTCGAGATGCGTTCCTATGGAATGAAGCAAGGCCCCAAGATATAATAAAATCATACCGAATGCAGCAAACCTTTTAAAATAAAAAATGCACTGGTAAACCCATCATTTTTTGGTAAAATAATACTGGATTCAAGATAAGTCGCAAAATAAAAATGTATACCGTCCAGTACTTGCCACAAACTGATGCATTGCCATAAATCACCCCCCCCCCCAAATCCCGTAAGTGCAAATTTAATGCAACGTATATCTAATTCCTTCTCTAACTTACAAGTAACGTTTTAGCGAAATTCCGTTTATTGAGTTGCCGAATAACGAGACACGAGCTGTCATAAGCCATTTTTACGAATCCAATTGTAAGCATGTATTGTGAGCTGACCTGGATTAACAAATGACAAGTCCACAGTTAAATTTGGGCCACAGCCTCACATTACAAATATAACAAAAAATTAAGATAGTAAAATGTGATCAAATGTATAAAAACACACGCGGCAAATTTCAGAGTTGAAATTCTAACCGGTAGAGAAACAAACTTAAACTTTATATATTAGGCAGTCAAAGTAAAACAGCAATTCAGTGTTATGTTTTAACAACAATGTAATAATTTACCAATATGATATGTAAAATGAGGTGTAAAGTATTGTTCAAGAAAAATGCTCATTTGTCTAACAGAACTGACGAGGGAATTGTTACGTAAGAGATGAAATTTTATTCCACGTATGAGGGTCATTATTGTCAAAATAACAATGTCCACATGTAGTATTTACTCTTAGAAATAACAGAAATATTGAGTCATGAAGGGGCATGAATTTGCAGGTGGTGGGGCTGGATGAAGAGAGCTCTGAGTTTGTGTGCAAGAGCACCTTCGACCACCCGTACCCCACCACAAAAGTGATGTGGATTCCCGACACCAAAGGCGTCTTTCCGGATCTGGTGGCAACGAGCGGCGACTACCTGCGTGTGTGGCGGGTGAGGCGTCGTTTTCTGCACAGAGGTCCCATCCACCGATGTCCCTTTAACAAACACAGGTCTCTCAGTCTCGGTCATCAAGTCTAATCCACCAACATCTTTCTTGGCCTCATCACAGTAAGGTCTCATCCATGAAGGTCATGTCCACCAAGGTCTGTTAACTGATTGTCTCCATTGAGATCCTTGTCAGTCTCTCTAAAGTGCTTCCACCGAAAGAGTGATGTGTCTCGTTTTATACGATCTCATTAACAGAGGTCTGTTCTTTCCATAGACTGTCTTGAGGCTCTCCACCAAGATCATCCTTGCTCTGTCACCTATCCCATTCAGTTTTTTTTGCGATGGTGGCTATGATTCATTGACTCCCATGGGACTCCGGGACTGATTTGAGTTCGGACGTTGAACACTCGAGCATAGACACTTGCTTGGCTTAGACACCAGCTGACACCTTAACCGATCACTCATCCTGACCGCCCATTTACATAACCTAGAGGCTCACACATCCCAGTAGCTTGTCCAGCCCAAACACTCAATCATTCCAGTCTCTCACCGAGGCCAGCCATCCAGCCCACACCAGACACTTTTTTCCCTCTACCTATGATCTCTAACACTAAGCATTTTTAACTTTAACTCAGTGGAGTGAACTTAATGGCGAACTATAAATATAATATTTGACTTATAAAGCCACATTAACCAGCGGTCATAATTTAATTTGCCAATCTTTTTCAAGTGCTGCCAAGCGCGTGAGGGAATGAGCAATGACGTCTTTAGCTGCCAATGTTGCCACGCCACCTGCCTTCTGTTCCTAGGTGAGCGACTCAGAGACTCGGCTGGAGTGTCTGCTCAACAACAACAAGAACTCGGACTTCTGTGCACCCTTGACGTCCTTTGACTGGAATGAAGTCGATCCAAATCTTCTTGGTATGGTTATTCATTTTTATTTGTAAATACAAAACCTCAATGGTACTTTGTTGTATAAAAATATTACTTGAAGTCACTGTTTGGACCTAATGAAATAAGTCCTTGTCAGAGTAAACTGTTGCACAGTATGGCATGGTCTTCTGATTTTTCAAGTACCCCAAATAATGTGTACGACCCAGTTATTGAATACTGTTAAGTGATTTTTCAATTATGGCATATGCTGAATTCACCAAAAGTGTTTTTTTAAAGGTTTCTAAGCTGCAATTTCTCATATTTAATAATCGTGCACTGTTGCTGTCTTTTATTTTTAGGCACATCCAGCATCGACACGACTTGCACCATCTGGGGGCTTGAGACTGGCCAGGTGCTAGGTCGAGTGAACCTGGTGTCAGGCCATGTGAAGACGCAGCTCATCGCTCACGACAAAGAGGTCTGCACCCTCCTCACAAGGGACTCCAAAGTCACTGTCATTCCAGTGCATGGCGGTGCAGTTGGCAAAGTGTGCCCAACAATCGATGGCAATTTAGAGCATATAATGATAAAAAAATATTGCAATGGTTTATTATTTGTGTGAGGTATGATTAAAAGTTTATGCAAGATATATGCATCTTGTTTGCAAGCATTACCTTTAGCCTAATGGTCATAATGAGACAAAACAATCCAGACAGTACTAACAAGATAATAAAAATAAGACACATTTATACTGAATCGTTTACCTCCAATTGTGGCGATTTATTGTACCATAGATGGGAGTGAATCATTACCTGCCTAACAGATTCCAGGGCACTTCCAATAACAAAATATGATGCCTGTATTCCACCATTGAGTGGTACAGGACCACTTCTAGGGGTGTCCTACATTTTGTATGCTCCTGAAAAATAATTTAGTTTTCTACCATTGGCATTATTTTACCAGATAGCAATGTTGAAAAAAAACACTATCGTATAAATGAGTGACCTTAAAAACCTGCAAGTTAACGAGACATTGCTCGGCATTGCGTGAGTGCAGGTGTATGACATCGCATTCAGCCGGGCAGGTGGTGGGCGCGATATGTTCGCGTCCGTGGGCGCCGATGGCTCCGTGCGCATGTTCGACCTGCGCCACTTGGAGCACAGTACCATCATCTATGAGGATCCGCAGCACCGGCCTCTCCTGCGGCTCTGCTGGAACAAGCAGGACCCCAACTACCTGGCCACCATGGCCATGGATGGCCTTGAGGTGCTCCACGCGTGTTTGTGGTCATGGGTGTAAATATTCGTAGCAGCCGAACTGTGGGTCACTTGGGAAGTGTGTGTGTGTCCCTGTCTGGGCATGTTTGTCACTTCACACCATGATGTGCATCTCAACGGTATCGACAAGGCACTTGTTTTATATATGAGTTTAGTACAACCATTCCACATGCATGTTCATGCTATTCCAAAATACCATAACCTTTGAACAACGTCAAGCATTGTAAATATCTGTTTTTACTCCAGTTAGTGTGCAGTTAGTGTCGTCATTAACATGCGCGTGTCCTGGTGCTGTGCGTGTAGGTCATCATTTTGGACGTGCGCGTGCCCTGCACACCGGTGGCACGACTGAACAACCACCGTGCATGTGTGAACGGCATTGCCTGGGCCCCACACTCCTCTTGCCACATCTGCACAGCTGGTAGGTGCACACGAACACACACACACACACCTGCACAACTGATAAGATGCTCGCAAACATCCGCATATGGCCAGGGCCACCGAGAGGGTGGGGCGACAGATGGGGCAGTTTGTCTTTGTCCTCAGATCTAAGGGGCCCTCCGATTTAGCCAAGGAATTCTCAGAGGGATCCTCAGGGTGTAGGGAACCTCATCGGGTCTCCAAAGTTGTTTGGTGGACCCACTTATACAACACAAGCATGTGAAAAAGTGGCCAAATTTGTATTTTTTATTATAACAGTGATGTTCTTTGTCATCTTCGTCCCTGTGCATGCTGCAGCTGATGACCACCAAGCGCTGATCTGGGACATCCAGCAGATGCCCCGTGCCATTGAGGACCCCATCCTGGCCTACACGGCTGAGGGAGAGATAAATAACGTGCAATGGGCCTCCACGCAGCCTGACTGGATCGCCATCTGCTATAACAACTGTCTGGAAATCCTGCGCGTCTGAGTGGAGGCTGCAGTGCTGCAGGTGGAGCGATGTTGGAGGTTTGATGGCTGCAGCGTACATGGGGCTAATGTTTTGGGAAAAAGTGTTGACTATGCGCGGTGTAGAGGTGTGGGTGGGTGAGTGTGTGACTGTTCATTGGTAGTGTTTATCGAGATGGACAGGAGGGCTATTCATGGTGACGCAGCAAGGAGCTGATCACACTGTGAAGGCATTGAATTTTGGTTAGTGGCATTTTCTTCCGGCACGTTTTGGCAGTGGTTTAATGGATTGCAGTGACTATCGCCGTGTGAAGTCTGGTCACAATTGTGTGACAATGCCCAAAGGTGTTTTCACCCAGACGTTCTTAAAATTTCAGGAGCATTTGAATTGGTAATGCCATCTGGTCTATGAATTGTATGGTTTAAGCTATTGATATTTCATTTAGGGAAATTATTTTCAATTTTAAGAAATGAGGAAATCCAAAAGTTGAGAAAAGTAGCTAATGGTGGCAGCCAAGTCTTTCTGGGTTCATATAATTACGGCATATTTAATATAAATAGCATTTTATCACCCTGTTTATTTAATTATGTGGACTGTGTTTGACACCTTGACCCTGAAAAGTATGAACTGCCACATTCGGCTTAATCTTATTTTAATTATTATTAAATGCAAGTGTCATTACTGTCAGAGGAACAAAGCCTTGTGTTTTTAAAAGTGCTATGAGATAAGCATTTTTATTATTTCCATTATTTTGGTCTGGACAACTTGCAGCTCATTTGCCGCGATTTTTATTTCAGCATTTTCTTTACTTAAATTGCTGTAATTGTGAAAGTTTATTATCGTCATGCTACACACTTGGTCGAAATGAGTGCCACATTGATGAGCCGACCCATTGTAAATGTGGTGCTGATGTGCAGTGTGGGTCACTTAAATGGTGGCAGATTTCTTGCAAAAAAGACATTGCCAATGCCTTCCTATAAATCCATTTCAAATCCTGTCTCCCTGGTAACAGTTCTACTAAGGAGTCTTTCCCATCTTGCTGATGCAGTAAAACTGGATAGTCAATAAATGATCGGCTGTGGTGGCTTTACCTATTGTAGAGTTGCATTGCAGCTTTGTGAAAGTGTAGGTTGAAGTGTGTATCAGAACTGTGCGGTTACAATGATGAAGGCTTTGCATTCAGCACTGTCGTCTTTCGTACTCTAGGTTTTAAAAAGAGAGTCGTCTTCAGTTGGTGGTGATAGTTCCTTTGTTTCAGTTGCAATCTTCTTGAGTTATAAAATAACACTGTTGTCTGTTAAAATGTGTCCAACAGTGCAGGGAAGAGGTACATTGAAACTGATGTGTACAGTGGTTAAATCTGTCTTGTGCAAGCTGGCCTTATTCTTAGGGACCATCCAGACGTACTCTGTGAACTGATAGTACTTAGTAGTGTGTGAATACATTCTTTTGTATCTGGGAAGGTGGTGGGTGCTGTGTCAGCATAGCTTGAACCATTGCATATATTGTCACCTCTCAATTTAAACAAATTAAGCCAAACTTTCTTTTGGTCAGAAAAATGTTTGAATTTAAAAACACAATAAAAATTATTAAAGTTGTGTCTTGGTTAAACCTAAAATGTAAAACCTGAAAACATACTTGGGTAGTGGGTAGGATGCAGTTCTCTTAAGTTTTTGTTGTGTAGTTTCTGTCGGTCACATGAAAGATCGCATGTTCAGTGAGCAGCATCTGCACTGATTAAAAAAAATGATATTGCTTCGTACTATACATTAGAAAATAACTGTTGTGTTTTGAATACCACCAACATAATTTTCCATGTTACATTCAGAAATGTCAATCAATACACCTTTATTGGTGTTCTTAGACTTTGCAATCAGTCTTACTGATTTTGAGTTGGAGTGCATGCCAAAATGATATTTTGCATAATTGTCTTTGTGCACCGGTTATGAACATTCGTCCTCTAAGCTGATAATTTAGAACAACCTTTCCTCAACTACAGCCTTCAGGACCAGCTTTCAACTCTCGTTTAATCTTAACCACTCGACACACTCGTGGTGCACGTGCATGTGGATTTAAATTAATTTGGAAATCTGCGGCAAAGTGGAGCTTGCGAATTTATATTTGACAACTTGTTTAGGGTGTGCATGTAAAATGGGCCATCAACTCGAAAGTAGTTGATTTCAAAAAAATAAGCAATGTCAAATGTGTGTTGGTACGCCGGTGTGTCCGTTCCACCCCACACATTAATTCTGTGTGTTCGTGCATCGTTCATTGAGAATGCTTCCAAAACATTTAGGAGTCGCCATTGTTCACGTCAGGTCAAAGTCGGCAGTGTCTTATCTACAATATACTGTAGCTACTGGTAATATGTATATGGTTTGTTTTGTACTGTAAATAGTAGTCCTGTAGTAATATTTTAAATCTTGTAGGATATGCATTGAGGTTTGATAGTGTACCAGAGCTTTCATGTATTTCCAAAAAAAAACGTAATCACTTTGTGCTGCAATGCTGATTGTGAGCTATTTTTAAATAGTTAGCATATTTAGAGGGTTTCAGTTTACGTTTTACATTGAGTATTTTACCGAGCTTCATCGTAATTTTTGTAAGCAAAACTTTGTTATATAGGAATAATTCCTGAAGTGATTAATATTTTGTTATTGGGCTTCCTCAAGCATTGGGAATGCAGTTTTGTTTTTGCAGAATAACAACAAGCAAACTGGTTTAGCACGGAAATTATATAAAGCTTGTAATGTATGCATGACATTTGTATTGTGCATTACAACAAAGAAGCTTGTTTTTCACTCCGTTTTTCCTAAATATTATTAGTTGTGAAGGTTTAATTGTATTGTAGCTTGACTTGAGGCATTCACAAGTTCTTCATTTGGTGAGGCCATCTAATCAAAATCTGTGATTTCTATCAAGCATGAAGTTGTTTCAAAGGCCTGGGATTGTATATCTGTTTTGAAATCTAAAAGGAAAGTACAAACAAAAGTTTGATGGCAACTTTTGTCCTAAAAATAAAATAATCGTTTGTGTTGATGCTGTTTTGTACAATGCATGAAGACACCAAGTTAAGGCAGCAGTTTACTAAACTTAAACATGACATGTTCAATGTTATTTAATCATAAACTTTAACATGTCATTTTAATTAATTGGATGACCCTAAACTTTAACATGAGATGCTCGGTGTTGTTTCACCCTAAACTTGAACATGGCATATTCATATTCATTTGACCTGAAGCTTGAACATGGTATTTTCTTTGCCATGGAACCCTAAACTTGAACATGACATTGCCATTGTAATTTGACCCTAAACTTGAACACAACATGTTGTCATTTGATCTTTGAGTGTGGTTTGGTGGCCATGCAGGATGCGACACTGCTTGGATCTACAACTTTTTATTACAACCTGCGGTAGAATAAAATAAAAGTTTTACGCAATCTTCGCATAACCAGCCTTATACGCCTTTGTTCCAAATCTATGCTCAAGTTTGTAGTATGTTACACACTCATCATTTATGAAGTTAGTATAGCATTGTAGAGTAATTTTTTATGCTTTTTGAATTGTACACTTGTAAGTTTTCAGTAGTTCCTATCGTGAAAACATGGACATTTTAATGAAATTATTTTGGGAAATGATTTTGTCTTGTTAAAATATTTACATTGTTTTTGTGTAGCAAACATCCTTGTGTGGTGTTACACTTATATGGATTTGTCAGACTTGTTATTTGTTTAATGTATGATGGTTTTGTTGTAAAATAAAAGAAGTACTCATCAAGCTCTTGTCTGGCGATGTCACTTTTCCTTGTGGGAAGAATGAAAAATCTCAACAGAAAATGAAAGTGTTTTTTTTTCAGCTGGCTGATGACAACGTGTCTCCTCGTGTATCTCCTCATGCTCTGCTTCATTTAATGCTGCTTTAAAAGGAACCAGTATCTTATAGTTCAATTAAAAGTGAACTGCAGTGTGTTTAGGCTTGGGGTGCTTTGTATTACTGCATAGGTAATTGAGAAATTCCACGTGAAAATTTCAACCCGCAAAAACAGAAATCGCCATACCTATGTCGTTATTGGCCAAATTTGGCCCAATTTTTTGCACCTCATTTTACTATAAAAAGTGAACTCTTGCAATGTGTTTAGGCCTAGGGTGCCACATATGAAAGGAAAATAGGAAATTCCACGTGAAAATTTTCGATCCTCAAAATAAAAATCGACATACTAACCTATGTCGTTTTGGCCAAATGTGGCCCAATATTTTCCACCTTATTTTGCTATCAAATGGGAACTCGTGCAATATGTTTAGTCTTAGGGTGCCACATTAAAGTAAATTCCACTTAACATTTTCGACCCACAAAAATAGAATTCGACATACTAACCTATGTCGTTATTGGCCAAATTTGGCCCACTTTTTCAACTTATTTTGCTATCAAAAGTGAACTATTGCAATGTGTTTAGTCTTAGAGTGCCACATTAAAGAAAATTAAGCAATTCCACTACAAATTTTCGACCCACAAAAATAAAAATGGACATACTAACCTATGTCATTATTGGCCAAATTTGGCCCAATTTTTTGCACCTTATTTTCCTATAAAAAGTGAACTCTTGCAATGTGTTTAGGCCTAGCGTGCCACATATTAAAGGAAATTAGGAAATTCCACTTAAAATTTTCGATCCTCAAAATAAAAATCGACATACTAACCTATGTCGTTATTGGCCAAATTTGGCCCAATTTTTTCTACCTTATTTTGCTATAAAAAGTGAACTCTTGCAATGTGTTTAGGCCTATGGTGCCACATTAAAGGAAAATAGGAAATTCCACGTGAAAAATTTCGATCCACAAAATAAAATCGACATACTAACCTAATGTCGTTTTGGTCAAATTTGGCCCAATATTTTCCACCTTATTTTGCTATCAAATGGGAACTCGTGCAATGTGTTTAGTCTTAGGGTGCCACATTAAAGGAAATTCCATTTAAAATTTTCGACCCACAAAAATAAAATTCGACATACTAACCTATGTCGTTCTTGGCCAATTTTGGCCCAAATTTTTCCACCTTATTTTCCTATAAAAAGTTAACTCTTGCAATGTGTTTAGGCCTAGGGTGCCACATATTAAAGGGAAATAGGAAATTCCACGTGAAAATTTTCGATCCTCAAAATAAAAATCGACATACTAACCTATGTCGTTTTGGCTAAATTTGGCCCAATATTTTCCAACTTATTTTGCTATCAAATGGGAACTCGTGCAATGTGTTTAGGCCTAGGGTGCCACATATTAAAGGAAATTAGGAAATTCACTTGAAATTTTCGACCCACAAAAATAAAAATCGACATACTAACCTATGTCGTTTTGGCCAAATTTGGCCCAATTATTTCCACCTTATTTTGCTATCAAATGGGAACTCGTGCAATGTGTTTAGTCTTAGGGTGCCACATTAAAGGAAAATCGGAAATTCCACATGTCGTTATTGGCCAAATTTGGCCCAATTTTTTCCACCTTATTTTCCTTTAAAAAGTGAACTCTTGCAATGTGTTTAGGCCTAGGGTGCCACATATTAAAGGAAAATAGGAAATTCCACTTAAAATTTTCGACCCACAAAAATAAAAATCGACATACTAACCTATGTCATTATTGGCCAAATTTGGCCCAATTTTTTGCACCTTATTTTCCTATAAAAAGTGAACTCTTGTAATGTGTTTAGGCCTAGGGTGCCACATATTAAAGGAAATTAGGAAATTCCACTTAAAATATTTTCGACCCACAAAAATAAAAATCGACATACTAACCTATGTCATTATTGACCAAATTTGGCCCAATTTTTTGCACCTTATTTTCCTATAAAAGTGAACTCTTGCAATGTGTTGAGGCCTAGGGTGCCACATATTAAAGGAAAATAGGAAATTCCACCTGAAAATTATCGATCCTCAAAATAAAAATCGACATACTAACCTATGTCGTTTTGGCCAAATTTGGCCCAATATTTTCCACCTTATTTTGCTATTAAATGGGAACTCGTGCAATGTGTTTAGTCTTAGGGTGCCACATTAAAGGAAATTCCACGTGAAAATTTTCGACCCACAAAAATAAAATTCGACATACTATGTCATTATTGGCCAAATTTGGCCCAATTTTTTGCACCTTATTTTCCTATAAAAAGTGAACTCTTGCAATGTGTTTAGGCCTAGCGTGCCACATATTAAAGGAAATTAGGAAATTCCACTTAAAATTTTCGATCCTCAAAATAAAAATCGACATACTAACCTATGTCGTTATTGGCCAAATTTGGCCCAATTTTTTCTACCTTATTTTCCTATAAAAAGTGAACTCTTGCAATGTGTTTAGGCCTAGGGTGCCACATATGAAAGGAAAATAGGAAATTCCACATGAAAATTTTCGATCCACAAAATAAAATCGACATACTAACCTATGTCGTTTTGGTCAAATTTGGCCCAATATTTTCCACCTTATTTTGCTATCAAATGGGAACTCGTGCAATGTGGTTAGTCTTAGGGTGCCACATTAAAGGAAATTCCATTAAAATTTTCGACCCAAAAAATAAAATTCGACATACTAACCTGTGTCGTTCTTGGCCAAATTTGGCCCAATTTTTTCCACCTTATTTTCCTATAAAAAGTTAACTCTTGCAATGTGTTTAGTCTTAGGGTTCCACATTAAAGAAAATTAGGAAATTCCATTTAACATTTTCGACCCACAAAAATAAAATTCGACATACTAATCTATGTCGTTATTGGCCAAATTTGGCCCACTTTTCCACCTTATTTTGCTACCAAAAGTGAACTATTGCAATGTTTTTAGTCTTAGGGTGCCACATTAAAGGAAATTTGGAAATTCCACTTCAAATTTTCGACCCACAAAAATAAAAATCGACATACTAACCTTTGTCGTTATTGGCCAAATTTGGCCCGATTTTTTGCACCTTATTTTCCTATAAAAAGTGAACTCTTGCAATGTGTTTAGGCCTAGGGTGCCACATATTAAAGGGAAATAGGAAATTCTACGTGAAAATTTTCGATCCTCAAAATAAAAATCGACATACTAACCTATGTCGTTTTGGCCAAATTTGGCCCAATATTTTCCAACTTATTTTGATATCAAATGGGAACTCGTGCAATGTGTTTAGGCCTAGGGTGCCACATATTAAAGGAAATTAGGAAATTCACATGAAATTTTCGACCCACAAAAATAAAAATCGACATACTAACCTATGTCGTTTTGGCCAAATTTGGCCCAATTATTTCCACCTTATTTTGCTATCAAATGGGAACTCGTGCAATGTGTTTAGTCTTAGGGTGCCACATTAAAGGAAAATCGGAAATTCCACATGTCGTTATTGGCCAATTTTGGCCCAATTTTTTCCACCTTATTTTCCTATAAAAAGTGAACTCTTGCAATGTGTTTAGGCCTAGGGTGCCACATATTAAAGGCAAATAGGATATTCCACTTAAAATTTTCGATCCTCAAAATAAAAATCGACATACTAACCTATGTCGTTATTGGCCAAATTTGGCCCAATTTTTTCTACCTTATTTTCCTATAAAAAGTGAACTCTTGCAATGTGTTTAGGCCTAGGGTGCCACATATGAAAGGAAAATAGGAAATTCCACATGAAAATTTTCGATCCACAAAATAAAATCGACATACTAACCTATGTCGTTTTGGTCAAATTTGGCCCAATATTTTCCACCTTATTTTGCTATCAAATGGGAACTCGTGCAAAGTGTTTAGTCTTAGGGTGCCACATTAAAGGAAATTCCATTTAAAATTTTCGACCCACAAAAATAAAATTCGACATACTAACCTATGTCGTTTTGGCCAAATTTGGCCCAATATTTTCCAACTTATTTTGCTATCAAATGGGAACTCGTGCAATGTGTTTAGGCCTAGGGTGCCACATATTAAAGGAAATTAGGAAATTCACATGAAATTTTCGACCCACAAAAATAAAAATCGACATACTAACCTATGTCGTTTTGGCCAAATTTGGCCCAATTATTTCCACCTTATTTTGCTATCAAATGGGAACTCGTGCAATGTGTTTAGTCTTAGGGTGCCACATTAAAGGAAAATCGGAAATTCCACATGTCGTTATTGGCCAATTTTGGCCCAATTTTTTCCACCTTATTTTCCTATAAAAAGTGAACTCTTGCAATGTGTTTAGGCCTAGGGTGCCACATATTAAAGGCAAATAGGATATTCCACTTAAAATTTTCGATCCTCAAAATAAAAATCGACATACTAACCTATGTCGTTATTGGCCAAATTTGGCCCAATTTTTTCTACCTTATTTTCCTATAAAAAGTGAACTCTTGCAATGTGTTTAGGCCTAGGGTGCCACATATGAAAGGAAAATAGGAAATTCCACATGAAAATTTTCGATCCACAAAATAAAATCGACATACTAACCTATGTCGTTTTGGTCAAATTTGGCCCAATATTTTCCACCTTATTTTGCTATCAAATGGGAACTCGTGCAAAGTGTATAGTCTTAGGGTGCCACATTAAAGGAAATTCCATTTAAAATTTTCGACCCACAAAAATAAAATTCGACATACTAACCTATGTCGTTTTGGCCAAATTTGGCCCAATATTTTCCAACTTATTTTGCTATCAAATGGGAACTCGTGCAATGTGTTTAGGCCTAGGGTGCCACATATTAAAGGAAATTAGGAAATTCACTTGAAATTTTCGACCCACAAAAATAAAAAATCGACATACTAACCTATGTTGTTTTGGCCAAATTTGGCCCAATTATTTCCACCTTATTTTGCTATCAAATGGGAACTCGTGCAATGTGTTTAGTCTTAGGGTGCCACATTAAAGGAAAATCGGAAATTCCACATTTCGTTATTGGCCAATTTTGGCCCAATTTTTTCCACCTTATTTTCCTTTAAAAAGTGAACTCTTGCAATGTGTTTAGGCCTAGGGTGCCACATATTAAAGGAAAATAGGAAATTCCACTTAAAATTTTCGACCCACAAAAATAAAAATCGACATACTAACCTATGTCATTATTGGCCAAATTTGGCCCAATTTTTTGCACCTTATTTTCCTATAAAAAGTGAACTCTTGCAATGTGTTTAGGCCTAGGGTGCCACATATGAAAGGAAAATAGGAAATTCCACGTGAAAATTTTCGATCCACAAAATAAAATCGACATACTATAACCTATGTCGTTTTGGTCAAATTTGGCCCAATATTTTCCACCTTATTTTGCTATCAAATGGGAACTCGTGCAATGTGGTTAGTCTTAGGGTGCCACTTTAAAGGAAATTCCATTAAAATTTTCGACCCAAAAAATAAAAAGTCGTTCTTGGCCAAATTTGGCCCAATTTTTTCCACATTATTTTCCTATAAAAAGTTAACTCTTGCTATGTGTTTAGTCTTAGGGTTCCACATTAAAGAAAATTAGGAAATTCCACTTAACATTTTCGACCCACAAAAATAAAATTCGACATACTAATCTATGTCGTTATTGGCCAAATTTGGCCCACTTTTCCACCTTATTTTGCTACCAAAAGTGAACTATTGCAATGTGTTTAGTCTTAGGGTGCCACATTAAAGGAAATTTGGAAATTCCACTTCAAATTTTCGACCCACAAAAATAAAAATCGACATACTAACCTTGGTCGTTATTGGCCAAATTTGGCCCAATTTTTTGCACCTTATTTTCCTATAAAAAGTTAACTCTTGCAATGTGTTTAGGCCTAGGGTGCCACATATTAAAGGGAAATAGGAAATTCCACATGAAAATTTTCGATCCTCAAAATAAAAATCGACATACTAACCTATGTCGTTTTGGCCAAATTTGGCCCAATATTTTCCAACTTATTTTGCTATCAAATGGGAACTCGTGCAATGTGTTTAGGCCTAGGGTGCCACATATTAAAGGAAATTAGGAAATTCACGTGAAATTTTCGACCCACAAAAATAAAAATCGACATACTAACCTATGTCGTTTTGGCCAAATTTGGCCCAATTATTTCCACCTTATTTTGCTATCAAATGGGAACTCGTGCAATGTGTTTAGTCTTAGGGTGCCACATTAAAGGAAAATCGGAAATTCCACATGTCGTTATTGGCCAAATTTGGCCCAATTTTTTCCACCTTATTTTCCTATAAAAAGTTAACTCTTGCAATGTGTTTAGTCTTAGGGTGCCACATTAAAGGAAATTAGGAAATTCCACTTAAAATATTTTCGACCCACAAAAATAAAAATCGACATACTAACCTTTGTCGTTATTGGCCAAATTTGGCCCGATTTTTTGCACCTTATTTTCCTATAAAAAGTGAACTCTTGCAATGTGTTTAGGCCTAGGGTGCCACATATTAAAGGGAAATAGGAAATTCCACATGAAAATTTTCGATCCTCAAAATAAAAATCGACATACTAACCTATGTCGTTTTGGCCAAATTTGGCCCAATATTTTCCAACTTATTTTGCTATCAAATGGGAACTCGTGCAATGTGTTTAGGCCTAGGGTGCCACATATTAAAGGAAATTAGGAAATTCACATGAAATTTTCGACCCACAAAAATAAAAATCGATATACTAACCTATGTCGTTTTGGCCAAATTTGGCCCAATTATTTCCACCTTATTTTGCTATCAAATGGGAACTCGTGCAATGTGTTTAGTCTTAGGGTGCCACATTAAAGGAAAATCGGAAATTCCACATGTCGTTATTGGCCAAATTTGGCCCAATTTTTTCCACCTTATTTTCCTATAAAAAGTGAACTCTTGCAATGTGTTTAGGCCTAGGGTGCCACATATTAAAGGCAAATAGGATATTCCACTTAAAATTTTCGATCCTCAAAATAAAAATCGACATACTAACCTATGTCGTTATTGGCCAAATTTGGCCCAATTTTTTCTACCTTATTTTCCTATAAAAAGTGAACTCTTGCAATGTGTTTAGGCCTAGAGTGCCACATATGAAAGGAAAATAGGAAATTCCACTTAAAATTTTCGATCCACAAAATAAAATCGACATACTAACCTATGTCGTTTTGGTCAAATTTGGCCCAATATTTTCCACCTTATTTTGCTATCAAATGGGAACTCGTGCAAAGTGTTTAGTCTTAGGGTGCCACATTAAAGGAAATTCCATTTAAAATTTTCGACCCACAAAAATAAAATTCGACATACTAACCTATGTCGTTTTGGCCAAATTTGGCCCAATATTTTCCAACTTATTTTGCTATCAAATGGGAACTCGTGCAATGTGTTTAGGCCTAGGGTGCCACATATTAAAGGAAATTAGGAAATTCACGTGAAATTTTCGACCCACAAAAATAAAAATCGACATACTAACCTATGTTGTTTTGGCCAAATTTGGCCCAATTATTTCCACCTTATTTTGCTATCAAATGGGAA
Source organism: Lampetra fluviatilis (assembly GCF_964198595.1). Taxonomy (NCBI): domain Eukaryota; kingdom Metazoa; phylum Chordata; class Hyperoartia; order Petromyzontiformes; family Petromyzontidae; genus Lampetra; species Lampetra fluviatilis. The sequence continues at coordinate 877,197 of NC_136305.1, forward strand.
CTCGTGCAATGTGTTTAGTCTTAGGGTGCCACATTAAAGGAAAATCGGAAATTCCACATTTCGTTATTGGCCAATTTTGGCCCAATTTTTTCCACCTTATTTTCCTTTAAAAAGTGAACTCTTGCAATGTGTTTAGGCCTAGGGTGCCACATATTAAAGGAAAATAGGAAATTCCACTTAAAATTTTCGACCCACAAAAATAAAAATCGACATACTAACCTATGTCATTATTGACCAAATTTGGCCCAATTTTTTGCACCTTATTTTCCCATAAAAGTAAACTCTTGCAATGTGTTGAGGCCTAGGGTGCCACATATTAAAGGAAAATAGGAAATTCCACGTGAAAATTATCGATCCTCAAAATTAAAATCGACATAGTAACCTTTGTCGTTATTGGCCAAATTTGGCCCAATTTTTTCCATCTTATTTTGCTATCAAAAGAGAACTCTTGCAATGTGTTTAGTCTTAGGATTCCACATGAAAGGAAATTAGGAAATTCCACTTAAAATTATCGACCCACAAAAATAAAAATCGACATACTAACCTATGTCGTTTTGGCTAAATTTGGCCCAATTATTTCCATCTTATTTTGCTATCAAATGGGAACTCGTGCAATGTGTTTAGTCTTAGGGTGCCACATTAAAGGAAATTCCTCTTAAAATTTTCGACCCACAAAAATAAAATTCGACATAGTAACCTATGTCGTTATTGGCCAAATTTGGCCCAATTTTTTCCACCTTATTTTCCTATAAAAAATGAACTCTTGCAATGTGTTTAGGCCTAGGGTGCCACATATTAAAGGAAAATAGGAAATTCCACTTAAAATTTTCGACCCACAAAAATACAAATCGACATACTAACCTATGTCATTATTGACCAAATTTGGCCCAATTTTTTGCACCTTATTTTCCTATAAAAGTGAACTCTTGCAATGTGTTGAGGCCTAGGGTGCCACATATTAAAGGAAAATAGGAAATTCCACGTGAAAATTATCGATCCTCAAAATTAAAATCGACATAGTAACCTTTGTCGTTTTGGCCAAATTTGGCCCAATTATTTCCACCTTATTTTGCTATCAAATGGGAACTCGTGCAATGTGTTTAGTCTTAGGGTGCCACATTAAAGGAAAATCGGAAATTCCACATGTTGTTAATGGCCAAATTTGGCCCAATATTTTCCACCTTATTTTGCTATCAAAAGTGAACTCTTGCAATGTGTTTAGGCCTAGGGTGCCACATATTAAAGGAAAATAGGAAATTCCACTTAAAATTTTCGACCCACAAAAATAAAAATCGACATACTAACCTATGTCATTATTGGCCAAATTTGGCCCAATTTTTTGCACCTTATTTTCCTATAAAAAGTGAACTCTTGCAATGTGTTTAGGCCTAGGGTGCCACATATTAAAGGCAAATAGGATATTCCACTTAAAATTTTCGATCCTCAAAATAAAAATCGACATACTAACCTATGTCGTTATTGGCCAAATTTGGCCCAATTTTTTCTACCTTATTTTCCTATAAAAAGTGAACTCTTGCAATGTGTTTAGGCCTAGGGTGCCACATATGAAAGGAAAATAGGAAATTCCACGTGAAAATTTTCGATCCACAAAATAAAATCGACATACTATAACCTATGTCGTTTTGGTCAAATTTGGCCCAATATTTTCCACCTTATTTTGCTATCAAATGGGAACTCGTGCAATGTGGTTAGTCTTAGGGTGCCACATTAAAGGAAATTCCATTAAAATTTTCGACCCAAAAAATAAAAAGTCGTTCTTGGCCAAATTTGGCCCAATTTTTTCCACATTATTTTCCTATAAAAAGTTAACTCTTGCTATGTGTTTAGTCTTAGGGTTCCACATTAAAGAAAATTAGGAAATTCCACTTAACATTTTCGACCCACAAAAATAAAATTCGACATACTAATCTATGTCGTTATTGGCCAAATTTGGCCCACTTTTCCACCTTATTTTGCTACCAAAAGTGAACTATTGCAATGTGTTTAGTCTTAGGGTGCCACATTAAAGGAAATTTGGAAATTCCACTTCAAATTTTCGACCCACAAAAATAAAAATCGACATACTAACCTTGGTCGTTATTGGCCAAATTTGGCCCAATTTTTTGAACCTTATTTTCCTATAAAAAGTTAACTCTTGCAATGTGTTTAGGCCTAGGGTGCCACATATTAAAGGGAAATAGGAAATTCCACGTGAAAATTTGCGATCCTCAAAATAAAAATCGACATACTAACCTATGTCGTTTTGGCCAAATTTGGCCCAATATTTTCCAACTTATTTTGCTATCAAATGGGAACTCGTGCAATGTGTTTAGGCCTAGGGTGCCACATATTAAAGGAAATTAGGAAATTCACGTGAAATTTTCGACCCACAAAAATAAAAATCGACATACTAACCTATGTCGTTTTGGCCAAATTTGGCCCAATTATTTCCACCTTATTTTGCTATCAAATGGGAACTCGTGCAATGTGTTTAGTCTTAGGGTGCCACATTAAAGGAAAATCGGAAATTCCACATGTCGTTATTGGCCAATTTTGGCCCAATTTTTTCCACCTTATTTTCCTATAAAAAGTGAACTCTTGCAATGTGTTTAGGCCTAGGGTGCCACATATTAAAGGCAAATAGGATATTCCACTTAAAATTTTCGATCCTCAAAATAAAAATCGACATACTAACCTATGTCGTTATTGGCCAAATTTGGCCCAATTTTTTCTACCTTATTTTCCTATAAAAAGTGAACTCTTGCAATGTGTTTAGGCCTAGGGTGCCACATATGAAAGGAAAATAGGAAATTCCACGTGAAAATTTTCGATCCACAAAATAAAATCGACATACTAACCTATGTCGTTTTGGTCAAATTTGGCCCAATATTTTCCACCTTATTTTGCTATCAAATGGGAACTCGTGCAATGTGTTTAGTCTTAGGGTGCCACATTAAAGGAAATTCCATTTAAAATTTTCGACCCACAAAAATAAAATTCGACATACTAACCTATGTCGTTTTGGCCAAATTTGGCCCAATATTTTCCAACTTATTTTGCTATCAAATGGGAACTCGTGCAATGTGTTCAGGCCTAGGGTGCCACATATTAAAGGAAATTAGGAAATTCACGTGAAATTTTCGACCCACAAAAATAAAAATCGACATACTAACCTATGTCGTTTTGGCCAAATTTGGCCCAATTATTTCCACCTTATTTTGCTATCAAATGGGAACTCGTGCAATGTGTTTAGTCTTAGGGTGCCACATTAAAGGAAAATCGGAAATTCCACATGTCGTTATTGGCCAATTTTGGCCCAATTTTTTCCACCTTATTTTCCTATAAAAAGTGAACTCTTGCAATGTGTTTAGGCCTAGGGTGCCACATATTAAAGGCAAATAGGATATTCCACTTAAAATTTTCGATCCTCAAAATAAAAATCGACATACTAACCTATGTCGTTATTGGCCAAATTTGGCCCAATTTTTTCTACCTTATTTTCCTATAAAAAGTGAACTCTTGCAATGTGTTTAGGCCTAGGGTGCCACATATGAAAGGAAAATAGGAAATTCCACGTGAAAATTTTCGATCCACAAAATAAAATCGACATACTAACCTATGTCGTTTTGGTCAAATTTGGCCCAATATTTTCCACCTTATTTTGCTATCAAATGGGAACTCGTGCAATGTGTTTAGTCTTAGGGTGCCACATTAAAGGAAATTCCATTTAAAATTTTCGACCCACAAAAATAAAATTCGACATACTAACCTATGTCGTTTTGGCCAAATTTGGCCCAATATTTTCCAACTTATTTTGCTATCAAATGGGAACTCGTGCAATGTGTTTAGGCCTAGGGTGCCACATATTAAAGGAAATTAGGAAATTCACTTGAAATTTTCGACCCACAAAAATAAAAATCGACATACTAACCTATGTTGTTTTGGCCAAATTTGGCCCAATTATTGCCACCTTATTTTGCTATCAAATGGGAACTCGTGCAATGTGTTTAGTCTTAGGGTGCCACATTAAAGGAAAATCAGAAATTCCACATTTCGTTATTGGCCAATTTTGGCCCAATTTTTTCCACCTTATTTTCCTTTAAAAAGTGAACTCTTGCAATGTGTTTAGGCCTAGGGTGCCACATATTAAAGGAAAATAGGAAATTCCACTTAAAATTTTCGACCCACAAAAATAAAAATCGACATACTAACCTATGTCATTATTGACCAAATTTGGCCCAAATTTTTGCACCTTATTTTCCCATAAAAGTAAACTCTTGCAATGTGTTGAGGCCTAGGGTGCCACATATTAAAAGAAAATAGGAAATTCCACATTAAAATTATCGATCCTCAAAATTAAAATCGACATAGTAACCTTTGTCGTTATTGGCCAAATTTGGCCCAATTTTTTCCATCTTATTTTGCTATCAAAAGAGAACTCTTGCAATGTGTTTAGTCTTAGGATTCCACATGAAAGGAAATTAGGAAATTCCACTTAAAATTATCGACCCACAAAAATAAAAATCGACATACTAACCTATGTCATTATTGGCCAAATTTGGCCCAATTTTTTTCACCTTATTTTCCAATAAAAAGTGAACTCTTGTAATGTGTTTAGGCCTAGGGTGCCACATATTAAAGGAAATTAGGAAATTCCACTTAAAATTTTCGACCCACAAAAATAAAAATCGACATAGTAACCTATGTCGTTATTGGCCAAATTTGGCCCAATTTTTTCCACCTTATTTTCCTATAAAAAGTGAACTCTTGCAATGTGTTTAGGCCTAGGGTGCCACATATTAAAGGAAAATAGGAAATTCCACTTAAAATTTTCGACCCACAAAAATACAAATCGACATACTAACCTATGTCATTATTGACCAAATTTGGCCCAATTTTTTGCACCTTATTTTCCTTTGTCGTTTTGGCCAAATTTGGCCCAATTTTTTGCACCTTATTTTCCTATCAAATTCCTCTTAAAATTTTCGACCCACAAAAATACAAATCGACATACTAACCTATGTCATTATTGACCAAATTTGGCCCAATTTTTTCCACCTTATTTTCCTATAAAAGTGAACTCTTGCAATGTGTTGAGGCCTAGGGTGCCACATATTAAAGGAAAATAGGAAATTACACCTGAAAATTATCGATCCTCAAAATAAAAATCGACATACTAACCTATGTCGTTTTGGCCAAATTTGGCCCAATATTTTCCACCTTATTTTGCTATTAAATGGGAACTCGTGCAATGTGTTTAGTCTTAGGGTGCCACATTAAAGGAAATTCCACGTGAAAATTTTCGACCCACAAAAATAAAATTCGACATACTATGTCATTATTGGCCAAATTTGTCCCAATTTTTTGCACCTTATTTTCCTATAAAAAGTGAACTCTTGCAATGTGTTTAGGCCTAGGGTGCCACATATTAAAGGAAATTAGGAAATTCACGTGAAATTTTCGACCCACAAAAATAAAAATCGACATACTAACCTATGTCGTTTTGGCCAAATTTGGCCCAATTATTTCCACCTTATTTTGCTATCAAATGGGAACTCGTGCAATGTGTTTAGTCTTAGGGTGCCACATTAAAGGAAAATCGGAAATTCCACATGTCGTTATTGGCCAATTTTGGCCCAATTTTTTCCACCTTATTTTCCTATAAAAAGTGAACTCTTGCAATGTGTTTAGGCCTAGGGTGCCACATATTAAAGGCAAATAGGATATTCCACTTAAAATTTTCGATCCTCAAAATAAAAATCGACATACTAACCTATGTCGTTATTGGCCAAATTTGGCCCAATTTTTTCTACCTTATTTTCCTATAAAAAGTGAACTCTTGCAATGTGTTTAGGCCTAGGGTGCCACATATGAAAGGAAAATAGGAAATTCCACGTGAAAATTTTCGATCCACAAAATAAAATCGACATACTAACCTATGTCGTTTTGGTCAAATTTGGCCCAATATTTTCCACCTTATTTTGCTATCAAATGGGAACTCGTGCAATGTGTTTAGTCTTAGGGTGCCACATTAAAGGAAATTCCATTTAAAATTTTCGACCCACAAAAATAAAATTCGACATACTAACCTATGTCGTTTTGGCCAAATTTGGCCCAATATTTTCCAACTTATTTTGCTATCAAATGGGAACTCGTGCAATGTGTTTAGGCCTAGGGTGCCACATATTAAAGGAAATTAGGAAATTCACTTGAAATTTTCGACCCACAAAAATAAAAATCGACATACTAACCTATGTTGTTTTGGCCAAATTTGGCCCAATTATTGCCACCTTATTTTGCTATCAAATGGGAACTCGTGCAATGTGTTTAGTCTTAGGGTGCCACATTAAAGGAAAATCGGAAATTCCACATGTCGTTATTGGCCAATTTTGGCCCAATTTTTTCCACCTTATTTTCCTATAAAAAGTGAACTCTTGCAATGTGTTTAGGCCTAGGGTGCCACATATTAAAGGCAAATAGGATATTCCACTTAAAATTTTCGATCCTCAAAATAAAAATCGACATACTAACCTATGTCGTTATTGGCCAAATTTGGCCCAATTTTTTCCACCTTATTTTCCTATAAAAAGTGAACTCTTGCAATGTGTTTAGGCCTAGGGTGCCACATATTAAAGGAAAATAGGAAATTCCACTTAAAATTTTCGACCCACAAAAATACAAATCGACATACTAACCTATGTCATTATTGACCAAATTTGGCCCAATTTTTTGCACCTTATTTTCCTTTGTCGTTTTGGCCAAATTTGGCCCAATTTTTTGCACCTTATTTTCCTATCAAATTCCTCTTAAAATTTTCGACCCACAAAAATACAAATCGACATACTAACCTATGTCATTATTGACCAAATTTGGCCCAATTTTTTCCACCTTATTTTCCTATAAAAGTGAACTCTTGCAATGTGTTGAGGCCTAGGGTGCCACATATTAAAGGAAAATAGGAAATTACACCTGAAAATTATCGATCCTCAAAATAAAAATCGACATACTAACCTATGTCGTTTTGGCCAAATTTGGCCCAATATTTTCCACCTTATTTTGCTATTAAATGGGAACTCGTGCAATGTGTTTAGTCTTAGGGTGCCACATTAAAGGAAATTCCACGTGAAAATTTTCGACCCACAAAAATAAAATTCGACATACTATGTCATTATTGGCCAAATTTGTCCCAATTTTTTGCACCTTATTTTCCTATAAAAAGTGAACTCTTGCAATGTGTTTAGGCCTAGGGTGCCACATATTAAAGGAAATTAGGAAATTCACGTGAAATTTTCGACCCACAAAAATAAAAATCGACATACTAACCTATGTCGTATTGGCCAAATTTGGCCCAATTATTTCCACCTTATTTTGCTATCAAATGGGAACTCGTGCAATGTGTTTAGTCTTAGGGTGCCACATTAAAGGAAAATCGGAAATTCCACATGTCGTTATTGGCCAATTTTGGCCCAATTTTTTCCACCTTATTTTCCTATAAAAAGTGAACTCTTGCAATGTGTTTAGGCCTAGGGTGCCACATATTAAAGGCAAATAGGATATTCCACTTAAAATTTTCGATCCTCAAAATAAAAATCGACATACTAACCTATGTCGTTATTGGCCAAATTTGGCCCAATTTTTTCTACCTTATTTTCCTATAAAAAGTGAACTCTTGCAATGTGTTTAGGCCTAGGGTGCCACATATGAAAGGAAAATAGGAAATTCCACGTGAAAATTTTCGATCCACAAAATAAAATCGACATACTAACCTATGTCGTTTTGGTCAAATTTGGCCCAATATTTTCCACCTTATTTTGCTATCAAATGGGAACTCGTGCAATGTGTTTAGTCTTAGGGTGCCACATTAAAGGAAATTCCATTTAAAATTTTCGACCCACAAAAATAAAATTCGACATACTAACCTATGTCGTTTTGGCCAAATTTGGCCCAATATTTTCCAACTTATTTTGCTATCAAATGGGAACTCGTGCAATGTGTTTAGTCTTAGGGTGCCACATTAAAGGAAATTTGGAAATTCCACTTCAAATTTTCGACCCACAAAAATAAAAATCGACATACTAACCTTGGTCGTTATTGGCCAAATTTGGCCCAATTTTTTGAACCTTATTTTCCTATAAAAAGTTAACTCTTGCAATGTGTTTAGGCCTAGGGTGCCACATATTAAAGGGAAATAGGAAATTCCACGTGAAAATTTGCGATCCTCAAAATAAAAATCGACATACTAACCTATGTCGTTTTGGCCAAATTTGGCCCAATATTTTCCAACTTATTTTGCTATCAAATGGGAACTCGTGCAATGTGTTTAGGCCTAGGGTGCCACATATTAAAGGAAATTAGGAAATTCACGTGAAATTTTCGACCCACAAAAATAAAAATCGACATACTAACCTATGTCGTTTTGGCCAAATTTGGCCCAATTATTTCCACCTTATTTTGCTATCAAATGGGAACTCGTGCAATGTGTTTAGTCTTAGGGTGCCACATTAAAGGAAAATCGGAAATTCCACATGTCGTTATTGGCCAATTTTGGCCCAATTTTTTCCACCTTATTTTCCTATAAAAAGTGAACTCTTGCAATGTGTTTAGGCCTAGGGTGCCACATATTAAAGGCAAATAGGATATTCCACTTAAAATTTTCGATCCTCAAAATAAAAATCGACATACTAACCTATGTCGTTATTGGCCAAATTTGGCCCAATTTTTTCTACCTTATTTTCCTATAAAAAGTGAACTCTTGCAATGTGTTTAGGCCTAGGGTGCCACATATGAAAGGAAAATAGGAAATTCCACGTGAAAATTTTCGATCCACAAAATAAAATCGACATACTAACCTATGTCGTTTTGGTCAAATTTGGCCCAATATTTTCCACCTTATTTTGCTATCAAATGGGAACTCGTGCAATGTGTTTAGTCTTAGGGTGCCACATTAAAGGAAATTCCATTTAAAATTTTCGACCCACAAAAATAAAATTCGACATACTAACCTATGTCGTTTTGGCCAAATTTGGCCCAATATTTTCCAACTTATTTTGCTATCAAATGGGAACTCGTGCAATGTGTTTAGGCCTAGGGTGCCACATATTAAAGGAAATTAGGAAATTCACATGAAATTTTCGACCCACAAAAATAAAAATCGACATACTAACCTATGTCGTTTTGGCCAAATTTGGCCCAATTATTTCCACCTTATTTTGCTATAAAAAGTGAACTCTTGCAATGTGTTTAGGCCTAGGGTGCCACATATTAAAGGAAAATAGGAAATTCCACTTAAAATTTTCGACCCACAAAAATACAAATCGACATACTAACCTATGTCATTATTGACCAAATTTGGCCCAATTTTTTGCACCTTATTTTCCTATAAAAGTGAACTCTTGCAATGTGTTGAGGCCTAGGGTGCCACATATTAAAGGAAAATAGGAAATTCCACGTGAAAATTATCGATCCTCAAAATTAAAATCGACATAGTAACCTTTGTCGTTTTGGCCAAATTTGGCCCAATATTTTCCACCTTATTTTGCTATCAAATGGGAACTCGTGCAATGTGTTTAGGCCTAGGGTGCCACATATTAAAGGAAATTAGGAAATTCACTTGAAATTTTCGACCCACAAAAATAAAAATCGACATACTAACCTATGTCGTTTTGGCCAAATTTGGCCCAATTATTTCCACCTTATTTTGCTATCAAATGGGAACTCGTGCAATGTGTTTAGTCTTAGGGTGCCACATTAAAGGAAAATCGGAAATTCCACATGTCGTTAATGGCCAAATTTAGCCCAATTTTTTCCACCTTATTTTCCTTTAAAAAGTGAACTCTTGCAATGTGTTTAGGCCTAGGGTGCCACATATTAAAGGAAAATAGGAAATTCCACTTAAAATTTTCGACCCACAAAAATAAAAATCGACATACTAACCTATGTCATTATTGGCCAAATTTGGCCCAATTTTTTGCACCTTATTTTCCTATAAAAAGAGAACTCTTGTAATGTGTTTAGGCCTAGGGTGCCACATATTAAAGGAAATTAGGAAATTCCACTTAAAACTTTCGACCCACAAAAATAAAAATCGACATACTAACCTATGTCGTTTTGGCCAAATTTGGCCCAATTATTTCCACCTTATTTTGCTATCAAATGGGAACTCGTGCAATGTGTTTAGTCTTAGGGTGCCACATTAAAGGAAATTCCTCTTAAAATTTTCGACCCACAAAAATAAAATTCGACATAGTAACCTATGTCATTATTGGCCAAATTTGGCCCTATTTTTTCCACCTTATTTTCCTATAAAAGTGAACTCTTGCAATGTGTTGAGGCCTAGGGTGCCACATATTAAAGGAAAATAGGAAATTCCACCTGAAAATTATCGATCCTCAAAATAAAAATCGACATACTAACCTATGTCGTTTTGGCCAAATTTGGCCCAATATTTTCCACCTTATTTTGCTATTAAATGGGAACTCGTGCAATGTGTTTAGTCTTAGGGTGCCACATTAAAGGAAATTCCACGTGAAAATTTTCGACCCACAAAAATAAAATTCGACATACTATGTCATTATTGGCCAAATTTGGCCCAATTTTTTGCACCTTATTTTCCTATAAAAAGTGAACTCTTGCAATGTGTTTAGGCCTAGGGTGCCACATATTAAAGGCAAATAGGATATTCCACTTAAAATTTTGGATCCTCAAAATAAAAATCGACATACTAACCTATGTCGTTATTGGCCAAATTTGGCCCAATTTTTTCTACCTTATTTTCCTATAAAAAGTGAACTCTTGCAATGTGTTTAGGCCTAGGGTGCCACATATGAAAGGAAAATAGGAAATTCCACGTGAAAAATTTCTATGTCGTTTTGGTCAAATTTGGCCCAATATTTTCCACCTTATTTTGCTATCAAATGGGAACCCGTGCAATGTGTTTAGTCTTAGGGTGCCACATTAAAGGAAATTCCATTTAAAATTTTCGACCCACAAAAATAAAATTCGACATTTGGCCCAATATTTTCCAACTTATTTTGCTATCAATTGGGAACTCGTGCAATGTGTTTAGGCCTAGGGTGCCACATATTAAAGGAAATAAGGAAATTCACTTGAAATTTTCGACCCGCAAAGATAAAAATCGACATACTAACCTATGTCGTTTTGGCCAAATTTGGCCCAATTATTTCCACCGTATTTTGCTATCAAATGGGAACTCGTGCAATGTGTTTAGTCTTAGGGTGCCACATTAAAGGAAAATCGGAAATTCCACATTTCGTTATTGGACAATTTTGGCCCAATTTTTTTCACCTTATTTTCCTATAAAAAGTGAACTCTTGTAATGTGTTTAGGCCTAGGGTGCCACATATTAAAGGAAATTAGGAAATTCACTTGAAATTTTCGACCCGCAAAAATAAAAATCGACATACTAACCTATGTCGTTTTGGCCAAATTTGGCCCAATTATTTCCACCTTATTTTGCTATCAAATGGGAACTCGTGCAATGTGTTTAGTCTTAGGGTGCCACATTAAAGGAAATTCCTCTTAAAATTTTCGACCCACAAAAATAAAATTCGACATAGTAACCTATGTCGTTATTGGCCAAATTTGGCCCAATTTTTTCCACCTTATTTTCCTATAAAAAGTGAACTCTTGCAATGTGTTTAGGCCTAGGGTGCCACATATTAAAGGAAAATAGGAAATTCCACTTAAAATTTTCCACCCACAAAAATAAAAATCGACATACTAACCTATGTCATTATTGACCAAATTTGGCCCAATTTTTTGCACCTTATTTTCCTATAAAAGTGAACTCTTGCAATGTGTTGAGGCCTAGGGTGCCACATATTAAAGGAAAATAGGAAATTCCACATGAAAATTATCGATCCTCAAAATTAAAATCGACATAGTAACCTTTGTCGTTTTGGCCAAATTTGGCCCAATATTTTCCACCTTATTTTGCTATCAAATGGGAACTCGTGCAATGTGTTTAGTCTTAGGGTTCCACATTAAAGGAAATTAGGAAATTCCACTTAAAATTTTCGACCCACAAAAATAAAAATCGACATACTAACCTATGTCGTTATTGGCCAAATTTGGCCCAATTTTTTGCACCTTATTTTGCTACCAAAAGTGAATTATTGCAATGTGTTTAGTCTTAGGGTGCCACATTAAAGGAAATTCCTCTTAAAATTTTCGATCCACAAAAATAAAATTCGACATAGTAACCTATGTCGTTATTGGCCAAATTTGGCCCAATTTTTTCCACCTTCATTTCCTATAAAAAGTGAACTCTTGCAATGTGTTTAGGCCTAGGGTGCCACATATTAAAGGAAAATAGGAAATACCACTTAAAATTTTCGACCCACAAAAATAAAAATCGACATACTAACCTATGTCGTTATTGGCCAAATTTGGGCCAATTTTTTGCACCTTATTTTCCTATAAAAAGTGAACTCTTGCAATGGGTTTAGGCCTAGGGTGCCATATATTAAAGGAAAAGAGGAAATTCCACGTGAATATTTTCGATCCTCAAAATAAAAATCGACATACTAACCTATGTCGTTATGGCCAAATTTGGACCAATATTTTCCACCTTATTTTGCTATCAAATGGGAACTCGTGCAATGTGTTTAGTCTTAGGGTGCCACATTAAAGGAAATTCCTCTTAAAATTTTCGACCCACAAAAATAAAATTCGACATAGTAACCTTTGTCGTTATTGACCAAATTTGGGCCAATTTTTTGCACCTTATTTTCCTATGAAAGTGAACTCTTGCAATGTGTTTAGGCCTAGGGTGCCACATATTAAAGGAAAATAGTAAATTCCACTTAAAATTTTCGCTCTTCGAAATAAAAATCGACATACTAACCTATGTCGTTTTGGCCAAATTTGGCCCAATATTTTCCACCGTATTTTGCTATCAAAAGCGAACTCTTGCAATGTGTTTAGGCCTAGGGGGGCACATATTAAAGGAAAATAGGAAATTCCACGTGAAAAATTTCGATCCTCAAAATAAAAATCGACATACTAACCTATGTCGTTTTGCCCAAATTTGGCCCAATTTTTTGCACCTTATTTTGCTATCAAAAGGGTACTCTTGCAATGTGTTTAGTCTTAGGGTGCCACATTAAAGAAAATTAGGAAATTCCACTTAAAATTTTCGACCTACACAAATGCAAATGGACATACTAATCTATGTCATTATTGGGCAAATTTGGCCCAATTTTTTGCACCTTATTTTACTATAAAAAGTGAACTCTTGCAATGTGTTGAGGCCTAGGGTGCCACATATGAAAGGAAAATAGGAAATTCCACATGAAAATTATCGATCCTCAAAATTAAAATCGACATAGTAACCTTTGTCGTTTTGGCCAAATTTGGCCCAATATTTTCCACCTTATTTTGCTATCAAATGGGAACTCGTGCAATGTGTTTAGTCTTAGGGTTCCACATTAAAGGAAATTAGGAAATTCCACACTATGGGAACCTCATTTGCCAGTAAAAATATGATAATTGGTTCTTTACCCTTCTATCTGGCAACAAAAAAAAAAAAAGGTGTCAGTTTTGTTGCCAGATAGAAGGGTAAAGAACCAATTAGGAAATTCCACTTAAAATTTTCGACCCACAAAAATAAAAATCGACATACTAACCTATGTCGTTATTGGCCAAATTTGGCCCAATTTTTTGCACCTTATTTTGCTACCAAAAGTGAATTATTGCAATGTGTTTAGTCTTAGGGTGCCACATTAAAGGAAATTCCTCTTAAAATTTTCGATCCACAAAAATAAAATTCGACATAGTAACCTATGTCGTTATTGGCCAAATTTGGCCCAATTTTTTCCACCTTCATTTCCTATAAAAAGTGAACTCTTGCAATGTGTTTAGGCCTAGGGTGCCACATATTAAAGGAAAATAGGAAATACCACTTAAAATTTTCGACCCACAAAAATAAAAATCGACATACTAACCTATGTCGTTATTGGCCAAATTTGGGCCAATTTTTTGCACCTTATTTTCCTATAAAAAGTGAACTCTTGCAATGGGTTTAGGCCTAGGGTGCCATATATTAAAGGAAAAGAGGAAATTCCACGTGAATATTTTCGATCCTCAAAATAAAAATCGACATACTAACCTATGTCGTTATGGCCAAATTTGGCCCAATATTTTCCACCTTATTTTGCTATCAAATGGGAACTCGTGCAATGTGTTTAGTCTTAGGGTGCCACATTAAAGGAAATTCCTCTTAAAATTTTCGACCCACAAAAATAAAATTCGACATAGTAACCTTTGTCGTTATTGACCAAATTTGGGCCAATTTTTTGCACCTTATTTTCCTATGAAAGTGAACTCTTGCAATGTGTTTAGGCCTAGGGTGCCACATATTAAAGGAAAATAGTAAATTCCACTTAAAATTTTCGCTCTTCGAAATAAAAATCGACATACTAACCTATGTCGTTTTGGCCAAATTTGGCCCAATATTTTCCACCGTATTTTGCTATCAAAAGCGAACTCTTGCAATGTGTTTAGGCCTAGGGGGGCACATATTAAAGGAAAATAGGAAATTCCACGTGAAAAATTTCGATCCTCAAAATAAAAATCGACATACTAACCTATGTCGTTTTGCCCAAATTTGGCCCAATTTTTTGCACCTTATTTTGCTATCAAAAGGGTACTCTTGCAATGTGTTTAGTCTTAGGGTGCCACATTAAAGAAAATTAGGAAATTCCACTTAAAATTTTCGACCTACACAAATGCAAATGGACATACTAATCTATGTCATTATTGGGCAAATTTGGCCCAATTTTTTGCACCTTATTTTACTATAAAAAGTGAACTCTTGCAATGTGTTGAGACCTAGGGTGCCACATATTAAAGGAAAATAGGACATTCCACGTGAAAATTATCGATCCTCAAAATTAAAATCGACATAGTAACCTTTGTCGTTTTGGCCAAATTTGGCCCAATATTGTCCACCTTATTTTGCTATCAAATGGGAACTCGTGCAATGTGTTTAGGCCTAGGGTGCCACATATTAAAGGAAATTAGGAAATTCACTTAAAATTTTCGACCCACAAAAATAAAAATCGACATACTAACCTATGTCGTTTTGCCCAAATTTGGCCCAATTTTTTGCACCTTATTTTGCTATCAAAAGTGAACTCTAGCAATGTGTTTAGGCCTAGGGTGCCACATATTAAAGGAAAATAGGAAATTCTTCGTGAAAATTTTCGATCCTCAAAATAAAAATCGACATACTAACCTATGTCGTTTTGGCCAAATTTGGCCCGATATTTTCCACCTTATTTTGCTATCAAATGGGAACTCGTGCAATATGTTTAGTCTTAGGGTGCCACATTAAAGGAAATTCCATTGAAATGTTCGACCCACAAAAATAAAATTCGACATACTAACCTATGTCGTTATTGGCCAAATTTGGCCCAATTTTTTCACCTTATTTTCCTATAAAAAGTTAACTCTTGCAATGGGTTTAGGCCTAGGGTGCCACATATCAAAGGAAAAGAGGAAATTCCACGTGAATATTTTCGATCCTCAAAATAAAAATCGACATACTAACCTATGTCGTTTTGGCCAAATTTGGCCCAATTTTTTCCAACTTATTTTGCTATCAAAAGGGAACTCTTGCAATGTGTTTAGTCTTAGGGTGCCATATTAAAGAAAAATAGGAAATTCCACTTAAAATTATCGACCCGCAAAAATAAAAATCGACATACTAACCTATGTCGTTTTGGCCAAATTTGGCCCAATATTTTCCACCTTATTTTGCTATCAAATGGGAACTCGTGCAATGTGTTTAGTCTTAGGGTGCCACATTAAAGGAAATTCCACGTGAAAATTTTCGACCCACAAAAATAAAATTCGACATACTTACCTATGTCATTATTGGCCAAATTTGGCCCAATTTTTTCCACCTTATTTTCATATAAAAAGTGAACTCTTGCAATGTGTTTAGGCCTAGGGTGCCACATATTAAAGGAAAATAGGAAATTCCACTTAAAATTTTCGACCCACAAAAATAAAAATAGACATACTAACCTATGTCGTTATTGGCCAAATTTGGCCCAATTTTTGCACCTTATTTTCCTATAAAAAGTGAACTCTTGCAATGGGTTTAGGCCTAGGGTGCCATATATTAAAGGAAAATCGGAAATTCCACATGTCGTTATTGGCCAAATTTGGCCCAATTTTTTCCACCTTATTTTCCTTTAAAAAGTGAACTCTTGCAATGTGTTTAGGCCTAGGGTGCCACATATTAAAGGAAAATAGGAAATTCCACTTAAAATTTTCGACCCACAAAAATAAAAATCGACATACTAACCTATGTCATTATTGGCCAAATTTGGCCCAATTTTTTGCACCTTATTTTCCTATAAAAAGTGAACTCGTGCAATGTGTTTAGTCTTAGGGTGCCACATTAAAGGAAAATCGGAAATTCTACATGTCGTTATTGGCCAATTTGGCCCAATTTTTTCCACCTTATTTTCCTTTAAAAAGTGAACTCTTGCAATGTGTTTAGGCCTAGGGTGCCACATATTAAAGGAAATTAGGAAATTCACTTGAAATTTTCGACCCACAAAAATAAAAATCGACATACTAACCTATGTCGTTTTGGCCAAATTTGGCCCAATTATTTCCACCTTATTTTGCTATCAAATGGGAACTCGTGCAATGTGTTTAGTCTTAGGGTGCCACATTAAAGGAAATTCCTCTTAAAATTTTCGACCCACAAAAATAAAATTCGACATAGTAACCTTTGTCGTTATTGACCAAATTTGGGCCAATTTTTTGCACCGTATTTTGCTATCAAAAGCGAACTCTTGCAATGTGTTTAGGCCTAGGGAGGCACATATTAAAGGAAAATAGGAAATTCCACGTGAAAAATTTCGATCCTCAAAATAAAAATCGACATACTAACCTATGTCGTTTTGCCCAAATTTGGCCCAATTTTTTGCACCTTATTTTGCTATCAAAAGGGTACTCTTGCAATGTGTTTAGTCTTAGGGTGCCACATTAAAGAAAATTAGGAAATTCCACTTAAAATTTTCGACCTACACAAATGCAAATGGACATACTAATCTATGTCATTATTGGGCAAATTTGGCCCAATTTTTTGCACCTTATTTTACTAAAAAAAGTGAACTCTTGCAATGTGTTGAGGCCTAGGGTGCCACATATTAAAGGAAAATAGGACATTCCACGTGAAAATTATCGATCCTCAAAATTAAAATCGACATAGTAACCTTTGTCGTTTTGGCCAAATTTGGCCCAATATTTTCCACCTTATTTTGCTATCAAATGGGAACTCGTGCAATGTGTTTAGGCCTAGGGTGCCACATATTAAAGGAAATTAGGAAATTCACTTAAAATTTTCGACCCACAAAAATAAAAATCGACATACTAACTTATGTCGTTTTGCCCAAATTTGGCCCAATTTTTTGCACCTTATTTTGCAATCAAAAGTGTACTCTAGCAATGTGTTTAGGCCTAGGGTGCCACATATTAAAGGAAAATAGGAAATTCTTTGTGAAAATTTTCGATCCTCAAAATAAAAATCGACATACTAACCTATGTCGTTTTGGCCAAATTTGGCCCGATATTTTCCACCTTATTTTGCTATCAAATGGGAACTCTTGCAATATGTTTAGTCTTAGGGTGCCACATTAAAGGAAATTCCATTGAAATTTTCGACCCACAAAAATAAAATTGGACATACTAACCTATGTCGTTATTGGCCAAATTTGGCCCAATTTTTTCACCTTATTTTCCTATAAAAAGTTAACTCTTGCAATGGGTTTAGGCCTAGGGTGCCACATATCAAAGGAAAAGAGGAAATTCCACGTGAATATTTTCGATCCTCAAAATAAAAATCGACATACTAACCTATGTCGTTTTGGCCAAATTTGGCCCAATATTTTCCACCTTATTTTGCTATCAAAAGGGAACTCTTGCAATGTGTTTAGTCTTAGGGTGCCACATTAAAGAAAAATAGGAAATTCCACTTAAAATTATCGACCCGCAAAAATAAAAATCGACATACTAACCTATGTCGTTTTGGCCAAATTTGGCCCAATATTTTCCACCTTATTTTGCTATCAAATGGGAACTCGTGCAATGTGTTTAGTCTTAGGGTGCCACATTAAAGGAAATTCCACTTAAAATTTTCCACCCACAAAAAAAATATTCGACATACCAACCTATATCATTATTGGTCAAATTTGGCCCAATTTTTTGCACCTTATTTTCCTATAAAAAGTGAACTCTTGCAATGTGTTTAGGCCTAGGGTGCCACATATTAAAGGAAAATAGGAAATTCCACTTGAAAATTGTCGATCCTCAAAATAAAAATCGACATACTAACCTATCTCGTTTTGGCCAAATTTTGCCCAATATTTTCCACCTTATTTTGCTATCAAATGGGAACTCGTGCAATGTGTTTAGTCTTAGGGTGCCACATTAAAGGAAATTCCGTTTAAAATTTTCGACCCACAAAAATAAAATTCGACATACTAACCTATGTCGTTATTGGCCATATTTGGCCCACTTTTTCCACCTTATTTTGCTATCAAAAGCGAACTCTTGCAATGTGTTTAGGCCTAGGGTGCCACATATTAAAGGAAAATAGGAAATTCTTCGTGAAAATTTTCGATCCTCAGAATAAAAATCGACATACTAACCTATGTCGTTTTGGCCAAATTTGGCCCAATATTTCCCACCTTATTTTGCTATCAAATGGGAACTCGTGCAATATGTTTAGTCTTAGGGTTCCACATTAAAGGAAATTAGGAAATTCCACTTAAAATTTTCGATCCTCAAAAATAAAAATCGACATACTAACCTATGTCGTTTTGGCCAAATTTGACCCAATATTTTCCACCTTATTTTGCTATCAAAAGTGAACTCTTGCAATGTGTTTAGGCCTAGGGTGCCACATATTAAAGGAAAATAGGAAATTCCACGTGAAAATTTTCGATCCTCAAAATAAAAATCGACATACTAACCTATGTCGTTTTGGCCAAATTTGGCCCAATTTTTTGCACCTTATTTTACTATAAAAAGTGAACTTTTGCAATGTGTTGAGGCCTGGGGTGCCACATATTAAAGGAAAATAGGACATTCCACGTGAAAATTATCGATCCTCAAAATTAAAATCGACATAGTCACCTTTGTCGTTTTGGCCAAATTTGGCCCAATATTTTCCACCTTATTTTGCTATCAAATGGGAACTCGTGCAATGTGTTTAGGCCTAGGGTGCCACATATTAAAGGAAATTAGGAAATTCACTTAAAATTTTCGACCCACAAAAATAAAAATCGACATACTAACCTATGTCGTTGTGGCCAAATTTGGTCCAATTATTTCCACCTTATTTTGCTATCAAATGGGAACTCGTGCAATGTGTTTAGTCTTAGGGTGCCACATTAAAGGAAATTCCTCTTAAAATTTTCGACCCACAAAAAATAAAATTCGACATAGTAACCTATGTCATTATTGGCCAAATTTGGCCCAATTTTTTCCACCTTATTTTCATCTAACAAGTGAACTCTTGCAATGTGTTTAGGCCTAGGGTGCCACATATTAAAGGAAAATAGTAAATTCCACTTAAAATTTTCGCTCTTCAAAATAAAAATCGACATACTAACCTATGTCGTTTTGCCAAAATTTGGCCCAATTTTTTGCACCTTATTTTGCTATCAAAAGTGAACTCTAGCAACGTGTTTAGGCCTAGGGTGCCACATATTAAAGGAAAATAGGAAATTCTTCGTGAAAATTTTCGATCCTCAAAATAAAAATCGACATACTAACCTATGTCGTTTTGGCCAAATTTGGCCCAATATTTTCCACCTTATTTTGCTATCAAATGGGAACTCGTGCAATATGTTTAGTCTTAGGGTGCCACATTAAAGGAAATTCCATTTAAAATTTTCGACCCACAAAAATAAAATTCGATATACTATCCTATGTCGTTTTGGCCAAATTTGGCCCAATTTTTTGCACCTTATTTTCCTATAAAAAGTGAACTCTTGCAATGTGTTTAGTCTTAGGGTGCCACATTAAAAGAAATTAGGAAATTCCACGTGAAAATTTTCGATCCTCAAAATAAAAATCGACATACTAACCTATGACGTTGGCCAAATTTGGCCCGATTTTTTCCACCTTATTTTCCTATAAAAAGTGAACTCTTGCAATGGGGGTAGGCCTAGGGTGCCATATATTAAAGGAAAAGAGGAAATTCCACGTGAATATTTTCGATCCTCAAAATAAAAATCGACATACTAACCTATGTCATTTTGGCCAAATTTGGCCCAATATTTTCCACCTTATTTTGCTATCAAATGGGAACTCGTGCAATGTGTTTAGTCTTAGGGTGCCACATTAAAGGAAATTAGGAAATTCCACTTAAAATTTTCGACCTACACAAATCGACATACTAACCTATGTCGTTATTGGCCAAATTTGGCCCCCTTTTTTCACCTTATTTTGCTACCAAAAGTGAACTATTGCAATGTGTTTATTCTTAGGGTGCCACATTAAAGGAAATTCCACTTAAAATTTTCGACCCACAAAAATAAAAATCGACATACTAACCTATGTCGTTTTGGCCAAATTTTGCCCAATATTTTCCACCTTGTTTTGCTATCAAATGGGAACTCGTGCAATGTGTTTAGTCTTAGGGTGCCACATTACAGGAATTAGGAAATTCCATTAAAAAATTTCGACCCACAAAAATAAAAATCGACATACTAACCTATGTCGTTATTGGCCAAATTTGGCCCAATTTTTTGCACCTTATTTTCCTATAAAAAGTGAACTCTTGCAATGTGTTTAGGCCTAGGGTGCCACATATTACAGGAAAATCGGATATTCCACTTAAAATTTTCGACCCGCAAAAAAATAAATCGACAATATTTTCCACCTTATTTTGCTATCAAAAGGGAACTCTTGCAATGTGTTTAGTCTTAGGGTGCCACATTAAAGGAAATTCCACTTAAAATTTTCGACCCAAAAAAATAAAAATCGATATACTAAACTATGTCGTTTTAGCCAAATTTGGCCCAATTTTTTGCACCTTGTTTTCCAATAAAAAGTGAACTCTTGCAATGTGTTTAGGCCTAGGGTGCCACATATTACAGGAAAATCGGAAATTCCACTTAAAATTTTCGACCCGTAAAAATAAAAATCGACATACTAACCTATGTCGTTTTGGCCAAATTTGGCCAAATATTTTCCACCTTATTTTGCTATCAAATGGGAACTCGTGCAATGTGTTTAGTCTTAGGGTGCCACATTAAAGGAAATTCCACGTGAAAATTTTCGATCCTCAAAATAAAAATCGATATACTAACCTATGTCGTTGGCCAAATTTGGCCCGATTTTTTCCACCTTATTTTCCTATAAAAAGTGAACTCTTGCAATGGGTTTAGGCCTAGGGTGCCATATATTAAAGGAAAAGAGGAAATTCCACGTGAATATTTTCGATCCTCAAAATAAAAATCGACATACTAACCTATGTCGTTTTGGCCAAATTTGGCCCGAAATTTTCCACCTTATTTTGCTATCAAAAGGGAACTCGTGCAATGTGTTTAGTCTTAGGGTGCCACATTAAAGGAAATTCCACTTAAAATTTTCGACCCGCAAAAATAAAAATCGACATACTAACCTATGTCGTTTTAGCAAAATTTGGCCCAATTTTTTGCACCTTATTTTGCTACCAAAAGTGAACTATTGCAATGTGTTTAGTCTTAGGGTGCCAAATTAAAAGAAATTAGGAAATTCTTCGTGAAAATTTTCGATCCTCAAAATAAAAATCGACATACTAACCTATGTCATTTTGGCCAAATTTGGCCCAATATTTTCCACCTTATTTTGCTATCAAATGGGAACTCGTGCAATATGTTTAGTCTTAGGGTGCCACATTAAAGGAAATTCCATTTAAAATTTTCGACCCACAAAAATAAAATTCGACATACTAACCTATGTCGTTATTGGCCAAATTTGGCCCAATTTTTTGCACCTCATTTTCCTATAAAAAGTGAACTCTTGCAATGGGTTTAGGCCTAGGGTGCCACATATTAAAGGAAAAGAGGAAATTCCACGTGAATATTTTCGATCCTCAAAATAAAAATCGACATACTAACCTATGTCGTTTTGGCCAAATTTGGCCCAATATTTTCCACCTTATGTTGCTATCAAAAGGGAACTCTTGCAATGTGTTTAGTCTTAGGGTGCCACATTAAAGAAAAATAGGAAATTCCACTTAAAATTTTCGACCCGCAAAAATAAAAATCGACATACTAACCTATGTCGTTTTGGCCAAATTTGGCCCAATATTTTCCACCTTATTTTGCTATCAAATGGGAACTCGTGCAATGTGTTTAGTCTTAGGGTGCCACATTAAAGGAAATTCCATTTAAAATTTTCGACCCACAAAAATAAAATTCGACATACTAACCTATGTCGTTATTGGCCATATTTGGCCCACTTTTTCCACCTTATTTTGCTATCAAAAGCGAACTCTTGCAATGTGTTTAGGCCTAGGGGGCCACATATTAAAGGAAAATAGCAAATTCCACTTAAAATTTTCGACCCACAAAAATAAAAATCGACATACTAACCTATGTCATTATTGGCCAAATTTGGCCCAATTTTTTGCACCTTATTTTCCTATCAAAAGTGAACTCTTGCAATGTGTTTAGGCCTAGGGTGCCACATATTAAAGGAAAATAGGAAATTCCACTTAAAATTTTCGATCCGCAAAAATAAAAATCGACATACTAACCTATGTCGTTTTGGCCAAATTTGGCCCAATATTTTCCACCTTATTTTGCTATCAAAAGTGAACTCTTGCAATGTGTTTAGGCCTAGGGTGCCACATATTAAAGGAAATTAGGAAATTCCACGTGAAAATTTTCGATCCTCAAAATAAAAATCGACATACTAACCTATGTCGTTGGCCAAATTTGGCCCGATTTTTTCCACCTTATTTTGCTATCAAATGGGAACTCGTGCAATGTGTTTAGTCTTAGGGTGCCACATTAAAGGAAATTCCACTTAAAATTTTTCGACCCACAAAAATAAAAATCGACATACTAACCTATGTCATTATTGGCCAAATTTGGCCCAATTTTTTGCACCTATTTTGCTACCAAAAGTGAACTATTGCAATGTGTTTAGTCTTAGGGTGCCACATTAAAAGAAATTAGGAAATTCCACGTGAAAATTTTCGATCCTCAAAATAAAAATCGACATACTAACCTATGTCGTTGGCCAAATTTGGCCCGATTTTTTCCACCTTATTTTCCTATAAAAAGTGAACTCTTGCAATGGGGGTAGGCCTAGGGTGCCATATATTAAAGGAAAAGAGGAAATTCCACGTGAATATTTTCGATCCTCAAAATAAAAATCGACATACTAACCTATGTCGTTTTGGCCAAATTTGGCCCAATATTTCCCACCTTATTTTGCTATCAAATGGGAACTCGTGCAATATGTTTAGTCTTAGGGTTCCACATTAAAGGAAATTAGGAAATTCCACTTAAAATTTTTGATCCGCAAAAATAAAAATCGACATACTAACCTATGTCGTTTTGGCCAAATTTGGCCCAATATTTTCCACCTTATTTTGCTATCAAAAGTGAACTCTTGCAATGTGTTTAGGCCTAGGGTGCCACATATTAAAGGAAAATAGGAAATTCCACGTGAAAATTTTCGATCCTCAAAATAAAAATCGACATACTAACCTATGTCGTTTTGGCCAAATTTGGCCCAATATTTTCCACCTTATTTTGCTATCAAAAGGGTACTCTTGCAATGTGTTTAGTCTTAGGGTGCCACATTAAAGAAAATTAGGAAATTCCAATTAAAATTTTCGACCTACACAAATGCAAATGGACATACTAATCTATGTCATTATTGGCCAAATTTGGACCAATTTTTTGCACCTTATTTTACTATAAAAAGTGAACTTTTGCAATGTGTTGAGGCCTAGGGTGCCACATATTAAAGGAAAATAGGACATTCCACATGAAAATTATCGATCCTCAAAATTAAAATCGACATAGTAACCTTTGTCGTTTTGGCCAAATTTGGCCCAATATTTTCCACCTTATTTTGCTATCAAATGGGAACTTGTGCAATGTGTTTAGGCCTAGGGTGCCACATATTAAAGGAAATTAGGAAATTCACTTAAAATTTTCGACCCACAAAAATAAAAATCGACATACTAACCTATGTCGTTGTGGCCAAATTTGGTCCAATTATTTCCACCTTATTTTGCTATCAAATGGGAACTCGTGCAATGTGTTTAGTCTTAGGATGCCACATTAAAGGAAATTCCTCTTAAAATTTTCGACCCACAAAAATAAAATTCGACATAGTAACCTATGTCATTATTGGCCAAATTTGGCCCAATTTTTTCCACCTTATTTTCATCTAAAAAGTGAACTCTTGCAATGTGTTTAGGCCTAGGGTGCCACATATTAAAGGAAAATAGTAAATTCCACTTAAAATTTTCGCTCTTCAAAATAAAAATCGACATACTAACCTATGTCGTTTTGCCAAAATTTGGCCCAATTTTTTGCACCTTATTTTGCTATCAAAAGTGAACTCTAGCAACGTGTTTAGGCCTAGGGTGCCACATATTAAAGGGAAATAGGAAATTCTTCGTGAAAATTTTCGATCCTCAAAATAAAAATCGACATACTAACCTATGTCGTTTTGGCCAAATTTGGCCCAATATTTTCCACCTTATTTTGCTATCAAATGGGAACTCGTGCAATATGTTTAGTCTTAGGGTGCCACATTAAAGGAAATTCCATTTAAAATTTTCGACCCACAAAAATAAAATTCGATATACTATCCTATGTCGTTTTGGCCAAATTTGGCCCAATTTTTTGCACCTTATTTTCCTATAAAAAGTGAACTCTTGCAATGTGTTTAGTCTTAGGGTGCCACATTAAAAGAAATTAGGAAATTCCACGTGAAAATTTTCGATCCTCAAAATAAAAATCGACATACTAACCTATGACGTTGGCCAAATTTGGCCCGATTTTTTCCACCTTATTTTCCTATAAAAAGTGAACTCTTGCAATGGGGGTAGGCCTAGGGTGCCATATATTAAAGGAAAAGAGGAATATCCACGTGAATATTTTCGATCCTCAAAATAAAAATCGACATACTAACCTATGTCATTTTGGCCAAATTTGGCCCAATATTTTCCACCTTATTTTGCTATCAAATGGGAACTCGTGCAATGTGTTTAGTCTTAGGGTGCCACATTAAAGGAAATTAGGAAATTCCACTTAAAATTTTCGACCTACACAAATCGACATACTAACCTATGTCGTTATTGGCCAAATTTGGCCCCCTTTTTTCACCTTATTTTGCTACCAAAAGTGAACTATTGCAATGTGTTTATTCTTAGGGTGCCACATTAAAGGAAATTCTACTTAAAATTTTCGACCCACAAAAATAAAAATCGACATACTAACCTATGTCGTTTTGGCCAAATTTTGCCCAATATTTTCCACCTTGTTTTGCTATCAAATGGGAACTCGTGCAATGTGTTTAGTCTTAGGGTGCCACATTAAAGGAAATTCCATTAAAAATTTTCGACCCACAAAAATAAAATTCGACATACTAACCTATGTCGTTATTGGCCAAATTTGGCCCAATTTTTTGCACCTCATTTTCCTATAAAAAGTGAACTCTTGCAATGGGTTTAGGCCTAGGGTGCCACATATTAAAGGAAAAGAGGAAATTCCACGTGAATATTTTCGATCCTCAAAATAAAAATCGACATACTAACCTATGTCGTTTTGGCCAAATTTGGCCCAATATTTTCCACCTTATGTTGCTATCAAAAGGGAACTCTTGCAATGTGTTTAGTCTTAGGGTGCCACATTAAAGAAAAATAGGAAATTCCACTTAAAATTTTCGACCCGCAAAAATAAAAATCGACATACTAACCTATGTCGTTTTGGCCAAATTTGGCCCAATATTTTCCACCTTATTTTGCTATCAAATGGGAACTCGTGCAATGTGTTTAGTCTTAGGGTGCCACATTAAAGGAAATTCCATTTAAAATTTTCGACCCACAAAAATAAAATTCGACATACTAACCTATGTCGTTATTGGCCATATTTGGCCCACTTTTTCCACCTTATTTTGCTATCAAAAGCGAACTCTTGCAATGTGTTTAGGCCTAGGGGGCCACATATTAAAGGAAAATAGCAAATTCCACTTAAAATTTTCGACCCACAAAAATAAAAATCGACATACTAACCTATGTCATTATTGGCCAAATTTGGCCCAATTTTTTGCACCTTATTTTCCTATCAAAAGTGAACTCTTGCAATGTGTTTAGGCCTAGGGTGCCACATATTAAAGGAAAATAGGAAATTCTTCGTGAAAATTTTCGATTCTCAAAATAAAAATCGACATACTAACCTATGTCGTTTTGGCCAAATTTGGCCCAATATTTCCCACCTTATTTTGCTATCAAATGGGAACTCGTGCAATATGTTTAGTCTTAGGGTTCCACATTAAAGGAAATAAGGAAATTCACTTAAAATTTTCGACCCACAAAAATAAAAATCGACATACTAACCTATGTCGTTGTGGCCAAATTTGGTCCAATTATTTCCACCTTATTTTGCTATCAAATGGGAACTCGTGCAATGTGTTTAGTCTTAGGATGCCACATTAAAGGAAATTCCTCTTAAAATTTTCGACCCACAAAAATAAAATTCGACATAGTAACCTATGTCATTATTGGCCAAATTTGGCCCAATTTTTTCCACCTTATTTTCATCTAAAAAGTGAACTCTTGCAATGTGTTTAGGCCTAGGGTGCCACATATTAAAGGAAAATAGTAAATTCCACTTAAAATTTTCGCTCTTCAAAATAAAAATCGACATACTAACCTATGTCGTTTTGCCAAAATTTGGCCCAATTTTTTGCACCTTATTTTGCTATCAAAAGTGAACTCTAGCAACGTGTTTAGGCCTAGGGTGCCACATATTAAAGGGAAATAGGAAATTCTTCGTGAAAATTTTCGATCCTCAAAATAAAAATCGACATACTAACCTATGTCGTTTTGGCCAAATTTGGCCCAATATTTTCCACCTTATTTTGCTATCAAATGGGAACTCGTGCAATATGTTTAGTCTTAGGGTGCCACATTAAAGGAAATTCCATTTAAAATTTTCGACCCACAAAAATAAAATTCGATATACTATCCTATGTCGTTTTGGCCAAATTTGGCCCAATTTTTTGCACCTTATTTTCCTATAAAAAGTGAACTCTTGCAATGTGTTTAGTCTTAGGGTGCCACATTAAAAGAAATTAGGAAATTCCACGTGAAAATTTTCGATCCTCAAAATAAAAATCGACATACTAACCTATGACGTTGGCCAAATTTGGCCCGATTTTTTCCACCTTATTTTCCTATAAAAAGTGAACTCTTGCAATGGGGGTAGGCCTAGGGTGCCATATATTAAAGGAAAAGAGGAATATCCACGTGAATATTTTCGATCCTCAAAATAAAAATCGACATACTAACCTATGTCATTTTGGCCAAATTTGGCCCAATATTTTCCACCTTATTTTGCTATCAAATGGGAACTCGTGCAATGTGTTTAGTCTTAGGGTGCCACATTAAAGGAAATTAGGAAATTCCACTTAAAATTTTCGACCTACACAAATCGACATACTAACCTATGTCGTTATTGGCCAAATTTGGCCCCCTTTTTTCACCTTATTTTGCTACCAAAAGTGAACTATTGCAATGTGTTTATTCTTAGGGTGCCACATTAAAGGAAATTCTACTTAAAATTTTCGACCCACAAAAATAAAAATCGACATACTAACCTATGTCGTTTTGGCCAAATTTTGCCCAATATTTTCCACCTTGTTTTGCTATCAAATGGGAACTCGTGCAATGTGTTTAGTCTTAGGGTGCCACATTAAAGGAAATTCCATTAAAAATTTTCGACCCACAAAAATAAAATTCGACATACTAACCTATGTCGTTATTGGCCAAATTTGGCCCAATTTTTTGCACCTCATTTTCCTATAAAAAGTGAACTCTTGCAATGGGTTTAGGCCTAGGGTGCCACATATTAAAGGAAAAGAGGAAATTCCACGTGAATATTTTCGATCCTCAAAATAAAAATCGACATACTAACCTATGTCGTTTTGGCCAAATTTGGCCCAATATTTTCCACCTTATGTTGCTATCAAAAGGGAACTCTTGCAATGTGTTTAGTCTTAGGGTGCCACATTAAAGAAAAATAGGAAATTCCACTTAAAATTTTCGACCCGCAAAAATAAAAATCGACATACTAACCTATGTCGTTTTGGCCAAATTTGGCCCAATATTTTCCACCTTATTTTGCTATCAAATGGGAACTCGTGCAATGTGTTTAGTCTTAGGGTGCCACATTAAAGGAAATTCCATTTAAAATTTTCGACCCACAAAAATAAAATTCGACATACTAACCTATGTCGTTATTGGCCATATTTGGCCCACTTTTTCCACCTTATTTTGCTATCAAAAGCGAACTCTTGCAATGTGTTTAGGCCTAGGGGGCCACATATTAAAGGAAAATAGCAAATTCCACTTAAAATTTTCGACCCACAAAAATAAAAATCGACATACTAACCTATGTCATTATTGGCCAAATTTGGCCCAATTTTTTGCACCTTATTTTCCTATCAAAAGTGAACTCTTGCAATGTGTTTAGGCCTAGGGTGCCACATATTAAAGGAAAATAGGAAATTCTTCGTGAAAATTTTCGATTCTCAAAATAAAAATCGACATACTAACCTATGTCGTTTTGGCCAAATTTGGCCCAATATTTCCCACCTTATTTTGCTATCAAATGGGAACTCGTGCAATATGTTTAGTCTTAGGGTTCCACATTAAAGGAAATTAGGAAATTCCACTTAAAATTTTCGATCCGCAAAAATAAAAATCGACATACTAACCTATGTCGTTTTGGCCAAATTTGGCCCAATATTTTCCACCTTATTTTGCTATCAAAAGTGAACTCTTGCAATGTGTTTAGGCCTAGGGTGCCACATATTAAAGGAAAATAGGAAATTCCACGTGAAAATTTTCGATCCTCAAAATAAAAATCGACATACTAACCTATGTCGTTATTGGCAAAATTTGGCCCAACCTTTTTCACCTTATTTTGCTACCAAAAGTGAACTATTGCAATGTGTTTAGGCTTAGGGTTCCACATATTAAAGGAAATTAGGAAATTCCACTTAAAATTTTCGATCCGCAAAAATAAAAATCGACATACTAACCTATGTCGTTTTGGCCAAATTTGGCCCAATATTTTCCACCTCATTTTGCTATCAAAAGGGTACTCTTGCAATGTGTTTAGTCTTAGGGTGCCACATTAAAGAAAATTAGGAAATTCCACTTAAAATTTTCGACCTACACAAATGCAAATGGACATACTAATCTATGTCATTATTGGCCAAATTTGGCCCAATTTTTTGCACCTTATTTTACTATAAAAAGTGAACTCTTGCAATGTGTTGAGGCCTAGGGTGCCACATATTAAAGGAAAATAGGACATTCCACGTGAAAATTATCGATCCTCAAAATTAAAATCGACATAGTAACCTTTGTCGTTTTGGCCAAATTTGGCCCAATATTTTCCACTTTATTTTGCTATCAAATGGGAACTCGTGCAATGTGTTTAGGCCTAGGGTGCCACATATTAAAGGAAATTAGGAAATTCACTTAAAATTTTCGACCCACAAAAATAAAAATCGACATACTAACCTATGTCGTTGTGGCCAAATTTGGCCCAATTATTTCCACCTTATTTTGCTATCAAATGGGAACTCGTGCAATGTGTTTAGTCTTAGGGTGCCACATTAAAGGAAATTCCTCTTAAAATTTTCGACCCACAAAAATAAAATTCGACATAGTAACCTATGTCATTATTGGCCAAATTTGGCCCAATTTTTTCCACCTTATTTTCATATAAAAAGTGAACTCTTGCAATGTGTTTAGGCCTAGGGTGCCACATATTAAAGAAAAATAGTAAATTCCACTTAAAATTTTCGCTCTTCAAAATAAAAATCGACATACTAACCTATGTCGCTTTGGCCAAATTTGGCCCAATATTTTCCACCTTATTTTGCTATCAAATGGGAACTCGTGCAATATGTTTAGTCTTAGGGTGCCACATTAAAGGAAATTCCATTTAAAATTTTCGACCCACAAAAATAAAATTCGACATACTAACCTATGTCGTTATTGGCCAAATTTGGCCCAATTTTTTGCACCTTATTTTCCTATAAAAAGTGAACTCTTGCAATGGGTTTAGGCCTAGGGTGCCACATATTAAAGGAAAAGAGGAAATTCCACATGAATATTTTCGATCCTCAAAATAAAAATCGACATACTAACCTATGTCGTTTTGGCAAAATTTGGCCCAATATTTTCCACCTTATTTTGCTATCAAAGGGGAACTCTTGCAATGTGTTTAGTCTTAGGGTGCCACATTAAAGAAAATGAGGAAATTCCACTTAAAATTTTCGACCCGCAAAAATAAAAATCGACATACTAACCTATGTCGTTTTGGCCAAATTTGGCCCAATATTTTCCACCTTATTTTGCTATCAAATGGGAACTCGTGCAATGTGTTTAGTCTTAGGGTGCCACATTAAAGGAAATTCCACTTAAAATTTTCCACCCACAAAAAAAATATTCGACATACTAACCTATATCATTATTGGCCAAATTTGGCCCAATTTTTTGCACCTTATTTTCCTATAAAAAGTGAACTCTTGCAATGTGTTTAGGCCTAGGGTGCCACATATTAAAGGAAAATAGGAAATTCACGTGAAAATTGTCGATCCTCAAAATAAAAATCGACATACTAACCTATCTCGTTTTGGCCAAATTTGGCCCAATATTTTCCACCTTATTTTGCTATCAAATGGGAACTCGTGCAATGTGTTTAGTCTTAGGGTGCCACATTAAAGGAAATTCCATTTAAAATTTTCGACCCACAAAAATAAAATTCGACATACTAACCTATGTCGTTATTGGCCATATTTGGCCCACTTTTTCCACCTTATTTTGCTATCAAAAGCGAACTCTTGCAATGTGTTTAGGCCTAGGGGGCCACATATTAAAGGAAAATAGCAAATTCCACTTAAAATTTTCGACCCACAAAAATAAAAATCGACATACTAACCTATGTCATTATTGGCCAAATTTGGCCGAATTTTTTGCACCTTATTTTCCTATAAAAAGTGAACTCTTGCAATGTGTTTAGGCCTAGGGTGCCACATATTAAAGGAAAATAGGAAATTCCACGTGAAAATTTTCGATCCTCAAAATAAAAATCGACATACTAACCTATGTCGTTTTGGTCAAATTTGGCCCAATATTTTCCACCTTATTTTGCTATCAAATGGGAACTCGTGCAATGTGTTTAGTCTTAGGGTGCCACATTAAAGGAAATTCCACTTAAAATTTTTCGAGCCAATAATGACTATGTCATTATTGGCCAAATTTGGCCCAATTTTTTGCACCTTATTTTGCTACCAAAAGTGAACTTTTGCAATGTGTTTAGTCTTAGGGTGCCACATTAAAAGAAATTAGGAAATTCCACGTGAAAATTTTCGATCCTCAAAATAAAAATCGACATACTAACCTATGTCGTTGGCCAAATTTGGCCCGATTTTTTCCACCTTATTTTCCTATAAAAACTGAACTCTTGCAATGGGTTTAGGCCTAGGGTGCCATATATTAAAGGAAAAGAGGACATTCCACGTGAATATTTTCGATCCTCAAAATAAAAATCGACATACTAACCTGTCGTTTTGGCCAAATTTGGCCCAAAATTTTCCACCTTATTTTGCTATCAAATGGGAACTCGTGCAATGTGTTTAGTCTTAGGGTGCCACATTAAAGGAAATTAGGAAATTCCACTTAAAATTTTCGACCTACACAAATCGACATACTAACCTATGTCGTTATTGGCCAAATTTGGCCCACTTTTTTCACCTTATTTTGCTACCAAAAGTGAACTATTGCAATGTGTTTAGTCTTAGGGTGCCACATTAAAGGAAATTCCACTTAAAATTTTCGACCCAAAAAAATAAAAATCGATATACTAACCTATGTCGTTTTAGCCAAATTTGGCCCAATTTTTTGCACCTTGTTTTCCTATAAAAAGTGAACTCTTGCAATGTGTTTAGGCCTAGGGTGCCACATTACAGGAAAATCGGAAATTCCACTTAAAATTTTCGACCTGCAAAAATAAAAATCGACATACTAACCTATGTCATTATTGGCAAAATTTAGCCCAATTTTTTGCACCTTATTTTCCTATAAAAAGTGAACTCTTGCAATGTGTTTAGGCCTAGGGTGCCACATATTAAAGGAAAATAGGAAATTCCACGTGAAAATTTTCGATCCTCAAAATAAAAATCGACATACTAACCTATGTCGTTTTGGTCAAATTTGGCCCAATATTTTCCACCTTATTTTGCTATCAAATGGGAACTCGTGCAATGTGTTTAGTCTTAGGGTGCCACATTAAAGGAAATTCCACTTAAAATTTTTCGAGCCAATAATGACTATGTCATTATTGGCCAAATTTGGCCCAATTTTTTGCACCTTATTTTGCTACCAAAAGTGAACTTTTGCAATGTGTTTAGTCTTAGGGTGCCACATTAAAAGAAATTAGGAAATTCCACGTGAAAATTTTCGATCCTCAAAATAAAAATCGACATACTAACCTATGTCGTTGGCCAAATTTGGCCCGATTTTTTCCACCTTATTTTCCTATAAAAACTGAACTCTTGCAATGGGTTTAGGCCTAGGGTGCCATATATTAAAGGAAAAGAGGACATTCCACGTGAATATTTTCGATCCTCAAAATAAAAATCGACATACTAACCTGTCGTTTTGGCCAAATTTGGCCCAAAATTTTCCACCTTATTTTGCTATCAAATGGGAACTCGTGCAATGTGTTTAGTCTTAGGGTGCCACATTAAAGGAAATTAGGAAATTCCACTTAAAATTTTCGACCTACACAAATCGACATACTAACCTATGTCGTTATTGGCCAAATTTGGCCCACTTTTTTCACCTTATTTTGCTACCAAAAGTGAACTATTGCAATGTGTTTAGTCTTAGGGTGCCACATTAAAGGAAATTCCACTTAAAATTTTCGACCCAAAAAAATAAAAATCGATATACTAACCTATGTCGTTTTAGCCAAATTTGGCCCAATTTTTTGCACCTTGTTTTCCTATAAAAAGTGAACTCTTGCAATGTGTTTAGGCCTAGGGTGCCACATTACAGGAAAATCGGAAATTCCACTTAAAATTTTCGACCCGCAAAAATAAAAATCGACATACTAACCTATGTCATTATTGGCAAAATTTAGCCCAATTTTTTGCACCTTATTTTCCTATAAAAAGTGAACTCTTGCAATGTGTTTAGGCCTAGGGTGCCACATATTAAAGGAAAATAGGAAATTCCACGTGAAAATTTTCGATCCTCAAAATAAAAATCGACATACTAACCTATGTCGTTTTGGTCAAATTTGGCCCAATATTTTCCACCTTATTTTGCTATCAAATGGGAACTCGTGCAATGTGTTTAGTCTTAGGGTGCCACATTAAAGGAAATTCCACTTAAAATTTTTCGAGCCAATAATGACTATGTCATTATTGGCCAAATTTGGCCCAATTTTTTGCACCTTATTTTGCTACCAAAAGTGAACTATTGCAATGTGTTTAGTCTTAGGGTGCCACATTAAAAGAAATTAGGAAATTCCACGTGAAAATTTTCGATCCTCAAAATAAAAATCGACATACTAACCTATGTCGTTGGCCAAATTTGGCCCGATTTTTTCCACCTTATTTTCCTATAAAAAGTGAACTCTTGCAATGGGTTTAGGCCTAGGGTGCCATATATTAAAGGAAAAGAGGACATTCCACGTGAATATTTTCGATCCTCAAAATAAAAATCGACATACTAACCTGTCGTTTTGGCCAAATTTGGCCCAAAATTTTCCACCTTATTTTGCTATCAAATGGGAACTCGTGCAATGTGTTTAGTCTTAGGGTGCCACATTAAAGGAAATTCCATTTAAAATTTTCGACCCACAAAAATAAAATTCGACATACTAACCTATGTCGTTATTGGCCATATTTGGCCCACTTTTTCCACCTTATTTTGCTATCAAAAGCGAACTCTTGCAATGTGTTTAGGCCTAGGGGGCCACATATTAAAGGAAAATAGCAAATTCCACTTAAAATTTTCGACCCACAAAAATAAAAATCGACATACTAACCTATGTCATTATTGGCCAAATTTGGCCGAATTTTTTGCACCTTATTTTCCTATAAAAAGTGAACTCTTGCAATGTGTTTAGGCCTAGGGTGCCACATATTAAAGGAAAATAGGAAATTCCACGTGAAAATTTTCGATCCTCAAAATAAAAATCGACATACTAACCTATGTCGTTTTGGTCAAATTTGGCCCAATATTTTCCACCTTATTTTGCTATCAAATGGGAACTCGTGCAATGTGTTTAGTCTTAGGGTGCCACATTAAAGGAAATTCCACTTAAAATTTTTCGAGCCAATAATGACTATGTCATTATTGGCCAAATTTGGCCCAATTTTTTGCACCTTATTTTGCTACCAAAAGTGAACTTTTGCAATGTGTTTAGTCTTAGGGTGCCACATTAAAAGAAATTAGGAAATTCCACGTGAAAATTTTCGATCCTCAAAATAAAAATCGACATACTAACCTATGTCGTTGGCCAAATTTGGCCCGATTTTTTCCACCTTATTTTCCTATAAAAACTGAACTCTTGCAATGGGTTTAGGCCTAGGGTGCCATATATTAAAGGAAAAGAGGACATTCCACGTGAATATTTTCGATCCTCAAAATAAAAATCGACATACTAACCTGTCGTTTTGGCCAAATTTGGCCCAAAATTTTCCACCTTATTTTGCTATCAAATGGGAACTCGTGCAATGTGTTTAGTCTTAGGGTGCCACATTAAAGGAAATTAGGAAATTCCACTTAAAATTTTCGACCTACACAAATCGACATACTAACCTATGTCGTTATTGGCCAAATTTGGCCCACTTTTTTCACCTTATTTTGCTACCAAAAGTGAACTATTGCAATGTGTTTAGTCTTAGGGTGCCACATTAAAGGAAATTCCACTTAAAATTTTCGACCCAAAAAAATAAAAATCGATATACTAACCTATGTCGTTTTAGCCAAATTTGGCCCAATTTTTTGCACCTTGTTTTCCTATAAAAAGTGAACTCTTGCAATGTGTTTAGGCCTAGGGTGCCACATTACAGGAAAATCGGAAATTCCACTTAAAATTTTCGACCCGCAAAAATAAAAATCGACATACTAACCTATGTCATTATTGGCAAAATTTAGCCCAATTTTTTGCACCTTATTTTCCTATAAAAAGTGAACTCTTGCAATGTGTTTAGGCCTAGGGTGCCACATATTAAAGGAAAATAGGAAATTCCACGTGAAAATTTTCGATCCTCAAAATAAAAATCGACATACTAACCTATGTCGTTTTGGTCAAATTTGGCCCAATATTTTCCACCTTATTTTGCTATCAAATGGGAACTCGTGCAATGTGTTTAGTCTTAGGGTGCCACATTAAAGGAAATTCCACTTAAAATTTTTCGAGCCAATAATGACTATGTCATTATTGGCCAAATTTGGCCCAATTTTTTGCACCTTATTTTGCTACCAAAAGTGAACTTTTGCAATGTGTTTAGTCTTAGGGTGCCACATTAAAAGAAATTAGGAAATTCCACGTGAAAATTTTCGATCCTCAAAATAAAAATCGACATACTAACCTATGTCGTTGGCCAAATTTGGCCCGATTTTTTCCACCTTATTTTCCTATAAAAACTGAACTCTTGCAATGGGTTTAGGCCTAGGGTGCCATATATTAAAGGAAAAGAGGACATTCCACGTGAATATTTTCGATCCTCAAAATAAAAATCGACATACTAACCTGTCGTTTTGGCCAAATTTGGCCCAAAATTTTCCACCTTATTTTGCTATCAAATGGGAACTCGTGCAATGTGTTTAGTCTTAGGGTGCCACATTAAAGGAAATTAGGAAATTCCACTTAAAATTTTCGACCTACACAAATCGACATACTAACCTATGTCGTTATTGGCCAAATTTGGCCCACTTTTTTCACCTTATTTTGCTACCAAAAGTGAACTATTGCAATGTGTTTAGTCTTAGGGTGCCACATTAAAGGAAATTCCACTTAAAATTTTCGACCCAAAAAAATAAAAATCGATATACTAACCTATGTCGTTTTAGCCAAATTTGGCCCAATTTTTTGCACCTTGTTTTCCTATAAAAAGTGAACTCTTGCAATGTGTTTAGGCCTAGGGTGCCACATTACAGGAAAATCGGAAATTCCACTTAAAATTTTCGACCCGCAAAAATAAAAATCGACATACTAACCTATGTCATTATTGGCAAAATTTAGCCCAATTTTTTGCACCTTATTTTCCTATAAAAAGTGAACTCTTGCAATGTGTTTAGGCCTAGGGTGCCACATATTAAAGGAAAATAGGAAATTCCACGTGAAAATTTTCGATCCTCAAAATAAAAATCGACATACTAACCTATGTCGTTTTGGTCAAATTTGGCCCAATATTTTCCACCTTATTTTGCTATCAAATGGGAACTCGTGCAATGTGTTTAGTCTTAGGGTGCCACATTAAAGGAAATTCCACTTAAAATTTTTCGAGCCAATAATGACTATGTCATTATTGGCCAAATTTGGCCCAATTTTTTGCACCTTATTTTGCTACCAAAAGTGAACTATTGCAATGTGTTTAGTCTTAGGGTGCCACATTAAAAGAAATTAGGACTATGTCATTATTGGCCAAATTTGGCCCAATTTTTTGCACCTTATTTTGCTACCAAAAGTGAACTATTGCAATGTGTTTAGTCTTAGGGTGCCACATTAAAAGAAATTAGGAAATTCCACGTGAAAATTTTCGATCCTCAAAATAAAAATCGACATACTAACCTATGTCGTTGGCCAAATTTGGCCCGATTTTTTCCACCTTATTTTCCTATAAAAAGTGAACTCTTGCAATGGGTTTAGGCCTAGGGTGCCATATATTAAAGGAAAAGAGGACATTCCACGTGAATATTTTCGATCCTCAAAATAAAAATCGACATACTAACCTGTCGTTTTGGCCAAATTTGGCCCAAAATTTTCCACCTTATTTTGCTATCAAATGGGAACTCGTGCAATGTGTTTAGTCTTAGGGTGCCACATTAAAGGAAATTAGGAAATTCCACTTAAAATTTTCGACCTACACAAATCGACATACTAACCTATGTCGTTATTGGCCAAATTTGGCCCACTTTATTCACCTTATTTTGCTACCAAAAGTGAACTATTGCAATGTGTTTAGTCTTAGGGTGCCACATTAAAGGAAATTCCACTTAAAATTTTCGACCCAAAAAAATAAAAATCGATATACTAACCTATGTCGTTTTAGCCAAATTTGGCCCAATTTTTTGCACCTTGTTTTCCTATAAAAAGTGAACTCTTGCAATGTGTTTAGGCCTAGGGTGCCACATTACAGGAAAATCGGAAATTCCACTTAAAATTTTCGACCCGCAAAAATAAAAATCGACATACTAACCTATGTCATTATTGGCAAAATTTAGCCCAATTTTTTGCACCTTATTTTCCTATAAAAAGTGAACTCTTGCAATGTGTTGAGGCCTAGGGTGCCACATATTAAAGGAAAATAGGAAATTCTACGTGAAAATTTTCGATCCTCAAAATAAAATCGACATACAGTACTAACCTATGTCGTTTTGGCCAAATTTGGCCCAATATTTTCCACTTTATTTTGCTATCAAATGGGAACTCGTGCAATGTGTTTAGTCTTAGGGTGCCACATTAAAGAAAATTCCATTTAAAATTTTCGACCCATAAAAATAAAATTCGACATAGTAACCTCTGCCGTTATTGGCCAAATTTGGCCCAATTTTTTCCACCTTATTTTGCTATCAAAAGGGAACTCTTGAAATGTGTTAAGTCTTAGGGTGCCACATTAAAGGAAATTAGGAAATTCCACGTGAAATTTTCGATCCTCAAAATAAAAATCGACATACTATCCTATGTCGTTTTGGCCAAATTTGGCCCAATATTTTCCACCTTATTTTGTTACCAAACGGGAACTCTTGCAATGTATGTAGTAAAGTTTGTCACGAGAACAAAACACGCCAAATAGTTACTGCTTCAGCACTCTCCAACACTTATTTTACCAGGTAAGGCCCAAAGAGCTTTCTTTCATCTTCTTGGTTCTTTCGGTAAAGTCACGTAGAAGGAAAATAATAAAACTAAAACATATTTTTATTATTTTATTATTTCCCTTCTACGTTACTTTACCGAAAGAACCAAGAAGTTGAATCCCTGCAGTCACGAAAGCTTTAAATCGAAAAGCTTTCTTTCAGGTGAGACTTGGCCACATATTACAGCTCAACGAAGCAGCTGATCTCGTGAAAATGTATCGCAGCCAAATACTCTAAACGCACGTTTCTAAATGTGGAGTGAAAAGCCAGAGGACCCGGAGAAAAATCCACGCGACATGCCAAACTCCAAATATACAGCAAGCGTCAGGGTCGGGATCGTACCCACGACCTCCTTATACTAGGCGAGACAGATACCATCTCGCTACCGTGGCGCCCCAATTGCTAATGTTAAAACGATGTAGTGCATATCACTCCTGAGCACATGCGTAGTGACCAACTCGGAGACAGTAAGACTTGTGGCACTTCTTTATTTAACAAGCACCATCGGGATAACACACTCTTTACGAAGGCCGTCTATTGTGGGCGGCACTGCTTGGCTAGAACAGCTGGTAGGCTGTCTGACTAGCGGCGCCCCGGGATGGTGCAGACGGAGACGAGACGAATGGTGAAGACGACGAGAAGAACGATGAAGACGACGAGAAGAATGATGAAGACGACGAGAAGAATGATGAAGACGACGAGAAGAATGATGAAGACGACAAGAAGAATGAAGAAGACGACGAGAAGAACGATGGCGATGGCGGGGATCCCACTTCCAGCAACAGCCACGAGGTCCCCACAGGGGCCCCTCTTATACTGTCACGTGGCCTCGCTCCGCCCCCGGCCACGCCCCCAATCTGGAACCTACCAGCGGGTTCCTGGTGGGCCCCTTCTGTGGCCTTTCCCCGAGATCCCCCTCCCGTGTCTGTCCTGGCCTACTGATGTCACGACTGCCGTACGCCGCAGATCCCCTTTCCTGCCAGCAGACAGTGTTATGCCACTACGCATATACAGACGATTAGCAAAAATATATTACAAAAAAAAATAATCCCGAGACAACTTGTGGCTTTATTTTGCAACCAAAGACCGTTAAAAATAAAGGACGACCGGTTTGAGAATTAAAAAAGAGTTCAAGGGAATGACGACGAGGGAATTATAACGCAAGGGAATAACAACACAAGGGAATGATTATGAGAGAATGACAACACAAGGGAATGACAACGGCCATTCATTTTTGTTTTAAAGCAAATTTATTCCAACCAAACGGGTAAACATGCAGCAAATATGTTTGTCCTTATATATCTTTCTCTCCAACTTCTTGAATTCCATCCTGCCAAGTCAGCATGGTTATTTGTTACACTGTACATGTCATTGCTATAGTCAAAATAAAACCACTCTTGATCGTACACGGTATTTCGGAGGAAGAGCATATTTGTCTCTTAAAGTGAGCCAAGTAAACACGGAGCATCGACAGTGAAGAGCGCTGTGCTCTCAGCTGCAGTTATGTGCGTACGTTGAACTTCTTTCTCACCGTACGCATCCAACCGTGCTCATGGGAGGTGCGGGGAAATCGGAGTCAAGACGAACGCTCTTCTCCGGACACGAATGCACGTTCAATAGCCGCGATGAAAAATATCAGCGCATCATTGCACCGCGCTTGCACGTGACAATGTTTTAATTGTTCAAATGTTCTGATTCATTTCAGAATTGGCCTCTCAGCTTGTAAGGGCGATGCTATCTGGCACACTTATCGTTTTGCTTTTCATCAATACAGTGTGCTGCTTAAGAACGGCTCATCTTCTCGAACACATGTCCGTCAACGATCAATCTCGCGGCTGGTGCTAGCGTGGGTGAGCTTTTACATTCGATTGGTTCAGCCCGCTACACCACACAATGCAGCGTGGCATCATCATCGTCGTCGTCGCTGGATGTGCCCACTTAATTATTTATAATATTCATAAACATTTATATTTATAATATTTACAAATAATCAATTGGACTTTCTAGTCTGGCGGCGTTCATATTATAGTCGTGGACCAATGCACCTCAAAAGGCAGAATAGATAGTGCTGCCGAAGGATGCAGCCAGGGCACAAGCGGTACATTTCAGTGGACAGTAGTATGCTGCCGATTGGGGAACCTTGTAACCGCATCCAGATTGTCTAAGCTAATTGTGTTGCTCTATACAATGTTTTCATGTTTACGCACGTTTAGCTTTGAGAAACGGTACACTGTAAAAGGATTTTAACAGCGGCAGCCTACTGCTGACATCGGAATGGCTGGCAAGTATGGAGCGAAGATGTGAATGCCTTCCTTTGTTGCCTATGTCCACCAGTAGAAATTCAAGTCAAAAGCCAAACTCATTCCTTGCTCAATTAAGCACTGAGACAATGCTCATGTCATGTGTACAGCCCGGGGCCTGTGGTTGAAATTACACATTTCCATGGTGGGGGCAAGTAATTATGTTGATGACCCGACAAAGTGGTACCGATTTGATCAACCCCAGAGGGATGTTGGGCTGAGTCAACCCCGCCCAGCGTTTGAGCTCGCAATCGGTGGCTCTGCCGCTGAGCCCCATGATGGGTTTAAATTCGCCACTCGATACAGTAACTGGAAATTCAGGGTTGATTTTCCAGTGAAGTGCCAGTTGGCTGTAGGATTTGTTGATGTAATTATTCACAGTACTGCACAGTGAATTCGAGATGTATACTGCAGTGAGGACCGCTAAATAATGGAGAATTCCAAACTCGAGTGGCGCATTAATGAGCAGCTGCTGCCTCAGCGCTTCTCAATGTTAATGAGAGCACACACGGAGATGTTTACCCCCGAAACGATGTGCGAGAGAAACTACAATCGGGGAACGCATTTCCACCTCGACAAAATTACCCTAACCGATTTAAAGATTTGACTCGCGACTGGCAATGATGACATCCACACCTCATCACAAAAAATAAAACCGAATCGTAAGAAAATTAACTTTCGTCAGTATTATAATCTCGCCCTGAAGCCTCAAGCCTACACGCGGCGTTTCTCAGCGCCGTTTTCAGCCACTCCGATGTCCTGTGGAGTTACGATACCACGAGACGCCACGACCTGGCCACCACTCCGTGACTGGTGCCACGGCTCCACGGCCGCTGCTGGACTGCTGCCAGTTTAGAACCAGCCCAGGAACACGGTCCCAGGGACAGCGCGCTGGTCCAGACCACGACACGTTGAGATTCGAGCCTCAGTGGGTTCGGCTCCATGTGCTTTGTCCCCCTCCCACTCGCGACCCTCTAAGCGGTTGGCGTGATGGAGGTCTCGAAGCAATCTTCAATTTTTTTTTAGAAAGGAAACATCACTACGTTAGATTATTTTAAGCAATTAAAGTATTATTTTTGGATTTTCCCCCCACAATGTCATTTGGACACAGACACGGCCGGGAAAGCTGAACTCAGTGACGGCCAAGCTGCATCACAACCGGCTCTGGGAGGGCGGCTCGGCATGGGGTGATGGGCGACCTCCCCCCCCCCACCCTGGGGGACCCTGTTCTGTGATCGGCTTGGCTGGGCTGGGCTGCCATGGGCGCGTGGCTCGATATAGCCACATCACTGCGCTGGCGCCAAGCCGAGAGCCGTCATTGGCCATGGACTTGTTTATTTTTCCATGACCAGTGGAAACCGTGCTGGCAGTATACTGCACACGTGCTGGCAGTATACTGCACACGTGCTGGCAGTATACTGCACACGGTCTGGGCCAGACGCTCCTGTCGCCGTGGCACAGTCGTCCGTGGTGAAAGTGATCCCAATCACTTCCAGATTCTGACCTACAGGCTGCCTTCTATAATGATGCTGCATGATTATATCTGGGCCAAATCAGGAACCGGTTGTTACTCCACACGTAGTCGAGGCACATCATTAGTTCAGCTTTCCAGCCATATTTGAGTTAACAAAGCATACAAATCCAAAAGATCAGATTTGAATTTAAGAATAACCCAACCTAATCAATGCCTTTGGAAAAAAAAACATTTTCGTAAAGCAGCTTTACAACCACCACACGAAAGCCATGGAGGAGGGTGGAGGCGAGGGGGCAGCAGGGGGAGTGGAGTTGTCGAGGGGAGGGGCTGAACCCACCGACTCCCGGCTCGCGGGGCGCTGACATGGGGGGAGTGGTAGAGGAGGTTAACGGTTTGAAATTATTGGCCGCCCTGGTTAATACGGTGAGTGCATTAAACACAAAATATCCCTC
Source organism: Lampetra fluviatilis (assembly GCF_964198595.1). Taxonomy (NCBI): domain Eukaryota; kingdom Metazoa; phylum Chordata; class Hyperoartia; order Petromyzontiformes; family Petromyzontidae; genus Lampetra; species Lampetra fluviatilis. Next base: position 919,821 of record NC_136305.1, read on the forward strand.
GAGTGAAGACGGAGGCTTGTGTTGCTTCCGAAACGTAGTGATTTAATTTAGTTGTCTTAATTTTAATTTATTTTAGTTTTTTCCTACATGACTTTACCGAAAAAAACAAAAAGTATGGATCCTTGCAGTCACGAAAACTTCAAATCTAGAATGCCCCGAGTGCTTCACAGTAGTGGGCGTTAAAGATGCCGTGATGGTATTTGGAAATGGGTAGCCCAGGTGTGCCAGCAGCATGGTCCAAATTCAGAAAATGTATTTTTTGCCAAAACAGAAACATCGCACCCATATTGTGAAACTTCTGCAACCATCTAACCCCGACTGGCAGACGAATGTCCGCTTGCTGGCCGGTGCTGCGTTGATCTTGTAAGCATGCATGCTGAACTTCTTTCGCACCGTACGTAGCCAACCATGCTAATCGGAGGTGCGGGGGAAGGACAACAAACTAAACACAAGAAGCTGTTCTAAAGAAGTCAGTTTTCAGCTTGCTGTCCCCGCAACGAGCTGTCACGGGGGGAGGGGCGGGGCGAGGGGCGGGGCGAGGGGCGGGTCCCCTGCCGCTGGGCGCATGGGAGGTGCGGCATGAATGTTAAGTGGTGATGATGGGTATTCAGGATAGGGGTCAGACGGTTGTTCTTGGGCAGTTTTTGGGCCATCAACGGTTGATTCCCATTGGTCACTGGAACAAGCAGGAATACCTTACGTGGACCCCACAGAATGTATGCACCAGGTACACGAAGGCTCTGAGAACGTCGCCTAAACATGCTTCCCGCGTATGGCTTTATACAACAAATCAGAAGTCCACGTGCAGGGCTGATAAGCCAAAGGGCAGCCTTCGGGGGGAGCCGCACTGACACCTTGAATGAATTCCGAGGTTCACAGTAGCTCGCAGTGTGGTCCAGGATCTAGTCAGGATTTCCAGTCGCATGCCAGGTTTTTTGTCTGATCGTTTCACTTGATTCGGTGGTGGCGAACGCCCTCGACATCGTTCGGCAGATTCACCCCACGCAGGCATCGACGTCCACAGCTCCAGCGCGCACACGAGCGCCCGCGAGGCCCCGCAGCGAGATACAATCGTTACACCTCGACACGTCACTACAAAAACGGTCAAAAACATCATCACGTGTGCACACCGCGTTCCCAACGTATGATATAAAAATACTCGATATTGCTTACAATATAATTAGCACTGCAAGATGTTAGATATATATGTGAAGTGCCGTTACATATCTTATGTACTGCAGATTCGTTTTCTTACAAATGTGTTCGTTTGAGGTTGTAATTTTCAAAATGAGTAAATCACATGGAATGCGCTGGGGCCTCGTCAGCTCTTAGAAGCTAAGCGGGGTTGAGCTTGGATAGCAATTGGATGGGCGACCACCACATGTTCAAGGTTGTCACAAAGGCAGACGTGGGCCGTGCAGCAAAATAAAATGACTTTCCTGCTCTCTCTCAGCCCACAGAACTACGATCCTCGCCCTCACAAGCCTAAACCGACCCATGTGGCAAACAGCGGTCAAATAACCCCCACGACTCGGACGGCATGGGGAGGCCCTCATCCAGCAGTGGACTGACAAAAGTGCTGTGGATGGACACGCTCTGGATGGGACGCGCACCAGCGACGGCCGCGAGCCAGTTGGTCACGTGTTCCCTGCCCTTGCGACCGTGGCGTGGCGCGGTGAGCCCATCCAGTACACCCACCGCTGTGCTGCACGCCGAGGCGCGTGGCGACCGAACGCGCCGCGACATCGCCACGCGCGGCGTGGGGCTGCGGCTCCTCCACTGTCCCCGTTGCACACGATTCATTCCCATCGCTTTTCATACAGCTGCCACATTTCAAAAGTTACACCGCAAAATACTCAATTGGGATCGTACAGAGCAATCACGATCCTCCCTTACTGGCAGGCCAGGTGCCGAGTCACCAGGCAGCTGCCACGAGGGGGGGGGGGGGTGCCCGTTCAAATGTGTTGCGATGAGATGCAGTGTAAAGGGAGGGCGGCTCTATCGAAGACAAATGACTACTCTTGTCGTGTATCCCTCTTTGTCAATTTTCTTTTTTACTTACCAGCCACCGAAACGATTAAGACAGCTCACCCGGCACGCGCCCAGGACAAGCGATGGAGACTGGCAAGCGACGAGCATAGGTACACCGCGGGGTACGCTGGTCGCTGGGACGCAAACTCTGTCGCCTTGCTGCGGCGAAAATTGTTCATGGGTGAAACGACTGAAATTCCCAACTCCCCCCTCATCGTCCCCTCTCCAGACCCCAGTAAAAATACAAACAATTACATGATACTTGCAAAATCCCATCTGCATTATTATTAGTTTTCACTCAAACATTAAAAAAGTGTCCACAGGAAATAAATTACATGTTAATATTACACACGGCTGTAGAGTATTAGGTTAAAATTTGTATGTACATCACGTTTTTTTTCAAGAGCAGTAGAAAAATGCATTCTTTTGGCAAGTGATACAGCTTTAAAGGTCTAACGTAACAGCAACGCTGTCAGCGTTCACCGTTTAAATACAGCCCAAAACTATTCATACAAATCAACGACGGTGTCACACCAACGCATCATTTGAAACCGGCGTTTTACAATTTTACCCATAAAGCAAATATCGTGAGTTCTGAAGGTTTCCTGCCCCAAACAAGTGGCGAATCAAAATATACTTAAATGTGTATATGTTGGACGATTATTGAAATTGAAAAAAAATTCGTTGTTTATAATTCAATGGTGTCATTGCCTACACTCGACTAAGCCAACATTAATAGACCATGACACCAAACATCGTCAAAGCATTCTTCGTCTAAACGTCAGCTGTTAAAACAGCCGTTAATGTGTCCACGAATTTATGAAATTAGTCACTTTGCCATCTGCGTAGACCTTTAAATCCTCTAACAGGTGGTTGTGGTCACACACACACGCTCACCTTAAACAATATCACATTCAATATAAAATGGAAAATATACATGGGGTTTTTTTTGGTAATTTTTTTCTTTAACGACGAAATCTGATTATTTTTGTTGTCCTGTGCAAAAATGCCTCGATATACGTTGTACGATGGTTTGATTATTGCGCATTCCACGGTAGCAAGCTTTGCGATCACACGAATAAATAAACATGAAAGGCAAAAGCGTTTCCCACTTTCATTCACCAAAAGCTGCTCATCCGAGCCGCGGTCCGGATCTATAGGAAGTGATCATCGGTTGGATCTGTACGCAGGAGAGCAGCATCAATGGATTTCAACTCCAATGCATATGCTATGGATGCATTGGAATGCAGACTTTGCAGTGCGGTCCTACTTAGAGTGTGAAAAGTAGGGAAAGAAGACGACACTTGGGTGAATAAAGTTGTGCTGTGAACATCGTTGTCCAATTTTTTTAAAATTTTGCCCGCGGGAGGGAAAGTGGTGCGTCGATAGGAACTGTACAAAATACAGTCCGGCTGTCTTCCACATCCTGCCTGATATGTTACAAAGTTGATAATCTTCATTAGTCGTCGACCAAAAACGTAAGCGTATAAACATCGGCGGTTACATTCAAAGCCCGAAAGACAGAAGAACGTTTTAAAAATATATATACATGCAATCTTCTACCAAGACTTCCTTACAAAAATTATAAGCCAGATTTTTCAAAAACACTGAAGATGCAACTTTGCTCACGACAGCCAGATGCTGAAGTCGTCTCCAGGCTACATTGCTGTGAAGTAGCGAGGGAATATTGTTTGACCGTGCCACAATAGTGCACTCACACACGCACGGTGCAGCGTCGCTTCGTGCCGTCCCTTGACCCTGTGCAGACACGGACACGTGTGGAATTACGACGTCGCTAATCCCACAAGCCACGCCTGTTATGTTGGTAAGTGCCATCGTATATATATATAATGTATAAAATAAAACTTTTACAGCTAACCGAGTTTTACATAATTTAACAACGCCTCTCTTATTAACCCTTTCACAGCCCACGTATTACCCTGCAGCCAGACACATTTTAAATGTGCAAACCTGGTCAGTTTGATTTTTGGTATTTTTAAAAATAATTGTCCATAATAGGGGCATGACCCTGATCCGTGTGCAATATTTATTCTTAAACAAATTCTGCTACTGAGTTGGCAGCGGCAGACGCGTCACCTGTGTGTGTGTGACCAGCAAACACAAAGCTACATTCTGTCACGTGCAATATCTGGACCTACCACGGGAGGGCCTCGGTAGCTCCCGCAGAATCGACAGGCCTGGCCGTGAAAGGCTTAAGAAGCAATCTGCATCTGCTAAAACAAAAATAATTAGAAATTATGAAAATGTGAATGAGACACGGAAGTTATTTTTAAAAATAACAATTTATAATATTTGCAAATTGACCAACTGGGACATTTAATATTTGCAAATATTGCAAATAGTCTCTCGGACTGCAGCAGGTTTTGCAGCCTTGATACTGATGTGGGTAAGGCTTCAGGGTTCTGGACATTTTGCTGTCCGATTCCGCTTCACCCATCTGTGGTTTAGGATGGGTTCACGTTTGCTGCTGTCTGACGGGCAGCTCCGAGCCGTGGTGTTCCCTCTGCCAGCGGCGGTGGCGCAGTTCTCGAGTGCGTAGGAAGTGCAACTGCACAGGACGGCTCACAGGGGTCCTGGTGCCAGGCTACGAAAGGAGGAGGGGGGGGGCGTAGATTTACCGGTTTCACTTCACAGGGCGGCGACAGTCGCGACACGGCAGAGCGGTCGCGCATTTGCCACTTGAGCCCCGCAGGCGCCCTGGTTAATACTGCCCGTGTATACTGCATGCCGTCTGCTTCACAGTGGACATTCAAGATAACGTGACGTTATTCATTAAAAGAGCAGGTCACGTGTGTCGGCATCATGGTCCAATTTTGCCAAATGTTAAATTTACCCATAAATCACAAAGTGTGGAAAACAACTAAATTGCCCCCCCCCCACCCCCCGCGAGGTAGCATACGCCTGCAGACTTTGTGATCCTTGCGCTATAAGAATGGTGCCACAATCCCAACATACTCATGGTTTAATGATTTATTTTCTTTTCTGGCACCAGAGCCCATGCCACTCATGCTGCGCCCACTGCCCAGCAGAGACGTCCCCTGCACATCCCAGGCTGTGATCATCGCGTACCCCCAAGCATGGCGGTTTGTGCCGCCCGCTGTTTGTGGAAGGCAGCCCGCTCCGCATTTCACTCGGCACCCGTGCCACATGGGGAGACAAATCAAAGTGGGGCCGACACGGAGAGGAAATTGCTCTGCGTTGACGGAGTTGGAACGCGGTCACGTGGCGCGGGGTCGTGAATCGCGGAGCGGAAGCCTCCATTTGACCGTGGCAAGGAGAACGCTTCTCACGAACACCGCGTCCGTCCTGCCGTGCGCTACATCTATGTGGCTTGGTGTGTGCTTTTCAAAATCTTTGGTGCGTCCTGGTGGCACACTCCACCTCTATGCAACTTGCACGAAAAAAGTTAACGACTAACAACACTAAAGTGGGTTAAGTCCAATCAGCAGTTGTCAAAAGCAGCTTGACGATAGTAACGTGGAGTCAATATTGGGTGGCAGCCCTGGACTCGAATCCAGCGGCTCAGTGCTCTGACACGGCCCCATACTTTTGTGAGCAACCCAGAAATGTTTACGTCATATACTCGAATGATATGGCCATTGTGACCGGCTACAAAACGACAATCACGGGGGAAGAAACATCTATTTTAAGCAATCCCTTCCGCTCGTCTTCTTGCATCCATGACCGTGATTCAAGTGAACAGGCTTTCGTGTCAACAAAAACTCCCCCCTGTCCCTTGTGCAGGCATTCACATTGTAGTTGCGCTATGTACACATCTAGACGTGGGCGACGTTTTTTGTTGTGGCGTGTCAAACGCGACATTTAAAAACGTGTCTCTTGCTTCGCTTCATTTGCCGACGTCGTTTTGCAGCGGCGGTCCAGAAGCACCCCCCCCCCACCCCCGAGTTGACCGGCTTCCGAAGTTGACCGCTGGCGGCAGAGTCACGACGAGTCGGCGCTTTCGCTCGTGCCTGGAAGACTCGGGACGGACTGCCAGCGCGACGGATTGGAGCGGTCCGAGCGAGCGCCGTCCGCGTGCCGGAACGACACGGAAGAGCGGCGGGCGGAGCGCGCCGGCGACGCCTCCTGCCGCCCCGCGACCCCCGCGACCCGTACGGGACCGGCGAGCGCTCGGGGGGCGAACGTGCACGGCGTGAGCGGCCAGGGCGGGCAGGTCGCGGCGACGGAGCCTGGGCTCCAGGCGCCGTCCGCCGGGAGATCCAGGGGGTGCGGCGGGGCCCTAGCGGGGGGCGGCGGAGGGGCAGGGGGAGGGGAGGAGGCGGGGGAGTCGGGGGACGGCGGCGTGGGCCCCGGCGACGTGGGGCTGTAGGCGGGCGGCACCGGAGCCACGCGCCGCTGCAGCAGCTGGATGATGGAGCCGAAGTCGGTGGCGATGCGAGACTCCAGCCTGCAGGGACGAGGAGGAGGCACGCGGCACCGAGTCATGCACGTGCACGGCCCTTGTTGTCAATCCAATGCCCACACTTAACCACCCTGGTCAGTGTGGGTTGGGTGAAGTCACGGAGCACGGACGTGGAAGCACAGAAGTAGAGAACAGCTGTGGATTTTGCTACACTGCACCTCGACTGCCCGTCCCGCAGCCACGCGGCAGCCTATGGACAATGGGTTTGTGCGTGGTGGGCACCCATCCCTCCAGCGTCCAGGCTGCAGCATGCTTTAGCTTCCTAGGCCCGGTGGTGTGGCCACATGCTCGTGCATACACAGGCGCGCACACGCAACAATGCACGCACCGCTACACGTGCGAACATGCACACGTGCAATATACACGTATGTTTACACGCACACATAAACTCACCCATCCACACATACATACATGCACACATACATTCTATACATGTATACACAGAATTATTTATAAACACATACACACGTACCCATATCGTGCATGCTAACACACACATGTGCAAGGTGATACATATACCAGCCCCACGTAAGGGGGAGCCAATGACCACGCCCAGCTTCCGTTACAATTAATTTCCCACACACACTCTGCTATTTACTTCTGAGCTAAATCCAACCCATGCAGGTTGATAATTAATTGACCGCACCTGTTGATGTGCGTCTGCAGGAGCTCGATCCGGTCCTCTATAGGCAGCAGTCCGATCCGTAAATCCGCTCCAGTCTCCGTGTCCAACAGCCCAGTCCGCTTCTCCCCAAGATCCGCTCCGCCGGTCGCCCAGAAGTTGTAAACCTCCGGGACATCTGCGTGCGACCAGGGTAACAGGTGAAGCGGAGCGAGCTAGAATCCATCTGAGAGGCTCTCTGCACCGACTGGCTTGTCCAGTTGTAGCCTAGGAATCAACGGGGTTTGTGTCCAGAGGACAACCACCGTTGACTTCCAGCGGCATGGTCACCCAAACCCACGCTGACCAGAGTGGCGAAGTATGGCCAAACTACCCCCGCGGCGTGGGGCGGCCTTCGCCAAGCAGTGCCTTGACAGAGGGCTGTCAATTATCATTCATCGATGATACAATTTCCGACCGTGTAATGTGACACTCTCGTTGACACCGATGCTGAAGGTGACGATGGCGCACCGGCAAGGAGGTTGCAGCGGCTGCCCGAGATGGCCCCGCTGGAGAAGGGGTCCTTGCTGGCGGGCGTCGAGAAGCCGTCTGCGTTGCCGTTGACGGTGCCCGTCTTGGGCGACGGCGACAGCTCCAGGAGCTGCGTGGACGCCCGCGCCACCCTCTGCGCCCGGCTGCTGGACCTGGCGGCGAGCGCGCAGCCCCGATACACAGCCGCAGCCACCGCGGGCTCGTCACACTGAGCTCGTGCTGCAGCACCACCGTCGTCACGCTCGCGAAATACAGCGGCTCTAAGAAGCACACCCAATCTCCCGTGCACGCTTGCTTTTGATGCCCACAATGACCCCCATGAACCTAAATGAAATAGTTCAACATAACGATCAAACACCAACAGTAAACAAATCACAATGTCTCTCTATTCAAATGAGCAAAGGGACTCTGCGGCCCTGATCCAGTCGTTGAAATCCCACGTTCCCGTGGAGGATGGCAGTCTCTCAACGAGATATCCGTGCTGCCGAATTGCCGCAAGGCGTCGTTCGTTTGATCACACCCTGGAATGTAATGGAACGAGTTGGCCGATGAGGAGGCTTTCAACTTCCAACCTTCCCATTGCGGGCCAAGGGGTCTGACCGCAGCCGTGGGAAGCCTCGCCGTGGCCCAAGACTTGTTCCCCCAGAGGGTCCTGCATGGGGCGCTTGAGCGAGTAGGTGACGGGCGGTGGACCGCTTTGCCCGGGGCTTCATTTCCACACCCAGCAGGCCACATCTGGTGTACCTCTCGCTATGGCTATGAGTCGCGTGCCACTCAATTACAGTCTACCGGCAATGCAGGAAATATTCAATCAACCAGAACATCCTGCAGCGCAGGACGATTGGGAAGGCGCTGCGCTTCACAGAAGGAGCGGGGTGTTGTTGCTCCGATGTGATTCCTACCCAGTTAAGTACGGCATCACACCGTGTACGCCCTCCCGCTCTAGGCACTTTCGCTGCAACGTATTCAACCTACCGATGCCCAGTCCTGGCGAAGGCACTGTGTACTATCTCGCCATCACGTACTTGAGAGGTAGAGAGCCATTAAAAACCAACATTGTTTACGTTGCACAGTGAACATTCAGGCGCCATATGATGCCCAAGTGTTAGCGTCCCTGACTGGCTGAAGTGTTTTTCATGGCTACTCCATTAATGTTTATTTCCCAACATACCGTACCTATGGTGACTATTTTTATGCAAGTGTAAAGTATTTTTTACGTGATAAACAACTAACAAAAATACATATAGTATAACAGACAAGATAATATATCTTAACATATCAATAATAATGACTTTATTTTCACACCGATGGTTGTGCAGTGTTGACGCGCACATTACCATCCACCATCCCATCTCGAGTAGGAGTTTAACACGTGGGCTTTCGCCACCAATATTATCCATAATAGAGGTTTCTTTAGGTGAGATCGTGTAAATATAAATGTGTGGTTAAACCCGCCACCACCAGACACAGCCAATTATTAAGGTTTGTCACGTAACCAAACGTGACAATTCGTGACTAGTATGAACCGCGTCAATGCCTCTCATCGTCGAAAGATTGTGGCGCAAAAAACTGCTGCTGTTACCCGGGCGAGGAGAAGCTCACGTCCCCGACCTCCGTGCGCTTCCCCCGGGCCTGCTGTGCTTTGGGCCGGTGGTTACAGTTCCGCGTCTGGCCGTCCGTCCGCGATGTCACGTCGCTATCGTCATCCTCGATCCGCTTCTTTTGTTTCCCTGCGGACACGGGACGGGCGCGGATCCATGATTAAAACCAACGGTGGCGGCGCGATGGGTGGCTCAGGGCGAGAGTGCTCGGAGATAAACCGCAGCGGGCCAAGAGGGAGTTATCGACGGCCATTTATTCGTGCAGAAAGGCCTCAACGAGTCTCGACTCTTTTTCAGGAGGGTGCTGCATTGGTTAACGAGTTGTTGGCCTCATCCTAGAGAAAACCGGAGAAAACCCAAACTCGGCGTAGATCCACCACACTTGGAATGTAACCGGGCTCCACCGACCCATGACGGGAACCTTGCCTCGAGCACAGGCACGTGACTTGGACGCACCCCGGTCCCTCGGCTGTTTCCGTGGCGATGCCTCAGAAGCACACCAGGCAGGGGGTGGCAGTCGCACCGATAGCCTCCCAGATATGTTCAGACTAAGATTTTTCTTAAATTATGTCGAATTGTAAAAAAGTAACAAGAATAGTCAATACTTCTTGATGGATATTTAACTTAAGATACAATCAGTGTCACAATTTGACAATCTGATGATACATTTTCTTTGGCGGAACGAGTGCCTTTATAGACACTAGAAACCGCGTGGCACAATTGGGAGCCCTGGGTGTGTGCCAAGGCAACCCCACGCGACCCCACATGACCCCACACGAACCCACACGACCCCACACGAACCCACGCGGCCACACGCGGCCACACGCGGCACCACGTGACCCCACGTGGCCCCACATTGCCCCACGTGTGGCTCCATGCGGCCGGCCGTACCGAGGCCGACTTTGTTCCACAGCGACGGCCGCCGTCTCCTTCGCCGTGACGCCGCACCCTCCCCGCTGTCGCCCGAGTCCTCGCTGGAAGAGTCGGGGATCATGTCCACCTTTGGCCGGGGGGGAGAGGGTCGTGGGATTAATGTGACGCCAATACACGACACAGACGCACCGCGCCTAATCACATCACGAATATGATGCTTGTAAACGCAGGAAAGTCTGACAGCTGAGCCTCATGAATCTGTTTCAGGAGGATCGCTGTGTAGATTCTAAACGATTGAATTGTAGATAATTTTTTTCTAATTTGGCCTGTGACACTGGCACATGGCGTCTTTAACGTCCATTGTGAAGCAAACGGCACGTGGTTTGTTATGGTTGTATGTATGTTGAACTTGTGATCTCGTCAAGGAGCATAAACCATCACAGGAACTCCGGTCATCCTCGCAGCGGCCTTTGGCTGACCATCGAACAAAGACGGTCACCGCATCGCGTGCTTTCAGATGCGCTTCTGCGGCCGTCTGGAATGTTCTTCCTTCCGATATTATGAAGCCACTGGAGCTGTACACTTTTAAATCTAGATCGAAAACTATTTTCTTTCTGAACGCTTTTTGTGTTTAGTTTGTTGTCCTTCCCCCGCACCTCCATTTGATACTGTTGGATACGTATGGTACGAAAGAAGTTCAACATACACACATCGCATACATGCTTCCGTACATACATACATGCACACATACAAACATGCAAACCCCGAGACCCGAGCTGCCCGTACGTCGCGCAGGTTGAAGGTGATCTCCAGGTTGCGCCAGAAGCACTCGGAGAACTCGGGGTACATCTCCAGCACCTCGCACAGGTCCTCACGCAGGATCTTGTGGAGGTCGCAGTACGTGAGCGCCCGCACGTCCGCGTTGGACTTGCCGGGTTTGCTGCACACATCCAGCGGCTCGCCGAAGATGTCGTTCTTGCCTGGAAGAGAGGCGACCATCGACGCACAAACGCGTTGGTCCAACAAGCCGTCGATCCAGCGGTTAACACGCCAATCGATCAATCCATCAATGTAGCAAGCCAGCAAGTCAACAACCAACCATTCACTCATCCCATTAATACGTAAAGCCATTAACCAATCAATCCATCGTTCAATGAACCATGCATACATTTACCCAACAACATAACCATCAGCCAATTAAACCATTAACCCATTCAACCTTCATCTCAGCAACTCATAATTCCATCAACCCATCAGTAACCAATTCAGCAATGCATTGACTCATCAACTTATTAAGCCATGAATAAATCAATGCATCAGACATCTACTCATCAACTCAAAGTGAGCATTTCCTGGGTAAACAAGCGTAATAATAACTATAATTATTATATATCGGCTGATTACGGATTTTCCCACATCTCCCCTCTGCATCTCAAACTAAACTAAAACAAAATTATTTGATTTGAGCAGGTAAGGCCCACGAAGCTATACAGCTCTTTTTCAGAAGTGACCTGGCAAAAATGATAGCTCAACAAAGTGGCTCATCATCACGTGGACATTTATAGCAGCCAAAATACTCTAAACGTCTGATGTTGATTCTAAATGTGGAGGGAAATAACGGAGGAACCGGAGAAAAATCCACGCGACCACGGAGAGACAAAGAACACGCAAACTCCAAATATACAGCAGGTGTCAGGGTCGGGATCGAACCCACAACCTCCTGCATACCAGGCGAGGGAGTTAACATCTCCTAGCCACGTGGCACCCCCATCTCCCCCCCGCATCTCCTAGGAGCGGACGTCCGCCCTGCGCCGCGCACCGAGGATAGCGACGACGATGTCCTCCCGCATGATCTCGATGGAGCCGCGTGAGATGAAGTAGAGCGCTCGCAGGACGTCCCCTGCATGCACTAGCGTGTCGCCGGGGGGAGCGTGCGTCGTCTTGAACTTGAGCGCGAGGGCACGCAGGCAGCCCTTGCTGGCGCCCTGTGGGGGGCACGCAGCACGGAGGGGGGGGGGTCATGGAAGGACGTGGTGAATGAGGAGGAAAGAGGGAGTTAACCCAATGATCACGCGAACTCCGGTCATCCTCACAGCAGCGGCTTTTGAATCGCCATCGAACAAAGACAGTCATTCATAATAGAGTTTTTTTTTGGGTTATATCGCGTAAATATATAAATCTGTCGTTAAAACCCGCCACCACCCGACACAGCCAATTAGTAAGGGTTGTCACGTAAACAGAACGTGCCAATTCGTCATGAGTACAGCACACCGGTGTGTTGGAGAGCCAAGCAACAACATTTACAATCTGAGTACGACGTTTCTCCAATAATTACAACTAGCTTCATCAGGCGACAGCCAGATTGATAAGTTTATGAATGTCTGTTTAGTTTGTTATCCATCCCCCGCACCTCTGATTAGCACGGTAGGCTACGTACGGTGCGAATGGAATTCAGCACACAAACACGTGCATACTCACAGCCCTGTGTTGTTCAACTGTACATCAGACTGCAAGCCAGCCACTTTTTTATCAATTCCGTAAACTTTGTCGGATTGTACTTTTGGTAAAAGTTTTTAGAATGATTGGGGAGCGACCCTGGTCCACGCGCCTCATTCGTCTGCGACAGATGTCGCCACCAGACGGCAGCAGACATCGCGCCGCGCGTGGCCCACGGGTCTCAACCTGCAGGGGCAACGTCGAGAGCGGCCACAGGAGGGACGATGGCCCCGGTCGTGAAAGGTTTAAATGTCGCTTTCTATGCCGAATCGGGAGAACCACTTCATCACAGCCACGAACCCACGCGTCGCCGCCGCCGCCGTCACTCAATATCGGGGCTGCGCTTCCCATGCAGTGCGTCACGAGGCACCCTCAGGGGACCAAGGGGACCCTCCCCCGCCGTGACAGCTGTCCCTGCGAGCGACGAAGTGGACGCGGCACTGGGAGCGATGTTGCGCCGTGGCTGCCAGGTCAAATTCGGCAAAGAGTTTGTGCCGGGCAGCCAGCCCACACGGAGCACTCTTTGAGAAGAAAGCCACGGGATCTTTGGCGTCCACTGCGGATTTGACGGAGCGCTGCCACGTGGACGCGGTGCCCCACGCACCTTGAAGGCCCTGCAGTTTTCCAGAAGCGTCCGGTTGAGATGCAGGCAGATGTCGGCCTGCAGGCAGTCCGGGAAGCCCTTGAGCACCTGTCGCGGCACGCACACAAAGATAAAGGTCCCCGCACAGCCTTAGCAAACTTTTGAGGCAAGTGCTGTTAGCGAGTAATTATAAAGACGAGGGGGTGGGTGGTCAGCACCACGTCCTGCCGCCTTTGTCTCCCTTGTAGGGATCATGACACACCACGACAGTTTAGGCTGAGTCGACCTAGGCGCAGGACCGGTTTAGACTATCGTCACTGGTGTTGGCCGTGAGTGTTCATCGAACTTGGGTCGCTGGTTTCGTAGAGCATCGCGCTAACCGATGCACCGCTGCTCCCCACATACACACACACACGTGTGGGCGACTACGATCCACTCTGTGCATCGTCTAACAGCGGGATTTCAGCTGCTCGCAGAGCCTGACGGTCCACTCCGCGGTGTGCAGCCCCGGGGAGATGGATGCCGTGCGGAGCCCGTGTGTGTGTGCACGTGTGTGTGTGTGTGTACGTGCGTGTGTGTACGTGTGTGTGTACGTGTGTGTGTACGTGCGTGTGTGTACGTGCATGTACCTGTGTGTGTACGTGTGTGTGTGTACGTGTGTGTGTGTACGTGTGTGTGTGTACGTGTGTGTGTACGTGTGTGTGTGTACGTGTGTGTGTGTGTACGTGTGTGTACGTGTGTGTGTACGTGTGTGTGTACATGCGTGTACGTGTGTGTGTACGTGTGTGGCGATGAACACGCACGGCTTTTTGAAAGTCAGCTGCTAGATGAAGGCCTCTCTGCGTCGCGCGTGGGTGTCGTGCGGGTTATTTGAGGTGGGTGGCACAATACGCGGGAGCGTGATAATCACGGTGCGGCAGTGACTTGGCAGCACTGCCCGATGCTGCCGACAATGCAGCATAGCGCAACAGTCCCCTGTGTTATGGTGGTTGCCCATCCGGGCACCTTACCCACTCACTCAGCAGCCCAACCTCTTCTCCCACACAGCCCACCCTCACCCATCCACGCACCCACCCAACCTTCTCATTTACCCATCCACAACTCGCCCACCAACCAACCAACCTCACCTGACCATCTACCTCCTCACAGACCGACCCCCCCATCGATCACCCAGGCAACCCACGAGTCGTCACCCATCCGCCATCCTTCCCCACCCACTCAGTCACCAACCTGTCGACTTGCCCAGACACCAACACACTTCTGGTTGTCTTCTGAGCAAAAGTAAAGCGTTCCAAAGCTTGGAAGCATTTATGCTCCTGTTTACACGTAGGCTTTCGTGACAAATATCATCCATAACACAGGTTTTTTTTGGGGTTATATTGCGTAACTATAAATGTGTTGTTAAACCTTCCACCACCCGACACAGCCAATTAGTAAGGCTTGTTTTGTTGTTTTCGTGACAAACCTTACTAATTGGCTGTGTCGGGTGGTGGCAGGTTTAACGACGCATTTATATTTACGCGATCTAACCCAAAAAAAAACCTCTATTATGGATCGTTGCCCCTGTACAGTTCCCTTTCTGCCATAACGTGCACCGATGCCTTCTTTCTATATTGAGGGCGATGTTGACACGTAAAATAAAGATCGATCGATGGAACCGCGGCGGCGCCCCTGCGCTCACCATGTTCATGTCGATGCCGTTGGTGTAGGACCACGCGTGCTGGAAGTACTCCTCGAGGCGCTGCCGCAGGGGGTTGGGGATCTGGTGGAAGCGGATGAACTCCTTGACGCGCAGCATCTGCGTGTGGTAGCGCGCCGTGCCGGTGTACAGCCGCTGGATGATGGCCGACACGTTGCCGAAGATGCTGGCGTACATCAGCGCTGCGGCGGACAAGTGGGGCGGCGGTTAGCGGTGATTGGCGATGGTTGGCGGTGATTGGCGATGGTTGGCGCGACGGTTTGCGACGGTTGGCGATGGTTAGTGCCGGTTAGCCACGTTTGGCGGCAGTTAGCAGCGGTTAGCGACGGTTAACAGCGGTTATCGAGGGGATGACCAAAACGCCCATAAAACTGGGACTTTCCGTCCTGCAAAGGTGGCCGAGTGGCTCGGAGGGCAGAGTGCAGTGCCACTTGGCCGTCTGGAGTGCACTTTCAAATGCGCTTCTGTGGCCGTCTGGAACGTTCTTATTTCCGATTTTAGGAAGCCACCGGAGCTATGAACTTAAAAAAAAATCTAAATTGAAAAATCATTTCTTGAACACTGCTTTCTGTGTTTAGTTTGTTGTCCTTTCCACGCACCGCCGATTAGCGCGGTTGGCTACGTACGGTGCGAAAGAAGTTCAACATGCGTACAATTATGAGCGGATTGAATGTCTCCTATGATGCAACACAGAACGGCACATTTGGAATAAAACTTGGGTGGGAAAAGGTAAACACCCACGGTGCTCTTTCACTCCCCGTGATAACCTTGCGTCTCCCTCTCTCTGTCTAAACTTGTTACTCCCTGTTGTGAATGGAACGAGTGAGTGAGGATCATTCACGCTCGATATTAAAATAGATTAAGTGCATCACCGAGTGTCCTACTTCAGCAGCTGAGACACAGTTTGTTCTTTTCTGCAACAGACACTTGACTACGCTTTGTTACGTGAAGTTAATTTTCCGTCCGTTAAATTTTCACCATTCTATGTTTGCGGGGCAGGTAAAGTGAGTGGCACCACCGCGCGCGATGTCACCAGAGGTCACCCTTGAAGACAAAAGGCCCCTGCTAGAGGAGTGGGAAATGGACACCACGGGCTCACGTGACCCATTGGCGATCGAACCGGGCGTTGCTTTGATTAAGCCGAGAGATGCCACGCGCTTTGGTTTAAGCAACCCAATTAAAACATAAATATACAAATGATGGACAATGTGCTCATAGTTGTGTATGGCTTGGGCCACGGTGGTAGATTTTACGCCACAGCCCTCTCTACGTGGATGATGCAATGACAATATTAGGAAGCCATTGGAGCTATCCACTTTAAAATCATCTAGATTAAAAACTAATTTCTTTAGAAATGCTTCTTTGTGTTGTCCTTCCCCCGCACCTCCCATAATCATGGTTGGCTACGTACGGTGCAAAAGAAGTTCAACATACACGCACGTACACACGTACGCACGTACAAAAACACCGCCACCGCTGCCACCAATCAGAATCGAAGATTGCCATTTCGTTGCGGTGGTTGATGAGTGCGGTGCGAGCACCGGCGAGATGAAGTAAGGGACAGGGGTGATTAGACGTCAGAGACAGGGGTGATTAGACATCAGGGACAGGAGTGCGGGAGCTGCCGCTGGCGAGCGAGGAAGCGAAATCAGCGAGCGGTGGGCGGGGAGGTGGTTGGTGGGGAGGTGGGCGACTGACATCCGATGAGCATGACGCAGATGGAGAAGATCTTCTCCGAGTTGGTGTTGGGTGACACGTTGCCGAAGCCGACGCTTGTGAGGCTGCTGAAGGTGAAGTAGAGCGCCGTCACGTAGCGGTCCTTCACCGACGGGCCGGCCGCCGGGTCCGTCGCGTTGTACGGCCTGCGGGCGGCATCACGCTCGCTCACTCACTCGCTCACTCGCTCACTCACTCACTCACTCACTCGCTCGCTCACTCACTCGCTCGCTCGCTCACTCGCTCACTCACTCGCTCACTCACTCACTCACTCGCTCACTCACTCGCTCACTCACTCGCTCGCTCGCTCACTCACTCGCTCGCTCACTCACTCACTCACTCGCTCACTCGCTCACTCAATCGCTCGCTCGCTCCGTGGTGCCGCCGTTCGCTCACCCGCTCATTTGCTCATTTGCTCGGTTATTCAGTCGCCCCATTATATCCTTTATTCATTCATTCACTCACGTATTCATTTAATTGCTTTTATTAACTGAATCGATTTATTAATTAAATCGTTTGTTCATTCGTTCACTCATTCAAATGGTAATTAATTAACCCATTCGTTCTCGTGAATAAATTAAATTGGTTTAATTTACTCTGATTCATTCATTCAATTGCTCATTTATACGTTCACTTATTCTCTTGCCCATTCACTTGTGCTAATGTACCTACCCATTCAGTAATCATTAACACATTCAATCTCTCAGGCAAATTTCTGCTGATAATTAATTAATTCACTCTCCCTCATTCATCAATACAATTTATTCACTCGCTAAATCAAATGCGTATTCCCTCACTCGCTCGCTCATTAACTGAACCTCTCGTTCATTCATCAACGACTTACTCAAATCTCTCGCTCGTGACGAGCACCGAGAAACACGCACGGCGCACTCGAGGCGAGCGACACTTTCACTCGCCTGTTGATCTGCTTGCCGAGCGCGTAGAGCCAGCCGATCTGCTCCATGGTGTAGGTGCGCTCCACGTTGCCGATGGCGTACCAGATGCACGCGAGCCAGTGAGCGATGAGCGCGAACGTGCACATGAGCAGGATGAGCACGGCGGCGCCGTACTCCGAGTAGCGGTCCAGCTTGCGTGCGACGCGCACCAGCCGCAGCAGTCGCGCCGTCTTCAGCAGCCCGATGAGGATCGTCGTCTGCGGGCGGGCGGGGGGGGGGGGGACCAAGGGGTCGCGGGGGTCGTGTGCCAAAGGGCAGAGATGGGTGGTGGCGGCAGTGGCTGTTTTACAAAATAACTTTTTTTTCTTCTTCCCAATTACAATACCAATGACGGTAATACCCCGGTTTGTATGTGTGCATGTTGACATTATTTTGCATTGTACGCAGCCAACCGTGCTAATCGCAGAACAATCGAAGCACTAAAAGCATTCTAGCATGTCTTAACAAATGAGTTTTTAAATATAGATGGTTTAAAAGTGCATAGCTCCAGTGGCTTCCTAATATTGGAAGGAAGAGCGTTCCAGACGGCCGCAGAGCGTTCCAGACGACCGCAGGTCGAATGAGCTAACCCTACGGCCCTGGGAGCATCCAATTATTTATGAATGAATAAAGCGAATCATCTACAATGGCAAGGCTCACCCCGAGTCCCGAGGTTCTTATGAGGAGGAGGATCACGCTCGCTCGGGATGTTTGGTCAATCCCACTCCTGGCAGTTTGGCGTCTCGTGGAAATAAAGCGGGATAACCCGGAGAAATCCCACGGTGCACACAAGTCGGGGAGACATCTCAGCCCTGCGACATCCTGGCCACGTCTCTCAGTCCCACAGCGACAGCACTTGGCAAGCCCTGGGGTGGTCACTCATCCAAGTTACTAAGCAGGTGAGCTCCCGGGGTCTGACGAGACGGTGGCGCATGCGCGGCAGCCTGGAAAGGTCATCAGTGTGTATTATGTAGAACATCTCTCCCACCGTACGTTGCCAACCGTGATAATCGAAGGTGCGGATTGCTGGGGCTCGCTGGAAGGGGAATATCGGCTTTTGATTATTTCAATGAGACTACATTTTGATCTCATTATATAACGTTTTTGATCAAATAAATAAGTAAGTTACGTGGGTTGAATTGAGAATGTATTCAGCTAAACGATACATTCCGAATGTTCACATACATTACACACACATGCAATGTCATGTACAGCACGCAATTCAATTCGAAGGCGTCAATAAGTGGGATTTGTTTGCGCGTGCGTGGATACGTTCAAATACAGACTCCCTTCCTCAGTGTTTGCCGATTATAATTTGGCCGGTTGATTAAACGACTACAGCTCGATGTCCTCTTTGTGGATGTACCGCTTCTGTTTCAAAAGAGGCTTTAATTTACGGCGGAACGCGGTGTCCCGACGGGCCGAATCGATGGACATCGAGGGGGCGAGGATGCGACGGAAGGTGAGGGCACCTCAGAATGAGAACCTTGATTCACCCTGGGGGAATCCGATGGGCTACTAAGCTCTTTGTCACAGATGTCCAGTGTGGGCGCCAAACTCATCGCAATTCGATGCTGTCCGGCCGTGCGAACGCCCTCGACGGGAACCGACCGCTAATCCAATCGCGTTGCCATCACTTCGGCGTAATCTCTCTGGCGACGCGTGCGCTTCTCCCCAATTGCTCGGCAGGGCGGGGGGTGGGGGTGGGTCAAGGTTGAGCGCCCGAACCGAGCGCGGGCCACGCGGGCAGTGGCGCTGTTGTTCTACGCGGCCAGCGAAAAGTGCAACGGAATACAAGTGAAGGCGATGAAAGTTAATCGGCGGCATCAAAACAGCGATGGCCGAGGGGGCGGGCGTCTTCGGAGGGCGCACGAGGGGGGGGAGGGGCGGCCAGCACCACGGCCGGCCACCTTTGTCTCCCCGGTGGCGAGGTTTACACCAGGTAATCATTTCAGACTGAGTCGACCGAGGGGAGGCCCAGGACCGGTTCAGGTAATCGTCACTGGTGTTGGCCATGAGCGGGAATCGAATTCGGGTCGCCGGGTTCGTAGCGTGGCACGCTTACAGCTACAACCACCGCTCTCCACACACGCACAGACGCACGTGCACACGAGGACAAACCTCATTGGAGCCTGAGCCAAAGATGAGCAGGTCGAAGGGGATGGCCGCCACCATGTCGATGAGGAACCAGCCCTTGAAGTAGTGGATGGCGATCTTGCCCGGGTGGCTCACCACCTCGTCGTTGTCGTCAACGTACGTCGTCCGGAAGTTGATGAGGATGTCCACGATGAACATGATGTCCACGAGCAGGTCCACGATGCTCAGGGGGTCGCAGGCGTAGGCGCAGCCCTGCCGCTGACGGTCGACCTGCAGTGGCAGACGTCTCATTCGCTTACTACACGGAGAGAGAGCGAGAGAGAGAGAGAGAGAGTAGACAAGCGGTCTTCATTCATCACCACGCAAGAGCCACCAGGAGCCGGGCAATCGCTTTTCTCACTCGTGTGCACCCTCCCACGGGCTCTTTGATCACCGCTCTTGCCTCTTGCGTTGGCCCCGATCTTTGCCGGCCTCCTAACACTGGGCTCGACATCGCACGCCACAACTCCACGTTTTGACGTGATTGCCCGAGCCTGCTCATTACTCTTCACCCGCGTCGTTATGATGTCTTTTGGGGTTTCACCGACTCATTAATAATGCACACGCGCTGTCATCTCATTTGCCTCTTCCAAATTACGCCAAGGGCATGCAATGCCGTCTGAAATTGTCTGAAAAGCCAAGCCGCTCCACAATGTATCGTGGAGAGCCTTACGACTCGTGCACGTGCTTGTGGGCTGGCTAGGGGGTTGTCCAGGGACACCGCCTCTCTTTGCCCAATTGCTGCTCGTGGGCACACAAAGGAAATGACACAACTGAAGCAAACTCACCCACGCACCCACCACAACTTACCACCCACCCACCCACCATCACTACAACCAACCACTCACCAACTACCACAGCCAACCACCCATTCACCACCACCACAACCAACCACTCACCAACTACCACAGCCAACCACCCACTCACCACCACAACCACCCACCCAATAACCACCACCACAATCACCCACCACAACCAACCACCCACCCTGATTCAACAAATATTGCTAGACAACTTGATCCGAAAGTCTCCTAGGTTCATGGACTAAATGGTTATTCGGTTTTAAGTGGGGAGATAAGATTCACGCGATGTTATTTATTTACTGCCTTCTAGCCCGCAATTCTCCACGACGGCACACCACAAGATTTGTACAACCTGGTGGGTCCACTGAGTGGGCCCCATGGTGTAAGTGCGCAGCCTTTGTTTCATGTGTCTGATTCTGCTGCTGAGACTCGTCGTTGAGAAGACGTGTTCATGAACACACCGGTCCGGAGGACCCACGGCCTGACGGACGAGGGAGTGATTGCGTGGGTGTTTGCGGTTGTTCTGCTATCGTTTGACACGAGGTCTGCAACTGAAGTCAGAGGCGGGGCTAGGGACACGCCCATTACTCGTGACATCAGTCGGTACAACGCGAACATCACAGCAACGCGCCGTCGACACGCGCCTTGACCCGTTCGTTGCGTTCGATGTCAGCAGCAGGGCTCGGTTCGGCTTCCGCAGTGGAAAAACAGGGATGGCCCGGTACTTGCCCGGCACGGGATGGCGCAAACGGAAACTGGGCACCTGACTCTGATGCAACTGAACCCTGAGGCGCATCCCGACTCAACCCCGAGCGGGCGCGGATGGGTGCCGCGCTTCCAGCTCACCTGCGGGTCGTTGAGCAAGAAGGCGGCAGAGAAAGGCGTGAAGACGGCGGTGTAAATGACGAGCAGCAGGATGAGCCAGTCCCACATGGCCTTGAAGGGGCTGTAGTGGAGGATGGTCCATTTCTGGATGCGTGGGGCTTGAAGTTTGTACTCGGGAAGGACGTCAGCTCCCAGAGAGAGGACCTGCACGAGGCACGAGGCACGCGGGACGTCACGCTCCCGCTCTCTCTCTCACTCGTCGTCACCCACAGGTCAGAGAATTCCAAGACATGTGGCTTTGAAATGATCAAAAAGGGTTGAGGATGGGATGATTGCGTGATTGAGGTGTGAAAAACAGAGCGCAGAAAAGTAGGAACAGATTAAGTGAACGTTAAACCGAAAAGTACACAAACTCAGAAGAAAAAGAAGATAAATTGTTGATAGATTATTTTTTTTTGTGTGGGAAAGTATGGCGTGTTTGGTGTCATTTCTTCTGTGCCACGATGGCACAGAATGTTCCCCCGTAATCCCCATCCGTGATGGAATTTAATTACGAGAAGATGTCTGTTCGCCTGCCCATGTCCTCACCATAGCGATCTGCCGAAAGTTTGTCTTAATATAATACATTAATCTAGGCTAGGTACAATGTGGCCTAAATACACAAATGACTCCTGCGTTGTGCTCGTACGAACTGAGTCGTCCCCGACTCTTCTCAACAGGAGCTCCAAGCTTCGTGAATGATCAATAAAGCGGTTGAAATAACAAAGCGCAAGAAGGGCCATCGCAGAGGCGTGCGCCTGACAGTGATTTTCAACCGTTTTGACGTCGAACTGCGAATCTCCAAACCTCAAGTGGGACATCCGGGGACACACACCGCTCAGGCGTGCGGCGTGTGAGCGTGCATGCACGAGAGCCGTGCGTGTGCTTTCTGAGATTTGTCCCCTATCAGTGAGCACACGGCGAGCGCCCGATCCACGTCCCGCCGCCGTCGCTTCCGCGGCCGATGGCGGCGGCCGCTCAAACAGAACGACGGGCGGCAGCCTGCACCGCCGCGGGAAGGCACTCCCCGCTGAAACAACCAAAACAGAACGACGCCGGTGAAGCGGTCGCCGTGACGATCGCGCCTCCTCGACCCCCCCAGGCGATCGAGCGCCTCCACGGCCGCGCTCGCCACGTTCGCAGCGGCGGCGGCGGCGGCCCCGGAACGTGCCGGGGCTTAACGACCGCAACGGAGCATGGCGGGCGACATCGATTTCCTCCGACGGTCGCCCCGCGTGCCTCGGAGACGCGCGGCGGGCGCCGCAGAGACACGAAATCGATGGGCACCGACGGCGAGAGACGCCGCATTGATTCGATTCACGCCGGGCGCTGCGCGCGGGACCCCGCGGGAGAATCGTGTCCATCGCGTTAATGCGTCTGCAGCGACCTTCAGGGTCGCGAGCTTAATTCTGGCCCTGAGATATCTCAATCTTTGCCGGCATTCAAAGCGCCTAGTGCCGTGTTGCCTGTGCGTGTGTATCTACAGGTGCACTACAGTAGAGACTGTGCTGTTTTTATACAAAATTAAAAATCTTTAAGCTTTGATTGATTAATTTTACAGAGCATCTATCATAAGGGAAAGTCATTGCGAGTCTTATTTATCCAGGGTGGATTTTATGAGTCTCAAGACTCTTGAGGAGGGTCCTGTCCTGCATTTGGATGTTTGATCCTCCTATTATTTTTTTGATTTACAATTAATTTTGTCTCCGAGGTGCTGTACATCGTCAACGGGGGCGCTTTTTAACACTCGTTCGCGCGCCGGAGATGCCTGTGGGCAGGCTGTTGCGACAAGCGCAGGGGTGCGGGGTGCATTAGGCCCACCCACGGCCGAAGGAACGTGGCGTAGCGAGGCGGGCGGGCCGGGTTGACCGCCCCGGCCGACGTGACTGACGCTCGCCCCAAGAGCGACTTACGGCGCTTCGCCAGCCCACGTGACGTTTCGCTTAGCGGCGGCTGGAGGAGGGCAAAGAGGGCCCAGTGGGGGGGAGGTGGGGGGGGGGAGCAGGCGGTGGGGGGGGGGTGTGCTCCCTGGTGGGGGGGGGGGGGTGTGCACTGAGCAGGACGTGCGCCCCAGCCTCCCGCTTCACCAGGTGGCGAGTTATACCTGCTGCAGCGTCGAGTCTAGTGCCGTGACTGGAAGCTCCACAATGGGAAAGGCGGTTTCGCTCTTCGCATGTCGCTGGATGATTGCACCAAAAGAAAAGGACAATAGACAAATGTTTTAAAAATAAAGAAGCAAACGAATGAATCACAAGCACGCGATGCTAACACAGTGACCACCACCAGCAGCAGACCGCCTCATGCCGTCACGCTGCACATCACAAGCACGCGCACAGCACCCGCTCGGCAGCGTGCGGTAACACCGTGAGCAGTTGGCTGCGGAGAAAAACGTCGCACCCGCAACTTGTACCGCTGCAATGTGCTGTGCAGAAACATGCAGAGTGTGTGTGTGTGCACGTATAGCTACACGTGGCGCACAAGTGACCTCGCCACCAGGACAATGCTGCGCATTCTTTGCGCGTAAAAAAAAAAAACCGGAGATGCATCGAGCAGCGATTGGCGACGATCCGATTCGAGTTTCAAGTTGACCGGGGCGAAAACTCGGAGCAGGGGACAGGGCCCTCACTTGCGAGCGTGGCATGGGGCATGGGTCTGCCGGCAGTAGGTAGCAGTGGTTGCAATGCACGGTCGCAATTGTGTAATTATATAGGCCCAATGGAGAGCAATCGTGAGGCGTCTGTGAACGACGACACGAAAGGACCCCCATTGACTGTGAAGAGCCACTTGAACGCGCGTGTTTAGACATCGAAAATCACTCGAGCAGTGGCAGTAACGCGACAACTCGTCCGTTAATCACGGGATGCAGCTTGTCCTCAGCTGCAAGCATCCTGGACAAAATCACCTCCCTTGAGAGTGAAACGATTTACATATTAATTTTATTCTTTTGCCAAGAGCTGGCCGCGTGCTTTCTACACTGGGCAGTAACACCTGTGCTGCACACACACACACTTGATCGGTCTTTAAAAGCCAATGAAGCCACTGGTCGAGGCAAGACGCTGCTGTACCAGTGATACGAGATTGAAAGGCAGTCCACACCAGGCGATCCTCACACAACAACAACAACAACCGCCATTTGCCACCAAGTGGCGGTGACGTCACAACGGCACTTGTGCCCGGCTAGGTGCGAGGGGCCGGTAACCCCTCCACATATCACGGCCTTGAACCGGTAAGCTCGGTGGAGACACCCATCCAAGCTCGTGCCGGGGGCGCTGGGGAGGAAGGGGGTCTCTGTGACGCCGTCTGGTAAAACCGCAGACTCTAACCCAACCGCTGGCAGATGCACCACCTGTGCCCCCCACTATGCCAACTTGCTGTGTGTTAGCCACCCGCCACTCCGCTCGTTGTTTTGAGTGTCGGTTCTATGCCCTCCGCTGTTGCTGGAGGGCGGCTGGCTGCAAATGCCCAGAAAGCGTCCTTCATGAGCCTCCTCCACAGAGGCCGAACGTGAAACGCCTGGGACCAGTCGTCCGCAAGTCCACTCAGCTCCATATCCTCCTGTATCACATTAGTCCATATCGTCTATAGCTAGTACCGTGGCCATCTAGCCCCCTCTATCCGGCCAAACAAAATCTGTTTGGGGATGCGGTGGCTGGGTATGTGGTCTAAATTACCGAGCCGACGTCGCCTTGCCTGCCAGAGCTCAGCGATACAAACTGGTTAAACCCGGGATGGATCGTAGGCAGACCAGACTGAATATTTGTAACTGGCGCAGATGTTCCATTTGGGCGGTCCACGTTTCGCAAGCATAGAGAAGGACGGGCATGACTGTGGCTGAGAAGAGCTGAAGCTTCGTATGGAGTGACAGACAAGTTCGCTTCCACACAGCGTGACGCAGCCCATGAAAATATGCCGCCCGACTGAGTCGGAGTGAAACCTCTGCTGTCAAACCAGAGTTCATTATAGCACACTGCCAAGGTATGGAAACATCTCCACTCTCTCCACAACTGCCCCATAAACCTCCCCACAAATAAACTGCCCTCAAGCGCGCACAAAGACAAGGATCCCCGGCATAGCCTTAACAGAATGTAGGTGCAAGTGCTGTTGGCGAGCACCTATAAAGGCCGGAACACGCACATACGTAACTCGTGGAAGCTCTCTCCAAAAAGCCTCCTCCTCACGCCCCCCCCCCATCTTCCCTCTCTGCTCATTCTCGACCCTCCTGCAAGTTTCTCCGACTTCTCCTCTTCACCAATCCCATCTCGCGCTCCTCCCCCCCCTCCCCCCAGACATCCTCCACTCCCTCGCGCGTTCTCCCCTCGAGACCGCTCGGCCAATCGCGTGCTCCGACCTCTGCACGATCGTCCGACGGCAGGTGGAGCTATTTATACATTTACGTCGGCGTTCGGCGACCTTTACGCGATTAAAACAATAAAGAACCCAGTCTAATTGCAGTGGCATCGCGAGACACGCTGGCGAGAAGTGATTTGTGTGCAGTTGAGTCGTGAAGACATTATCAGCTCGGGGGGTGCGGAGGGGCAATCGGTCACGGGGTCCCCAGCGTTTGATTTGTCTCTCGTGGTGGTTGTAAAGGGGGCCCCGACTCGTAGCTTTGGCCACCGGGGGGGGGGGCAAGGCACCCCCCTGCCCCCCCACGCCCGTGAGGCGACTGAGTTAGCACGACTTCACGTGTGGTACAGTATTCAAAGGCGCCCGTCATATTTGTTCCTGCAATGACTGCGTCTGCGCGTTCTACGTCGTTGATTTCGCTGTCAAATGACTTATTGTGTTTAGTTTGTTGTCCTTCCCTCGCACCTCCGATTAGCACCGTTGGCTACGTACTGTGCGAAAGAAGTTCAATTCACACGTGACGATTCATACAAACAATTGTGCGTTGACCCGAGCAAGAGGGGAATTTTTTATAGAGGGATCGCCAGACCCCGAGGCTGCAGATCCCATCACCTTTGCCTCCCAGGTGTCTCCCATCGCCAATTACACTGCTGGGAAAAAAATCAAGAATTAACAGAAGTAAGTAAATGAAAGTGCGCAGTTTAAGTGAGCCACTGCACGTTCACACTCTTTGCAAAAACAAGTGTCAGTTATTTTCTAAAATCACCACCTTGGATTAACAAAAAAATCGATTTAATATATATGAACACATATTTGTGAAATCCAAACAGTTATCGTTCAAAGTAAGTAGACTGGGCTTAAATCAATGCACTTTAATCTCTTAAGTAATCACAACACGCAGGAGTGAAGAAAATCATTAGTTTTGCGAGTTTAACTCCTGAGTGAAGATAGCAAAATAAACAGAAAAGCACCGCCTTGCACAACAAGAGTTGTGTGGACTCAACACGGCCCCACGTCTCGAGCGGGTCAGCACTTGATGCCGCCACCCAGATGCCACCGGTTCTAATCTATCTCCCGGTGCGGCAGGTGCAGCAGCAACAACGGGGAAAGTTTCACCGCCTCTGTCCACCCAGATGAGCACGCTTGGCTACGGGTGGCTACGTACGGCGCGAAAGAAGTTCAACATCATACATATTTATTTTACACCTACTTGACTTTACCGATAGAACCAAAGAGTAAGGATCCCTGCAGTCACGAAAACGTCACATCTAGATCATACATACAAATGGGAACCACAGTTAGTCTATCGGCAGGTCACGCATGGTGGGTTGAAGCGTGGGTACCGCCACCTCTTCCAGGATTTCCTGGCCGGTGTGGAAGGAATGGGGGAAAACCCCCTCGACAGAGGCTCTCTAAAGCTCGCACCTCGAGTTGGAGGCCAGTTTCGCCGGCAGTGGCGTCAGTGAGCAATTGCAGGGCTGCGCCTTCACCCAACGCGTGTGTGGGAGTCATGGAAGGAGCAGATTGTGATGCAAGTTCTATAGGAAATGGGAGCTCGAATATGGATACCAAAGATAATATTATTCCATAGCATCCGGGATGAACTGCATTTAATACGAAAAAAAATCGTAAGGAAGCTCTAAGCATGTGATTGATAGTTTGAAGACGAATTTCTTGAAAAACATATTTTTGTGTCTAGTTTGTTGTCCTTCCACTCTCACCTACAATTAGCAACATACATAGGATACATGTGGAGCGAAAACGTCGGACAACTTGCTGAACATCATATGAGCACATTTCAATTGTTCTATGGGCGCCGTTGTCGCAATAGGAGATACGTCCCATTCACGATGCTCGTTAGTAGTGAGCAGTGCACCACCCTGTGTCAACGAACGGCCCCAGACAGATATTACCGCAGAGCGACTTCTTTCATGACTGCTGCTACTTTTAATTACTGGCACGGTATTGGTAATTAGGAATGGGATCCCTAATGATCAACTGTTAATTACTCGACTTAAAACTTTAGTGACTGCAGGAATTCATATTCTTTGGTTCTTTCGGTAAAGTCACGTAGATAGAAACAATAATAATAAAAATAATAAAAGTGAGCGTACTGGCAGTCTGTCTATAATGTAGACTGTAGCAATGGTTATTAAACTGAACCTGAGTGAGTGTACTGGCAGTCTATAATGTAGACTTATTCTGGTTCTTTCAGTGATACAAATAAAATAAATCCACGACGTTTTGACCGCTGTGTTGTGATCTAAACGTCGTGGTTTTTGTGTTTATTTTTGTATTTGTATGACTGAAAGAACCAGAATAAGTCTACATCATAGATTGCCAGTACACTCACTCAGGTTCAATTTAATAACCATTGCTACAGTTTACATTATAAACTGCCAGTACGCTCACTGAGGTTCAGTTTAATAACCACTGCTACAGTCTACATTACAGACTGCCAGTACGCTCACTTTATTTAATTTTTTTCTATCTACGTAACTTGACCGAAAGAACCAAAGAACATGTGAATGACTCGTTATGCAACAATTATGTGACGTTCAGACTGACTGGCGGTCATTGCCCACACAAAGGGTGGCGTGCACTTGGCCGAATGTCGAGCGCCTTCGATGTGCTTGACTTGACGGCGTGCAAGGGCGGTGGTGCCCGGAATGAGGCGACAGCTGTTTGGTGACAACGAGCCGCAGCCAAGCCGTGGAGAAGGGATGAGTTGACACCGGTCGCGGAAGAGACGAAAGTTTAAGCCGAAATTTCAAGCCATTTACGTTTATATCCTGCTCAGATAATCCCCCTCCCCCCCGCCATTTAATCTAAAGCCCGCGAGGGTGGAGGCATTAAGCACGGGGTGCTGCGAGAGGATTTCAAAGCGGGTCTCTAAGCGGTTTGCAAACACCAGCACATTAGAGTTGCCACGCGCCACGAAAACCAGACGCAACAATTACGGCGCGAGGCCCAGCAATAGAGACGGGTCAAGTGAATGTAATGAAAACCAATACTAAATATTAAATACTAAATATTAAATACTAACTACTAAATACTAACTACTAAATATTAAATACTAACTACTAAATATGAACTACTAAATATTAAATACTAACTACTAAATACTAACTACTAAATATTAAATACTAAATATTTAATACTAAATATTAAATGATAATATTAAATACTAACTACTAAATACTAAATATCAAATACTAAATATTAAATAATAACTACTATATACTAAATATTAAATACTACATATTAAATACTAACTACTAAATACTAAATCCAAATGCTTGCAAATGAGCCGCGACTGCACATCGTATGGGGGATCTCAGCAGCTACATGCCCAATACTCAAGTGTGTTCACGAATGAATCTGCAAAAACACCTGCGTAACAGACGCCAACCCAACAGCTGTGGACCTCTACGACTGAAAGCGAGTGCGGACGGAGAGGAAAGGAACGATGCCTTCTTGTATAACCTGGCTCTGGATCGGGCAGGTGGGTCGTGAGAGAAGTGGGTGGTCGAGGGGAGCACAAGACCGAGAGGAAGAGAGAGAGAGAGCGAGAGAGAGCGAGACGACGTTGAGCGAGGAGGAAGACAGAGGGACACGGGGGGAGGGAGTTGAGATCCGTAGTGGATGTGGCCGCTCGCGCTCTGCCGCTGACTGATAGCGGCGGCTCGAGGCGCGCCGATCCGGGCCGTCAAACGCCACCACGTGCTGTGGCTCGGACCTGAAACGTCTAAATCACGGTGCCGGTTCAAGTCGGGAGCTGTGACATTTTTATTTCAATGCCCCCCCCACCCCCATTTTTTTTGAAGTCTCTAATTTTGTCGCGTATATTGATTAACATTAGCGCTTAAACATTGCGGCGTCAAGAATGTGAACGTAAATATTTTATTTGTGCATTTTGCAGCTTTAACTGAAATTAACGCAAATATGATTTGTCGTTGGGGGGAGTCGGAGAGATGAAACTAATAAATATAACACGATCCACACAGAGACACCAACATACGTGTCAACACAAACCGACTCGCAGACAGATGCAGGTAAGCACGCAGCACAAACTGTACACAGAACAAACGCAACCAGTACAGAGGCAAAGGTGCAGCCCTGCAATTACCTGCTCACACATCTGCTGGTGGAAGGGCCTCGAGTGGGCTGTCTACAGCTTCCTCGAGTGAAGGGTGTTTGGCCTACTCGTCCACGCTGGCCACACGTCTTGGAAGAGGTGGGATCACCAACGCTCTACCCTACCGCACACGACTTGCCGATCATCCAACATTTGGTTGAACCCATTTGTACTGCCTGCCTGGGCAAAGGCCCCGGGGTGAGATTCAAGAAGCATTGCATCAGCTGCCGCGACCTGGCAAGTCACCGAACTGCGGTGCACAGTGCCGACTCAAACTGCCGCGCCGGGAGACCGAACCGAACCGGCGACAATCTGGCTCGCCAGACCAGCGCGCCAGACGTGAGAGTCGCGGTGATGCACTTGCTAACAACACTAATGTATACTGATTATACAAAATCACAGGGCCATGTGACACACAAAATAATAATCACGGAGCTGCAATGGGATGGAGCAAAATTCATAAAGGGGAGAGGGTGGTGGTTGGGGCGTGATGTCAACCGCAGCTCGCCAAACACACGGCGCGCACACACAAATCCACGACACCCCCACCAACCCCCTTCACTGCACCCCCACCACCCCCTACACCCCCACCACCTCCACTACACCCTACACCTCCACCACCCCCTACACCCCCACCACTACACCCTACACCTCCACCACCCCTACACCTCCACCACCTCCACTACACCCTACACCCCCACCACCCCCTACACCCCCACCACCTCCACTACACCCTACACCTCCACCACCCCCTACACCCCCACCACCCCCTACACCTCCACCACCCCTACACCCCCACCACCCCCTACACCACCCCACCCCCTACACCCCCACCCCCACAACAATGGCGCGAGCGCCTCCACCTTGGCCTCACGAGCCCCCCCCCCGCACGGGCCCCCCGAAGGGCGGCGTCCTCCTCCCCCCCCCCCGGCCGCCTCGCGCGGCGCCGTCCGGCAGCAAGCTCGCAGGAGGCACGGACACTCGCTGTGGGTGTCAGGGCTGACGATTGAGTCCAGCAAATGGCTTTCTCACACCGCTGCTGGCAGAAAGGCTTCCACTAGGGGGAGCTGTACAGAGCCCTTCGAGGATGTTTGGCCTACTCTTCCTTCCTGTCGACCGACCAACTGTGCCGTACCCCATTGGTGCTGCTATCTGCTGCAGACGTCGTGTGATTGGTTTCGCTTCTCGAGATAAGCCAGTTTGAGGCACAGTCGAAGACGCAGGCTGCTGAGCCTGGACTTGATCAGGGGCAGGAAGCTGACAGCACGGATGTCTGGGGGGGGCAGGGAGCTCCAAACCGTGGGGGCAGCGGAGGAGGAGGTGCCACCTCCCACTCGGCAAGGGTTGACCGGGCGAGGGGTGCTCCACTTGCATCACGGGTTCCATCCAAACCTCCTTCACGTCAGCATCATGCCGCTGCTGGCTGGAGAGTTCCGTTTTCTCTCTCCCGATTGTGGACGTCAACATCACCGCCGCACAAACAAACGTTGATCCTCACCGAATGGCGACCTGTGCGTGCATGTTCCACCCGCTGCTTTGCTTTAAGCCGTAACAATATGCGGTTGCAGATGATTGCTCTAAAAACCGTTTAATAATCATCTAATCCACCCCTTTTCATAGGTCAGTATCATTTCGACTAAATGGGTTGAAAATGCTTTCAATACCGTGTCAAATTGCTCCTTCGCGTGGCACGGGAGCGAGTAATGATGTTGGCCGGCATGGCCCAGCAGCCCACTAGTGGGTGCCCCCCATTGCCCCCCACCCCCCCCCCCCCCCAGGTTCCACCCCCCCAGGCATGAGTTTGCTATTGCACGAGGAGACAGCAGCAGCCAAGGGCTCGCGAGTGAGTGGAGACGTTAGGGGACCTTTCAAGAGGGGGGCCTCCTCGGTGACCTGGCTCGGCGTTGGGCCCAATCGAGGCAGCACCGCTAAGAACGTTGTTGTGGTTGTTGTTGTTGTTCTTGTGGTTGTTGTTGTGGTTGTTGTTGTGGTTGTTGTGGTTGTTGTTGTTGTGGTTGTCGTGGTTGTTGTTGTGGTTGTTGTGGTTGTTGTTGTGGTTGTTGTTGTTGTGGTTGTGGTTGTGGTCGTTGTTGTGGTTGTTGTTGTGGTTGTTGTTGTTGTGGTTGTGGTCGTTGTTGTGGTTGTTGTTGTTGTGGTTGTCGTGGTTGTTGTTGTTGTGGTTGTTGTTGTTGTGGTTGTCGTGGTTGTTGTTGTTGTGGTTGTTGTTGTTGTTGTTGTTGTTGTGGTTGTTGTTGTGGTTGTTGTTGTGGTTGTTGTGGTTGTGGTTGTTGTTGTGGTTGTTGTTGTTGTGGTTGTTGTTGTGGTTGTTGTTGTTGTGGTTGTTGTTGTGGTTGTTGTGGTTGGGTTTCAATTTTCGGTCTCTGCCAACCGCGACGAGCGGCAGAGCTGTGGTGCTCAGTCAGGCGGTGCCGCTTCGGCGGAGCGATGAAGTCAGCTCGCGCGTGTGGCTGCTCGGCGGATTGTTGCACCGCGTGACCCTGAGAGATGGAGGGACCTTGAGAAGGCCTGCATCTAGCAGTGGACTGACCAAGGCTGATGATGATGATCTAGCAAGTTAGATTTTTCAATTAAATTTGCATAACTCAACTCTCGATGGCTGAGATTTGTAAACGTAATTGGTGAGTGACACCGGGTGAACTGATTCTGCAGAGTATGAAAAAACTAAGAATAGGTTTTACCCTTTCTGGCAATAAAACAGGTGTTAAGATGTTCAAACACTAAATATAAACCTTTTGCAAGGAATCAAGTCTGCGTTAAGCACACGTACTCGTGGTGAACATGCAAACAGACATGCTCTGAATTTAGACTTAAAACTTTCGTGACTGCAGGAATTCATATTCTTGGTTCTTTCGGTAAAGTCACGTAGATAGAAAACTAAAATATAAATTGCTCTGATAATAGATGCATTACTAGCTTTACTACCCGGCATCGCCCGGGACTTGGATTCTTGTCTTGGATTAATAGACGGCCTAGGCGGAGGGTTGGGGGATGCATGACGTCAGCAGGCACACTGCGTGACGCTGCCGCATGCGGTGACATCACAGATGTGACGTCACCGCTCACTTGCCGTGCAAAATATATCCATTAATGCGCCACCCCCCCCCAAATACAACAGTCTATTTTTATACTTGTTGCATTGTGTATAGTCTGTAAGCTACCCACATGGTACATGTCAAGTTTGTTGCATGTTGGGAAGTATGCTAAACATTTCGAACAGACACACATTCACAAATTTCCCTTTTATATTTGTAGATATTTGAAACTGATTGGCCTACACCAGAGACGGTCTTCTTTAGGGCCAAGTCTCACCAGTGTCAGACCAGAGAACGCCAAAAGGCGAACAGCACAAAAGCAATGCCACCATCAGGGCATTTATAGCTCAGGATGAGCAGCCTCAACATGGTCCTTTGATTCTGCAGAGATTTACAAAATGAGCCGAGTGACGGAGGAGTCAATCCCAGCCTCTGACAAATTCCAACTCCCCACGCGCCCGTACGGGCAGACCAACAATTCCACTGGTGACTCGGCAGTCAGTCGGCTGGCATCTACACAGCAACCTGCAACCTCACACTGAGTGCAGGGAATTATCACTGCACGTTGCTGAAACTTCCACATCGATTGATTGTTTATTGCGTTGTCAACTCTATGAACTGTACAAAGGGTAAAGGTGCAGCCCTGCAATGTGTTGTTCATCCCGCTGCTGGCAGAAGGGTCTCCACTCGCGGCAGCTCTAGACAACCCTATCTCTATGTTAGTTGACATTCGTTCGCACCGTATGTATCCAGCCGTGCTAATCGGACAATATCAAGGGTATTTAGCCCACCCTTCCACGCTGGGCCAAGACAACGGTTTTGTAATCGGCGGCATATTACCCACCCCACACTTCACCCCACCACCACCACACGACCTGACATTGAACCCATTGGTACTGGCTGCGTGGACAGAGGCCCCCGGTAGAGGGGGCTTAAAATAATGCGTGGACCATTCCATCAGCGCCGGGAGATATAGAATCAAGCTGTCGAGCTCTACGTTGGCAGCCCAGCGCGTGATATAACCCTTGCACCACGGCCGACATCCAATGGATCCGTGTGGCCACTGGAACATCGATTAGTTACATTTTATTATATTTTACGACAAATGCGAATCCCGCCAACGCAGCCAGCCTCATGGGCAGCTGTGAAGTCATCGTCCTATCCTTCAGTGCATCGGACACAGCTGGATCCCGAGAGGTCTCGGGCACACGGAGTCTACTGGCACGTGGCACAATTGCTTTGCAGCGTCCGCCCAGATTAGCACGACCCGATTCATGGGAGGCAATGTTCTTGTTAGGGTTATTTTTATTGTACGTATTATGACGTATTATGACTGCGGTGAAGTCGCCAGTCGCCGTGACCACGATTGTCCTCATCGTCATACTTGTGGAGTCATCATCACCGGCATCAGCAGCAGCCCTCCCTGCCCGCTGAGCCCTCCCTGCCCGCTGAGCCCTCCCTGCCCGCGGCACGCGTCACGGCATGGGGGGAGCGGGGCCCTGTGATGGTAGCGAAGCGAACGACGTCACTGGCAGCTCGGGAGGGTAACCTTCAAGTGAGTTTTGATAATGCCTCCCCCCCACGGAGTGTGCGAATCAGCAACGTTACCGCAGCGAGTTGTGCTTTTCACGACGTTAGTTTTTTTTTAATTTGTGCTGATAAAGGTAAAAAGTACCTCTCCTGCTTAACCACCCAATTCTATTTACGCGATCTAACCCAAAGCACCTTTATTATGGACATATACTGGACGTTACCCAACCACAAGCGACCCACCAAAATCGCTAACTGCGGTGAACCCATTCTTACTGCCCGGTGGCACCAATCGCATCAACTGGCGCGCCTCGTACGTTCAGTGCGCTCACCGCTCCACCGTAGCACCATCCCCAAAACATAGCGACATCAACTAAAACAATTTTATAATAGTACGCAAATTAAAATGTAACGAGAATGCGGCATTATATGTAAGCACGTTTTTTGTTGTTGCTTGGCTTTGTACGGAATAACTTTCTCGTCTGCTTGTAAATCTGTCCCAGGGATACCACCGCTAGTCAGCTATTGTCCTACAGATCGGGCTGTCAAATGCACGGCTGCGTCACTGCTCTCGTGGCTGCAGAGGACGGCGCTGGCTACCATCGGCGGCACTGCAGCCAGTGGTGGAAACTCCACGTGTCTATGGCTGGCACCAGTCTACCCTCATGCGACAAACACCGACAATTCTATTTTACAGGATCTATGATCGTTTTTACAATATCTGTAATCGGGTATACAAACGCTTGAACATTGTTGAATGCGGCAAACCCCTGACACCGTGAAGATGCAACGCCTACTATTCTCATACCCGATGCTGCAAACTCAAAACTGTTCACGTAACTCCAAGCCACGGACAGAATAGACATTGTCAATCAATGCAAAGTTTGCTACAACTCACGTGCGATTGAAGGCTAAATATCGCATACAACCAAGTAGAGACGCAGTCTAGGGGCTGTTAAAATACTAAATAACAAACACACGTTCATGGTTGACTCTTTGAAACACAAGGCGATATACAAATGACTCCAATGATCACTCCACTGCCAAGTGAATAGTACACGCCGATATTAAGAATGCGCACACACATTAAGGCATTGGGTAAAACATCACTGGCAGGACTTTCAGAACCGGTCCTGAGCTTATGCTGAGGCTTAGCGGAGTAGCTTAAGCGTCACAATTCATCGCATCGGATCAGCAGCATTGGATCACGATCCAAAGGCAACTCTGCACCGGTATCGACATTCAGATGTCTCCATCAACAGAGTTAGGTTTGCTTCAACCAATGCCGACAAAACTACGCGATGTTTGAGTAAGAGACGGCTCTCTTGTAAAGCTGCAGACACACGCGGCGCGATGTCTCGACACAGAACGCAGTCGGCACGATGCGAGTCGCCTGCGGTACTCACCTCCTGGGTGACGAGGCTGGAGGCATGAGAGCGCTTCTTCTGCTGCTGCTGCGGCTCCAGTAGCTCGTCACTCTCTCCCAGTAGCCCGTCACTCTCTCCCAATAACCCGTGACTCTCTCTCAGTACCCCGTGACTCTCTCCCAGTAGCCCGTCACTCTCTCCCAATAACCCGTCACTCTCTCCCAATAACCCGTGACTCTCTCCCAGTAGTTCGTGACTCTCTCCCAGGAGGCCGTGACGCTCACCCACTAACCCGTGACTCTCTCCCAGGAGCCCGTCACTTTCTCCCAATAACCCGTGACTCTCTCCCAGTAGCCCGTGACTCTCTCCCAGTAGCCCGTGACTCTCTCCCAGGAGCTTGTGACTCTCTCCCAGTAGCCCGTGACGCTCACCCACTAACTCGTGACTCTCTCCCAGGAGCCCGTGACTCTCTCCCAGGAGCCCGTGGCTCCCACCCACTAACCCGCGATTCCCACCCATCTCCTTCCAATCCGGATCCATCTCCTCTCATGGCCCTGCGCTCGTGCGAGACGCCGCCACGGCGAGACGAGGCGCACCGCCGCCCATTCCCTCCGCCTCGTCTGGGACCCTCTCACCACCACCACCTCCCCCCACCACCTCCCACCCACCACCACCACCTCCCCCCACCACCTCCCCCCACCACCTCTCACCACCCACCTCTCACCACCACCAGGACCCCACAAAGTGACGGCGGTCCCAAAAGCTGCTGCTGAGTTTGCTCAGCCGCTCTCACCCCCTCTCCCCCTCCCTCTACGGATGCCGCACAAGCTCTCACTCGCTCTCCCTCGCTCTCCCTCCCGTGCCACGCACCCTCGTGGGAGATGCTTCACATGCTCATTCTGACATCATGCGAGGGGAGTTGAATAACAATCGATAAATAATAGAGGGAGCCCATCGCCACATGCCACTCGCGCCATCGGCGACGGCTGCCGCCTACAAATAACCCAAAGTGAAGCTGCGTTACCGACACGCTGTGGTGATGCCGTCACAGACACGTGCGTGTGTGTGCGTCTGTGCGTGTGCCAGATTTACCTCGTTTACCCATCATGTACTTAGACTGCGCTTTTATCAATGCGGTGAAAATTCGCCCGTGAACTCATCTAACGACTCTGGCGCAAGGAGGCAACCTCGAGAGAGAGAGAGAGAAGCAATCTGTGGGAGACGCAAGGGGGGACTTCACCACGCAGCTCCGACACAAAACAACGAGTTGATAACTTTCGTTCCCGGGTACCACTGCGGCTCCCCCTGTACCACCCCCTGCTCCACCCCGCGGCTCCCCCTACTCCACCCCGCGGCTCCCCGGTGGACGCTGCCCCGCTGTCCCTGTGCTCCCGTCTCTCGGACTCCGAATGGACAGCAGCAGCAGCAGCGCCCGTCCCGTCCAGTCTCCGTCCACGGCGTACAAGAAAAATCAAACCCCGCAAACAGTTTTCCACTCGTAAGCGTGACGCACACGCGGAGAGCTCCCGTTGAATTGACAGGGGGATTGACGAGGCTTTGATTTTAGAAAAAAAAAATTCTATAAAAAGGCATCAGCCACCCCCCTCCCTCCTCCACGACCCCCCCCCCCCGCTAACGACAATTGGTCGCAAATCGAGAGCCTCCCTGTCTAATCATCTTACGGGCGATTCCTTCGCATGGCTGGTACGGATTAGAGACGGGGAGCCCAGTGGCACTGATGTGGAGCGACATGAATTCACTGTGTGTGTGTGGTTAAGCTTACCTCGTGTTCAAACCAGTTTGCCTTTTGGGTATTAAACGATTCAGCTGGCACGCAGAGCCCGGGCCGTGTCTTGTCAACGCAACTACTCGAGTCCGTGAATGTGAAATGCGATTACAAAAGAGATATGCACGTAAACGTTAAATCCCGATATGGCATTGTTTGGTATTATTAGAACGCCGTCAAATAATGCACGAAAACAAAGAAGGCTCTGTATATATTTGTGTGTTTTTCATAACGGGTGGACGAAGCGAACATTACTTTAAATATTGGAAATTATACCACACAATTGACGTTTATTGCCCTGCACATGACAAATGCTGCACAACAATCGTTTCCAAGGCCGTGGTTCAACCATGAGTGATGTTTCGCCGCCAAGAGCATAATGAATGCATCGCGACGGGCGCTTGGAAGATCTTCGGAGGACTCGGGAAAAAAAATATCTGCCGGCATTATTCATGTCTCCATTAAGTTACATCCAGCATTTGTTTAAATCTCCTGGTGTTTTCTTTGCAGGGCCATAAAAAACTAATTTCCCATCACTCACGAATGTCGGTCGAGGACATAACAGCAACACCCACTGACGTCCACTGTAAACCACACTGCTACCACCATGCACATCGCCTTCGGCAGGGAGCTGCAGTCAATGTCATCATCATTATCAGCTATGATCTATACACTGCTAGACGAAGGCCATCTCGAGCTAAAGGTCATCTGTGGCGTGTTTCCTCATTTCATTAATTTTCACCAACTGGTGTCGTCCATCAGATCTCCTGGCGCGGCAGGAGTAACAATGGGGCAAGTGTATTACAACTCGCTTGTACCCGCCAGGGTTCGCCGCGTGTGCTGGGGTCACGTGTGGGGACCTTAGCGCCCTCCGAGGCGTCTGTCTGGCTAAGGCCATGGGCCTTCCAGTCGGGGGGCATTCTCCAGAGCTACGGCGGCAGGGGCGCGAGAGAGACATTGCAGGGCTGCGGCTTCACATGCTACCTGTGTGGCACGGTTGGCTACGTACGGTGCGAAAGAAGTTCAACACACGTGCAATGCGTTTGGTCACTTGTGACAGATCTTCTCTCGTGACGGCGAGGGGCGGTCAACTGGAACCGCAGCTGACTATCAACGCGACGGCCGCTGCTTTGTGGAATTGACGAGAGCTCTGTGGACACTGAATGGCGACGAGAACCCCAACTGCGAATGAGCGACGCTGAACGCTGCAAAGTTTTCGCGGAATCCTCCTCGCCCGACAGCGGCCTCATTATCGGTGTTTCACGGCGCCTCGGCGCTCGAGGGATTGGGGGGGCAGTGCTGGATGAAGCTAGTGCGGGGCCTGTAGCATATGTTATAAAGGGGCCCTAAATATAAAAAACACATGAATATTAAAACGCAACATTTTTACTTGCATAGTAAAGTAATTGTATTTTTTAATTTGCTATTCAGCCACATAATACGACAAATCGCTAACCTTAAACACCCAGTCGTTCATGAAAGTTGAAGGCAGTATAGTACTATAGTAATAGAGCAAGTGCAGAATCACTGAACCGGAATTGATCGCTTGAAAGCATTTAGCGCGGGGCCCTTCAAAGTGCGGGGCCCGTCGCTACATATGTAGCTACTTTTGCTATTCGGGCTGCCCCGGCCCGCTCGTCGTCCCAAAGGGCCGATTCCAAACACTGCGGAGGCGAGAGGGGCGAGCGATCTGGCGGGGGAACCGCCCCCCCCCAACCCCCCCCCCTGGCCGTGAGCGTCACAGCCATTTGGATCTTCTCTGGGGGGGGGGGGGGGGCAACTCCAACTCGCACCACGTGGCCCAGGCAATCGGCCACAAGCTGAGCTCGCGCGGCAAAACAAGAACATCAACAACAAGCAACAACACAAAGACCAGGACAATTCTAGATTTGAAGTTTTCGTGACTGCAAGGATCCATACTCGTTGGTTCTCTCGGTAAAGTCACGTAGGTGAAAAAATTAAATAATAAATAAATTAATTAAATCACGACGTTTCGATTGCAACACAAGCAATCATCATCAGGTGTGACAACCACAGCAAGAACATGTTTTACTGAAGTGGGAGAGATGCCGGAGTTAAGGGGTTTATATAAGTCAGAGGGCGGTGAGGGGGGATAAGGGGAGGGGGAGCGCTGCGTGTGCGCTAGGGACTGGGACGTGAGACTGGGCGGGGGGGGGAGTGTTCGTTCAGGTGCAGGCCCTGCAATGTTTTTTTTTTCTCATACCACTGCTGGTGAGAGGGTCTTGTCTGGAGGGAGAAATAGAAGGCCCATCTTTTACTTCCCTGCAGCCTTGCACCCCTTTGGTTCTCAATCATTAAATAAATGCACAATGTTAGCGAATGCAAGAGTATCTGTGCCCACGTGCCTAAGTTGTGTTTCGATGATTTTCCTTCTAAAAACAATGCGGCCATGCCTCGCACCCCAATAAAGGGCCTCTCGCACCTCCAGGGGGTGCAGGGTGCACCCCAGGGTCAAGAGGCGCCGCACGAGGGGGTATCTTGGCCTAATCTTCCACGGTGGCCACATCCGATTAGCACGGCTCGCTACGTATGTATGTTGAACTTCTTTCACAGCCTCCGTAGCCAAACTAATTCCACTATTTAACAATTAAAAAATATAATATACAATAAAATAAGGTGCCTTGGTCTCTGAACAAAGTCTGCAGCGTCCCGGCGTTTGGCTCTTTCCACTGCCCGTGTGTGGCTCCCGAGTGCCGCGGGCAGGTGCTCTGCACGGTGCCGTCACCCGCATCAAAGAGCGTCGAGCCGACGCCGTGCGCCTCCCAGCACGGCCGTGTGTCCCGTGCCGACGCGTCCGAGTTACGTCACCGCACTATTCGTGCCCGTGGGCGTGCGCGAGAAATACGTTTGCCTTGCGGGTCATGTCCAGAGGATGTGCCAGCTATTTGTCTCGATAGATAATTGGCAAGTGTCCGCCCGTCACGCTCTGCATCTCCCAAACGGTACGTGGGAGGAAAACGTACACAGAGTTGTGCAATAGGTCTGTATATATACGTCACATCTCTCTATATATAAACATTGCTTCATGTTTAAATGAACACGATGAAACAAGCAAAAAAACATTGATCTGTTGGGCATGGCACAGGTCCGCAGCCCCCTCGCACTCTGAAGCCCCCAGTCATTCATGATAGAGCTTTTTGTGGGTTAGATCGCGTGAATATATAAATGTGTCGTTAAAACCCGCCACCACCCGACACAGCCAACTAGTAAGGATTGTCACGTAAACAGAACGTGCCAATTCGTCACTAGTACAGCACTAACCGGTGTGTTGGAGAGCCAAGCCACAACATTAACAATCTGAGTACGACGTTTCGCCAGTAATTACAACCAGCTTCATCAGGCGACAGCCAGATTTACTAGTTGGCTGTGTCGGGTGGTGGGGGGTTTTAACGACACATTTATATATTTACGCGAACTAACCCAAAACCTCTATTATGGATGATATTGGTTACGAAAGCCTCCTACGTGTTAATACCCAGTCAACCTTTGCTCAGCGGGAGGTCGCTCATTCTCCTTTGCTGCCCCCACAGCCTGCAACTCCCGTCCGCCCGTCGTCTGTGCTGTCCATGTGTAGCCCAGGCTCATCACCCGTTGATTATCTTCTGGCAATTACCATTTTTTCTTGAGAAATTAGTGTTGGGGATACACACACATCTCCTTCTCTAAGTGATGCACGTCCCACTATTTGGCATGGTGTGGTTGCATTTAGACGAAGTATAAAATCTCAATCCTGCTTTCATTGTATTGCATGATTTGCAGCTTAAATCAGAGCTATACAGCCAAAGCAAATGTCAACGCATTAATTCGTCGTGAAGTCGATGTTTGGGCCACCGTGTATATCCATGACATGGCCCGATTCCGTAAAGGATCACTGTCGGTGATGTGTGAAAGGTTCGAGGTGGCCAAGTGGCTCAGAGCATGGAGACCCTGGGTTTGAATCCAGGTTTCAACCGCAACGCGATTCATCCGCTCTCTCAAGCGAAGCCAGTTTCATAGTTTTAGCTCGGTCGACAATGACTACCCAAGACATTTGACAAATTCAGTTTGATGTTTCGCTCAAATTGCCTAAATTCCAGCTCGGATTTGGATTTAATCGACACGGGACAAACACTTTGCACGAGGGGGGGGGGGGGGGGGGGTCCCAGCGTGGATGAAGAGGCCGAGTGAAGTGGATTGAGAAGAAGTTCTGTGAGGGGTCATCTTTCGGGGCCTTTGTCTGACACAGGGCGATGCACTGCCAGCTTCCGGAGTTGCACTTGCACAGGTCTTTGTCTTAGGGTACGACACCAGTGACTCAATCAGAATATCATTTTGGAAACAAAATATAAAACATTGCTGTCAAATTGAAAAGTGTTTACAGCACGGATGAGCATAATGCACGCTTATAGTATTACAGCAATCTACACGCATAGCGCTATTACGTCTGTATGTGCATGGTCTCTATTAGATGGAGGTATTGACTTTGCTCCTGAATCAGGTTTTTTACACATATAGCACTGAATGCGTAAGGCACCATCGCCCTCTGCTGACAGAATTGCAATTTTACACGCGTATCGGTCCATCGTGCGATGTAGATACATTCGCCTGTACCCTGGGAGCCTCAGCTGGGTCTCGTGACTCGCTATCCGACGGGAGCTGCCAGGTTTTCGTAGCAGTCAGCGATGATGGCTACACACATCATATTTGAATTAAGTGATTCTCGAGTAATTGTATTGTTTTAGTTTAGCAAACTTGGACCATCACGCTGGCACGCAATGTTTCCACTCTTGCGAATTACGGCACGGGGGGATCTTTGACGTCCACTGTGCAGCAGACGGCGCCGACTATTGTTACGCTTCGTACACACACCGCGGTATAATCCAGCGCGGCTGTTGGATTTCGAACCGGGAAACCTCTGCGACGAGCGGCGAACGGCTCAACCGCTTGGCCGCGTCTCCTAGGGGATGCTTTCAGAGCCAGGACACAACCTTTGACCGCGCGGTCCCTCGTGAGCACAGCGCACGCCACCAGCAGCGCGCACGGGCCACGCTTCGCGCGCTACCGGACGAGCATTGATTCATAGCCCCCTGCAAATTGATGGATTTTTTTTCCATCAATTGAGTTATTTTGGTCACCAGTTTAAATATATATTGGCTGCAGGGAGTCGTGAGCATTGGGTGTTTGTGTGCATGCATACGTGTATGTGTGTGTGTCTCTATATGTGTGGGTGGAGTGGTAGTGTCGTAGTTAGCAGGGTGCACTACACACCCGACGAGGCGAGTTCGATTCCCACCCACAGCCAACACCGGTGAAGAATGATCTGAAACGGTGCTGGGCCTTCCCCAGGTCGACTCCGCCTCAAATGAATACCTGGTGCGGTGTGTGAACATTGCTACTCGGGAGACAAAGGCGGCCGGGCGTGGTGATGGCCACCCACCCAATCATGTGCCATGCCGAGCTTCACAGTTCGCGAACAGCACATGCCCCAAAAGTCAGTGAATGCTACACGAGGGATCTTTATCTTGTCTTTGTGGTATGCGTTGTGCTTCTTGTGCCAACCGTGTTGTGTGTCACAGCCTTCTCGTGTTTCCCAAATTCTGCCTCGGGGACGGCGTCGAAGCCACGCGAAACGAATCGCGATTGTTTACCATGTCCGCACGCGTGCGCGTGGTGAGGCTCGAGAGGCACAAAGAGAGAGACGAGAGAGATCCTCATGGAACGACGAGACAATGATCATCCATCTCCATTTGCACGCACGCACGACGCTTCACCAGGTAAATCTACCTGTGCGGATGCGACGCGCGCGCGCGAGCGATGCAACACGAGCCAGGGTATTGTGTGCCCCCTTTGTTTATCTGTGCACCACGGTTGTTGATGCAGAGAGGCCTGTTTACTCGAACAATACTCAATAGACATCCTCCTGCTGCTATCGCGGACGTATTATATTGCGACAATGAGCCCTGTGCGGGGCCACTACCACGTGCATGGCTTCTGCTGCTGCTGCTGCTGCGTAATTTCATCGGTAGTTTTCTGCCAACACGGAACGCCATATGTTCCTCGCGTGCAGTATTCCCATGCACGTCTGCCGCTCCGTGTGCAACATTCTGCTTACTGGGTAACACAATCAAACTGCAATTTTCGCTAATGGCACGATGAAATTAAATTACTCACAAATGGAAAACAAAATGTAATTGAAGAATGATTGATTGCGTTGGGCTTGTAAAGTATAAAATGTAAAATAAAAATCACGTTAGTGGACATGCCCGACACTTCGTTTCGTTAACAGTGTCACGGAGTCCCGAGACACACATTTGCAGAAACTTACCGCTTGAGATATTTGGTCCATTCCTTGTTCTAATCACGATGGCCTCCCCAAGCTGAAAGGGTGATTTGACAATCCTTTACTCATGTTCCTAGGTTTGTCAAAGTACGTTACCGTATTTATTTACCCAGGAATGCCTCACTCGCCGAGTCTCGGTAGTAGGTTTTAAGGGGGTCTCGCCAAGGTACGCAGTAGGGGGCGATGTTGCTCTAATTTTCCATCGAGGATTTTGTATTTTGGCCAAATGTGGACCGTGACGCTGGCACACATGGGCGACTATTTTTCAGACGTCATCGGATCTTGTACACTCGCATGTGAAGCAGATGAATGTTTAACGTGCCCGCCACAGTATTAACCAGGGCTGCCCTGGAGTGCTAACCGCGGACCTCTGCTACCAGCTGTAAAACGTGCTGGCGCTCTAAACTATTAAAAAAATGTTCCCCGGGCAAGGCCCACTGAGCAATAGAGCTGTTTCTTTCAGAAGCTACCTGGCCAAAAATGATACCTCAACGAAGTGGCCTGTCACGTGGAAATGTATAGTAGGAGCCAAAAACTCTAAACGCGTGTTTTTTAAATGCGGAGGGAAAACCCGGAGGACCCGGAGAAAAATCCATACGACCACGGGGAGAGCATGCAAACTCATAATATACGGCAAACTCCAGGGTCGGGATCGAGCCCACAACCTCCTGTATACCAGGCGAGGTAGTTAACATCTCCCAGCCACCGTGGCGCTCGACCCTGCTACTTGCGACGCAGCGCCCAACCGCACGGTGCAGGCGCGCCACGTCGCTCGCTCACCTGCGTGACCTTCTCGGTGACGTTCTGCGTTCGCTCCTTGACGCGCGGGGCGATGAGGCGGCGCTCCGAGGTGGGCGGCGACACGGGCGAGGCGCCCGTGTGCAGCTCGGCCAAGTTGAGCGTGAGCTGCGGGAGTTTGCTCAGCGCCCGGTAGCGCATCAGGTCCGAGTCGGACGTC
This sequence comes from Lampetra fluviatilis, assembly GCF_964198595.1. Lineage (NCBI taxonomy): Eukaryota > Metazoa > Chordata > Hyperoartia > Petromyzontiformes > Petromyzontidae > Lampetra > Lampetra fluviatilis. The sequence goes on from NC_136305.1 coordinate 964,674, forward strand.
GAGTTGAGCAGCGGCGGCTTCACGTGGTTGCCCGTGCCGCCCTCCGCCGCCCCCACTTTGGCACGGGCCAGAGCAGCGGCAGTAGGCGGGGGCGGGCGGGGGGGCATTGAAAATGTGAACGAGAAACGAGAAACGCGTGAGTGGAACTGAGCGAGGCGCAGACTGGTGGTGGGGTCACGTGATCCGCAGGCCGAACCAGCCGTCCAGGATCATTCTTGCACTAATTATGTTTTAGCGGCCTTAAAATCATACAAAGCAATACAATTCGGAGCTTAACTGCAATGCAAGTTCACGTATTTGCATCTTGTTAATTTTACACGCTTGCATTGGTTGTTACGATACAATCGCTGTATTGCAGCATCTGAACGCTGATAATTAATGGATAGATACAAAATAATTCTGAACATGAAATGGAACATTGCCCCAGTTGCCATTAAAACCATTTCGTGGATTGGAAGGGCGCCAATTCGTTTTTTTTGCAAATTAACTTATACTTAATTATAATTATGAATAACCAAGGGATAACACTTCCGTCCATGTAAACAAACGCACAATACATCTGAGCGTAATTGAAATTAATTTTTTTGTCTTTATTCGTTTTAAAAAATGTTGCATGAACTAACAATGTTAATTGCATTATAATAACATCATACGCATCTCTAATAGGTTAAATTAATATTGCAGGGTGCAAACTGCACATTTTAATCGGAGCACTGATTAGAACGGACGACCTCAAGCCGCAAAAACTCAAGGCCCGTTATTGTTCACGTCCATTACGGAAGAGGTGAAACAAAAAACAATAAACCAAACACGACCCGTTTGGTCTCGGCGGAGTGCGACGCGTGCGGAAAGTGGGAGCCGCTCACTCGCCAACTCCGCTCTCGCGCGGACGCCGCCGGCACGCCGCTTCACGGAGTCGGCCACGTACGGTGCGAAAGAAGTCCGACATTGTGCGTGCAGAGCGCTCGCAACTGCGTTTCGATAAGACGTTGAAACAACAACAACGATACGAACGGGAACGTGAGTCAGTGGAAAGGCTGGCTGCAGGCGCAGGGGCGTGAACGCGGACCACGCGAAGGCCAATAGCGAGGGACTGCCATGCGCGGTGCGGGGAGACGAACGGCACGAGTTTCACTCGTCGGCTACGATGATGGCATCACGACACAGTGGCTAGTAGAAGAATCACTTTGTGGCTAAAAGGATGCTGCTTTTTCTTCTGCTTTCAAATTAACTTGTAATCAATGAAAAATAATCGTAATAATAATAATCAATAATCTACTCCTGTACCTTGTAATTTACCACCCCCAGGATGGTGACCGCTGTGAGCAGTGGCTTGTGCGCAATGAAGTGTCCTAGCGCGGATGGCACGGGCCCTGGTGCAAGGGGATGCAATGGGGGCCTCCGACCTATTCCCTCTCCTCTCGGCAGCCCGGCGCCTGGGCCCCTCGGAGCCGTGGGTGCAGGCGGCGCAGCTGCACCGCCTGCACACTCCATTGCCACGCCACAGCAGCCGCAGGCGCTTCTCATCACGCCCCCCCCGACTGTATCCAAAACCTCAACACACTCGTCAATAACTCCCCTACCGTCTGCGTGTAATCGGCGACGTTTCTTCAGAGCACACAGATGACGCTGTGCACGAGGGCGATTTGGGGCAGAGTTCGTGGCGAGTGTGTTGCACGTCGTTGTGCTTGTGCACTGCTGGCAGCACCGTGTGAGGAATGAATGTCCGAATGTTTTAAATGTCATGATCTGGAAACCTTTGGTCGTGTTTGCGCCAACAAAAACGGCCCGTCGGCAGATGTCTTATCACAAAGCATTTCTGCAAAGCCGCGAACGAAGGTTAATTAAGGGTGGCGACAACATTTGTGTTGTTGGTCTTGGGGGAAATAGGCCAAGAGGCAGAACGACGCTGCTTGAAGACTTCACTAGAAGGAGTCTATCGAGTGAAATGAAGGAGACAGCTGAAGATCACAAGAACGTAGGGACACGACGAGGGTTACAGACGAGGGAGGGGGGCATCCTGCTGAACCAAGGAGCTTGCTGGGTTTGTTTGTCGCGATATTGATCACGAATCCCATCAAGGCGTTTGTTGAAAAGTCCCCCGGTGAATCAGCTTCCACAACTCTGCCCGTTCCAGCCTCCCACATCTCTTTATAAATATATAAATAAACATCCTCGTAATTTTTATTCTGAATTTTCCTACACGATGCTTCGACTCGGACAGGACGGAAGGAGCTGCTCGAGCCAAAGAACTGTCGAGTGAAGAAGAGAGAGAGAGAGACTCTTTTATCTCGGTCCACTCCGCACGTTCAAGTTCCTCCATAGAAGTCGCTGAGGCAAATCAGCGTGCGCTCCAGTCTGTGTGGATGGTACTTGGGGTTCCAGTTGACTGATTGTCTTCTCCTTGTCAAATCATAATTTCTCGCCCTTCCTTTGCAAAATAATTTTGTCACGTTTTTTAATGTTTACGACCGATTCCTGTAACGTGTACCGATATTCGCCGCCTGTATCGCGAGCTGTGTAACCACGATTGCAACTAACAGCTGCACTGTATAACATCTGTACCCTCGCAAGATACCCGTGAAAGAAACTTACAGCTCATTGGGGCCTTCCTGCTGAAATGAAATGTAATGTAAAAAAATCGAATATGTAAACCGTATATATTTAAAATGTAATATCACCCCCACTCATGTGGGTATCAATACATTGTACACTAAAATAAAATGCGAAGACAATTAAATCATGTTGAAGTAAAAGCCATGAGAAAATAACAAACACTGAGGCCTGATTCACCGCCGGCAAGGTATTACAGATTACAAATTACATTTCCTCGTTCCATTTCATACGTAGGCTTTCACAGCCAATATGATTTATAATAGTTTTATGGGCGGTAAGGTTGTATCAGTAAAATTGTGTGTCGTCACCCGTCCTCCACCCGACACGGCCACTAAATAAAAGTGTCACGCGAATCAAAGCTGCCAAATGTCGTACTGCTTCAGCAGCACACCACCGGCGTTGTTGTTGTTTTGTTGTTGTTGTTGGCCTTGGAGGGGAATGTCAACGACGTTGAAGTGGCTGCAGACGTTTCGTTGGAGACCGCATTCAGCACCATCAGGTTGTTAACGGGAGCTCACATCTCGAGAAGGACCCAGTGTAGATGTTGTGAGACCGCTCCCCAACAACAACAACAACACAGGTGGCGCTGCCGAAGCAGTAAGACATCCGTCTCCTTTGATTCACGTGACTCTTTTATTAACTGACCGCGTCGGGTGGAGGAGGGTTTACGACACACATTTTTAACCCAAAAGAAACCAATTTTGTTCACGAACCAAGGAAGCGGGCAGTTTCAGTCGCGAAAAAACCCAATTCCTGCCAGAGCAGGGGCAGGGGGGCGCCCTGCGCTGACGACGCAGGGCTGTGCCACGCGGAAACCTTCAACGCTTGACTGGGAAAGTTGCATGCAGCAGTTGTCTGGCAGTTGCTTCTGATCACCGTCTCACTTGGCCGCCGACTTATTTTTTACTTTGCCTTGTTTTGGTTTTTGTTGTTCACTTTGCTGACATTTGTCCACGTTAATTGATGGGTTTTGCCACGATTCTTGTCTCTCGCTTGTCTGATCGGCATTTAGTCTCATTATTTTCTTCCGTTTTGAATATTTAGTTTTGCATTGATAGCAGCATACTCTTATGCAATTCACTTCTGATTGTTGTCTAACTCATTTGGTTGGCAGGTTTTTAATTTAAATTCTCCTTAGTTCGTTTATGTGTCTTTCATACTTTTCGTGTGTTCATTGTTTCATTTTCTTGCGAGCCTTGTTGAGGTTATTTTGCATTTAACTGTTCATCACTAAGTGGACACATTGCGTGCGCACGACTGCCGTAGTCCTGCATTTCTCTGCCCGATGCCAGATCCTCATCGACAAAAAGAGAGACGTCTGCTCTCCAACTGTTGCTCTCCCGGTTGAAGAGTGGCCGACGTGGACCCAGCAACCTGACGATGCCACAGCCGCCGCCGCGTCTCACCTCGGAACGCCCCACGCGGTCTCAGCCGGCGAGCAACGACGCGTCGATTCGCCCGCTCTGAAATCGATTCTTACGACACACGTGTCGAAACTGCACGTGCGCAACATCGATTATGGGCGATTGCTTATTATTATTTGCGTATTATAACCGGATGTCACGTTTAGGCGCATGGGACAATCAAAACCGTGCGAGCGAGACGAGAATGAAGCCAGAGAGGATACAAACGAAATTGTACAAATGGGACAACATATTAAATAAATAAATAAACCCCCGTGACCCTGTGTCATGGCCCCAAATCAAGTTTCTGGGGTGAGTGGGGGTGAGTCGGTGCATACCTCATTTGCATGCACACGTCATTAAAACTCCCAGGGGTCAGCGTGAGCAGTGGCTGTGGTTTTTCTGCGAAGGGTCGGTGAACTGCGGGGCACCTTCATGCTCCCGTTGGGGATTGACTTTCAAGTGGCCATTAATATCCGTAAAATCCGTCAAAGAACCTGGCATAAAATATGCAGAGGCTGCACTCGATTGGTGCATTATGCATGGAAGACAGAAGCACGTGGGCTACATTATTTATCTCCGGCGGCGATCGCGGGGAAGGTGAGGAGAGTGCACGCAGCCCTTAATGATGAACACCACCTTCACCCGAGCTGAACCAAACCTGACCGCGCAGAGTCAGGTGTCTTATCCGATGTTATCGGCTCACCCACATGGGCTCTGCCAAGGGGCATCGCTTACCTAGTAATCGCGTGCCGACGGCGCACGCCATGCGGAGGGTGCAACTTGAAAGTTCGGAAGAGAACGTGGTAAGAAAGTTCCACTGCGCAAGGCCTTCGCGGTTGTGTTGTATGGCTCTCCGGTGCCGAACAACACGCGGCACAGTCCGAAAACACATCGGCAGGAGGGTGCCGTAGATGTAATCTGGAGGACGACGCATTGAGACTGTGATCGATGGGACGTGAGCGCAGGTGCTGGAGGAGGGCAGGTTAGCCGGACGGACATTGGAGCGGCTCCCAGAGGCCAGCGACCTCTGGGAAGACCTCAAGCCAGAGACGGTAGTGGTGGTGAGCAAGGAGAGCTGTTGGAGGTCACGTGTTCTCTGCGCAACAGCTCTCAGGAGGAAGACATCAATGGCGAGGTGCGGTGGCATCAACGGCACTGGCCATGATGCCCTCTTTAACTCGACTAACCATGATACGGACTATTAATAGAGTCGAGCCACAATGCATAAAGATCTTTGGACGTGAACGTGCCTGCGGTGTGTGCCGCCCTAGCATTGCACAAGTTACATCAGTCAGACGTAGTCCCTTTGACACGCGCGGGTGATTCCGATAATGTGAAATGGGCCACATTTCTCTGCTCATTCACCGGGGCTGTCACGGCGCTCACGCCGTCCCCAGCGAGGCCAGTGGATTGACAGCGCCCCCCCTCCCCCCCGGTGCATACCGGGTGGAATATAAAAAAGTGCCGTCGCACGACGTTGACCCATCGCGTCCCGGCACGGACCGGAGTGGCGCTTGCCGGGGGACGAGTTGATGACGGCTACGATTTACCGCGTGACCCCGAGTGAACTTTACTCCAATAGCTTCTTTTAAGCGGCCCAATAGAGAGACAATCACCCGTGATCCAGTCATCCATCAAAACGCGCGCGCGCAACCTCCTGTTCATCCGCACGCCACCGACATCATCCGTCCAATTTAATGTCAAATCGCTTGAATAACCATGAAAGGATAACCTAAAAAAAAAAACTCTTCTAAAAAAATTACGTTTAATGATGTGATCGCTTACCGGAGCTGGAGTGGCGGGTGTGGAAGCTCCGTTTGACCCTGTCGCCCCACGCCCCAATTTCCACGTCGTCGACGGAGGAAGCTCGTCGCAAACTCCGCACGCTCTCGCGTGACCTGGCACAACGGACGGCGCGCGCGCGAGCAGCCTGCTGAGAAGCGGTCGTGTTCACAGCGGTGGTTCCCGCGCCCCGCGCCATCGCCGCGTCGCGCGCTTTCAGATGCTCGCTTCTGCGGCCATCTGGAACGCCCTTTCTTAGAAAGCCACTGGAGATATGCATTTGTAAGATCCAGATTGAAAAATAATTTCTGTAGAGCTGCTTTTTGCAGTTTGTTGTCCTTCTCCCGCACCTTCGATTTGCGCGATTGGCTATGTACGGTGCGAAAAAAGTTCAACATGCAGTACATAGAAAATAGCTGGGTAGATTTTTTTACGACTCAAGTAATAATAATAATAATGACTATATATGTGAATGAATTTACCCAGGAGAGTCTCACAAGAGTTTTTGAAGAGGGTTCTGCATTGAGACGTTTGGCCTGTTCTCATGTTGCCCAGAGAATATCTGGCGGCCATAGCAAGTAGAGATAACACTCACAGGCGCACACCAACGGACCAATTCTCTGTCCCACAATCTGATGGCCACATTAGAGGCGAGCGCCATTGGGAATCGATGTTGGAGAATTCGGAATATTTGCGTGGTATCATCATCACAACAGTGGGCATCAAATCAGAGCTCAGCTGCACTTGCTACGCGGAGGGTGACCAACACAGCCGCCTTCGTAGAACATTCACTTCAATCGAATCCGTATTGGTGAGAAAAACTCACCAGAACAGAAAAACGCCATCAAGACATGAACTGCATGGGTCAAGAAAGGAAGGGAACGGCAGCCATGGCGACAAGACGGTACCTGGAGCGCGTGAGGCTGGAGCTGGAGCCCCTGAGGGGATGGCCCACGGCGAGGCGGTCGCGGTTCCAGCGGAGGAACGGATAGGGCCCCACCTCCATCTCGGCCTGCGACCCGGACTCCTCTCCCGCGGCCGCCGCCGCCGTCTTCCGTCCGCCGGGCGTGGGTACGGCGTCCGGGCTGAGGTTGAGCGGCGTGGTGACATCGGCGTCCGAGCCCTTGCCGGAGCAGCGGTGGCGGCTGACGCTCGCCACCATGGCCATCGACTCGGGGCTCTCCCCGCCGCCGCCGCCGCTAAGGGCCGAAGCGACCGCGGCCTCGGGGTCGCGGCGGGACAGCGAGCGCCGGCTGCCGGAGAGCGCGCGGAGGGACGGGAGCCCCAGCCGGAAGGGCAGCCCCGAATCTGCGGGGAAAGGGCGGCGGTGGTGAGTGGCGTCGTGGGACTCGGCACCCGCGGCGGTCAGGCCGCTTGCCGGAGGTGGTGAGGGCTGTTTCAGAATCTGTACTCATCCTGGAGAAATCCCATGAGCTATGAAGCTCTTTTGCACGGATGTCCAGCATCTGACCGCATGTCGCCACGTCAGTCGTGCGCATTGGTGCACGTGGGTAGCATCGATATTGAAGCGCGAGACATATTGCTGCACGGCCCTCGGCTGACTTCACGCCACCACAGCCGACAGCAACACCCGTGTTTTATGCCCATCCAAGCTCTATCCAGGTTCAACGCTGCTTAGCTTCTGATATCTGACGAGACCGGGCACATTCTGGTGATTAAGTCATCATGTTTGGTGAAAACGGGTAAGGTAAAAATGCACCTGCAGGCCTCCAACACTCCAGAATTCACTGAGGTCTCATTGAGTCGCCACCGTGTTCATGAATGTGAGTGTGTGTGCATCACACAGCCACAATGGGATTGTCGAAAATTAATTAGACACTTAATTAGACACTCTGTACACACATTAATCCATTCAGAATGTAATTGTCCGAATGCTTACAGACGTAAGATGCACATTCCGAGACGAGCCTAACTAAACCACGCACACACACACACTACACACTACAACACTACACACTACAACACTACACACCACAACACTACACACACACACTACACACTACAACACTACACACTACAACACTACACACTACAACACTACACACCACAACACTACACACTACAACACTACACACCACAACACTACACACCACAACACTACACACTACAACACTACACACTACAACACTACACACCACAACACTACACACTACACACCACAACACTACACACTACAACACTACACACCACAACACTACACACTACACACTACAACACTACACACCACAACACTACACACTACACACCACAACACTACAAACCACAACACTACACACCACAACACTACACACTACAACACTACACACTACAACACTACACACCACAACACTACACACCACAACACTACACACCACAACACTACACAGCACAACACTACACATTACAACACTACAACACTACAACACTACACACCACAACACTACACACCACAACACTACACACTACAACACTACACACCACAACACTACACACCACAACACTACACACTACAACACTACACACCACAACACTACACACCACAACACTACACACTACAACACTACACACCACAACACTACACACCACAACACTACACACTACAACACTACACACTACAACACTACACACTACACACTACAACACTACACACCACAACACTACACACTGAAACACTACACACCACAACACTACACACCACAACACTACACACCACAACACTACACACTACAACACTACACACTACACACTACAACACTACACACCACAACACTACACACTACAACACTACACACTACACACTACAACACTACACACCACAACACTACACACCACAACACTACACACCACAACACTACCCACTACACACCACAAAACTACACACCACAAAACTACACACCACAACACTACCACTACACACCACAACACTACACACTACACACTACAACACTACACACCACAACACTACACACCACAACACTACAACACTACACACTACAACACTACAACACTACACACCACAACACTACACACTACAACACTACACACTACACACCACAACACTACACACTACACACTACAACACACCACACCACAACACTACAACACTACACACCACAACACTACACACTACACACTACAACACTACACACCACAACACTACACACCACAACACTACACACCACAACACTACCCACTACACACCACAAAACTACACACCACAAAACTACACACCACAACACTACCACTACACACCACAACACTACACACTACACACTACAACACTACACACCACAACACTACACACCACAACACTACAACACTACACACTACAACACTACACACCACAACACTACACACTACAACACTACACACTACACACCACAACACTACACACCACAACACTACAACACACCACACCACAACACTACAACACTACACACCACAACACTACACACTACAACACTACACACCACAACACTACACACCACAACACTACACACCACAACACTACCCACTACACACCACAAAACTACACACCACAAAACTACACACCACAACACTACCACTACACACCACAACACTACACACTACACACTACAACACTACACACCACAACACTACACACCACAACACTACAACACTACACACTACAACACTACAACACTACACACCACAACACTACACACTACAACACTACACACTACACACCACAACACTACACACTACACACCACAACACACCACACCATAACACTACACACCACAACACTACACACTACAACACTACACACCACAACACTACACACCACAACACTACACACCACAACACTACACACTACACACCACAACACACCACACCATAACACTACACACCACAACACTACACACCACAACACTACACCACTACACACCACAACACTACACACCACAACACTACACACTACAACACTACACCACTACACACCACAACACTACACACTACAACACTACACACTACAACACTACACACCACAACACTACACACTACAACACTACACACTACACACCACAACACTACACACCACAACACTACAACACTACACACCACAACACTACACACCACAACACTACACACTACAACACTACACACTACAACACTACACACTACACACCACAACACTACACACTACAACACTACACACTACACCACTACACACTACAACACTACACACTACAACACTACACACTACAACACTACACACCACAACACTACACACTACAACACTACACACTACACACCACAACACTACACACCACAACACTACACACTACAACACTACACACCACAACACTACACACCACAACACTACACACTACACACTACAACACTACACACTACAACACTACACACTACAACACTACACACGCAGCTGTGGGTCCTGGTGAACACACAGGTGAACATTTACACATTCTTTTCAACCAAGCCAAGTAGTTTTTCACAAAGGAATGAGATTTAGACTTTAAAACGTCAGCTGAATGGATCACTTTACATCTCAACACGACCTCCGATTAAAGCCGCCCGTTCTAACTTAGCGCTACTTTAATGTAACCCAAGCGGCGTTGCCGTGTTTTCCCTTCTCAGTCTCGCAATAATCTTTGATCAGCCGCTCGTAACATCCCAGGGACATCTAGAAACGTTTCCCCCGAGCGGCATACCGCGCTGACAATCTTGCCAGCGGCTCCCCGCGTCTCACGCCCGTTCCGGCAGAATGTTCCCGCTGCAGCGGAGAGGGTCTTTGACGCTGCCGCCGTACACATTTCTCTGTAATTGGAAGGTTATATAGGCTATTAAAATTCGAGACAATGAGACAATTAGAATGAAATCCGGAGAAAACTTTCTCATCACGCTGACTTAGCAGCAGCAGCAGCCGCGCTACGTTTCTGCCCGTGCAGAAAGCGGGAGAGAAGAACCGAGGGCGATGTTAATGAATCTACCTTGTTACATGTTCTACTCGCTAGAGCACATGGCGACCAGGCTAATTGACAGCTACACCAGTATAGCTATTGTTATAAATAGTTGTTCTGAGGATGGGAAGAACTCGGATACTAAAGTGTGAGCTCCCACTCAACAGCATGTGGACCATCGCTGATCCCTCTTTATAATTCTCGAATAACTTGAACATGAGCCGTGGAAAGGTGACTTTTTTCAAGTGGGGGGGGGGGGGTAGGATATTCGATGTTGCGATGTGCGGGCGATGCGGCCCCAGTGTCAGCACGCAGTGAATGGTGCCGGTGGGTCCCCCGAGACCCCCGCCCTGGGACTCGTTGGTGCTGCCCCGGCTGCCCCTGGATGCCCCTGGGGAGATCGTTGTCGGTGCTGGGGTCCACGCGTTACCCCTGGGGCTCGTTGCTGTTGAGCCCTGGTTACTGCATCCTCCTGCGTTTGACCTCGTCGACCCCGGGCCAGGCTATGCACTGTCACTCCTCTCTAGTTCCTCTCGGGCTCCTCTCTCTCCGGCGCGTGCGTGCTCTCACCTGGCCCAGCACAACGCGTCTAGATTATTTGGAGTATTTGGCTGCTATAAATGTCTACGTGATGGAAAGCCATTTCGTTGAGCTATCATTTGTGTTCTGACCCGCCCCTCCTGGACATCTGTGAAAAAGAGCTTTATTGCTCATCGGATTCCTCCACTCTAAATATTCAGATTCTGAAAAAGCACATTCCCCCCCCCCCCCTCAAAGCTCATTTGACCTTCTCGAACGAAACATTTAGACGATACAGACATTGTCATTGTTGCTGTCAGCGGCAGCGGCGAGCTTATTCCACGTTGTCAAAAAAAGAGGAAGCTTTATTGGAAGTGATGTGCGTTCTTAATCTAATCTGGCCTCTAAGAGGACAAACTGAGCCTTCGGCTAAACAGAGTGCTCGACAATAAACGTTCATGTAGATCTGTCCCAATGTTGGCGCACATCTCTCTTGCCTGCACCCTGCTCACATCCTGACTGGGCACCGCGTGTCACTGTCGGCGTGTCACTGTCGGTGTGTCACTGTTGGTGTGTCATTTCGGCGCTACTGAAAGTACGGCAGCTGCGGTAAACTCGAGCCGGCACTGCCGACGCTGAGCGCCACTCCGCACCTGGCGAGTCGCGCGAGCCACAGCCACACCAGTTGCGTCTTCCCCAAATGTATCAGCGGCAATGGCTGTGGGCCCTCGCTATCGACCAGGAGGCCTGTGGATGATTCCCGGCCATGGCTGGCATCAGCACGGCGAGTGATATCTGAACTAGTCCTTGGCCTCCCCGATTCACCGGCCAGCACTGACCAGCGTGGTGAAGTATGATCAAACAGACCCCATGACCGACACTGTTATGAATTAAATTATGCTCATAGTAAATTGCGCTGTCTTGAGACAACACATTTCCATTCAGAGCGATCCAGAGCTCAATCACTGGCCGCATCCTTCCCGGCCCTCTGCTGGACTCGTGTAGGCGCCGTGACGAGTGACCACAGATGAAACGAGTGCTGTGCTGGACGCGGTGTGCAGAGCGTGTAAATAGTTCCCCGTAGCTGACCCAGACAGATTCAGCTCTGGAGCTACCCCTGTGGCAATGCACGACGCTATGAGCAGAGTCACCTGGACAGCATCGCTCGTCACACGAGAGAGACGGCACGTTCCCCTCCAGCCCCAACTCCCCTGCAGTGGAGCCACCATCCCTCTCCCACGCTGGTCAAACGGTGCCGCCCACTGGTCTACTTTGGTCATCATGGCTCCCGGTGCAAGGAATTAAATTCCGAATAAGCCCCCCACCACCCTGTGCCATTCCCTCCCCCCTTCGTAGCGCCCGTGGCTGGGGGAGTCTTTGGCCACTGGGGGAAGGGAGGGGGGGCTCTGCGCAGTTGCACTGCCTGCACACTCGATAGCTACGCCACTCGTGCCGCGACCTCCCCCGCTGCCCCCCCCCCCGCCACACTCAGCTCGTTGTTCTCCCACCCGTGCCAGGCGTGCGCCCACTCACACGTGGGGAACTTGGCCCAGCCCATGGCGCGCTGGTTCCGGCTCTCCAGCTCCGGGCTCTCGGCATCGCACACCTCCTCGAAGTCGAGGATGAAGACGACCACATCGCCCTCCTCGTTCTTCACGGGGATGATGTGCGTGGCGCCCAGGAAGCACGATCCTGGGTGGGAGAGACGCGAAGGCGGCAACAGCGGGGGACATTCTCTCGGTCGATCGATTCCGCTGCGACGCGTCGTCTCGTCGTCACTGACGAGACTCGACGCGAGACGCCCCCTCGAGTCACGCGCACTGCAAGCGCGTGACACGTGCGGTGGGACACCCCCCCCCCCACTTTACACGTGGACGCACAATGTTTGACGTGCATTCAACGCACCAGCCGCCCAAAGAGGTACTCTCCACACGGTGACGCACTTAACGCACACCAAGCACACGCAAATCGCTCGCAAATGCGATTTGCGAGTGCAAACACCCGAAAATCACTGCTCACTCGCAAATGGCACGCGCAGTGGCTCCCTCACACGCAAACACACACTGCTCACTCACGAATCACTCACACTGCTTCCTGCTAACTCATGCACACACGAATCATACACTTACTTCTCACTCACACACAATTCACTCACTGCTCACTGATGATGGAACACGTGTGCTGGTTTCTGTATTCTCGCTTGGGACACACATTCCAGAATCATAATTAGGATCTCTATCTATGCTGGAGGAATCCGATGAGCTATGAAGCTCTTTTTTTACAGATGTCCAGTAGGATCGTGTCAGAAGTTAGAACAAACAATACGAAGACACGATAGGAGTGCAAGGTTTACGAAATCTAAGCAAATTATTTAAAAAGTAAAACTAAATTTGTTTTACCATTTAAAAAATTTAAACACATCAAGGGTTTAAACTACGAGCCCTGAACACGTTGACCGGGTCCAGTGACACAACGAGTGGTGTCAGAACGAACCGGCGATGATGCGGTCAATGTAGCACCACGATGATGACTCCCATCGTGTTCACTTCCAGCGAGCGCCAACGCACGCGGAACCACGTGACTATTATTCGTGATTCATCGTCACCAGCAGCCACCGCCAACAAATCAAAACAACAACGTTCGGCACAAAACTAAAACGGACACGAGCAACAGGAAAAGTGAAACGACAACGGGTTTCTCTGTTGTCTTTTTTGGGGTCGTGTTCGTTTGGGATGGTGTCCGACGTTTCGTTCCAGCTGCCGGGAGCCTCTTTGTAAACAAGCGCGAGATGAACTAACGTATTCTCATGACCACAAACGCTCCGACCACCCTGTTTTAAAGCCCGAATTGGGATTGCGTCGTGCATCATAGCAAGGGTCGTGTGTGTGCGCGCGCGTGACCAGATGTGCAGCAACGTCGTTGATCCTTGATACCCGTTTTAGGGCGCATCTTACTTCCCGGTGCATCTCACTCTCTCCGCAGAGTACGGTAGCACCAATGGCTGCGTGGACATCTGCCACCTTCTGGTGAAACATAAACGCGATGAGAATGTGTGGACAGAAAAGGCACCCCATTTAGCTGTGGGTTATGGTATTTGTATTCGTTGCTTCATCGTCATCAGCCATGGTCAATCCACTGTTGGCTGCACAGTAGAGCATAAAAAACTCAATTAAGTTCTGATACACGCACACCGATGATACACTTCCAATATCAGCACAGGTCAGATATCAGGCCGCTTCGGGGCATTCCGGATGGTTTGGTCGCAAGGCACTGACCACAACCTCACCATTGTCAACACATCACACTGCGATTGAGAACACGGGCACACACATGCGTTGGGGAAAGCTTTCCTAATGCACGACGCAAATTGCATTTTGACAAAGCAGCAAGCTCATCAACGCAATTCCACAGCCAATTGTCTGCGCTGTTGTTGGGGCGAGTGTGACTTTACAGATTCCGTTGCAAAGCTGCTAAAGCCCTCGCAGCAGATGCGATTTCTGATCACAGGAGCCCTTTACGCAAACATGCATTGACCACACCCCCACCCTCCCGCATAGGAATGGCAATCATGAATTTAAGCCTTCGCTATGGATTTGTGCGTGGGTCGCACTGTGGCTTACAGCACAAGCAGTTGTTGTTGTTATTTGGAAGCATTTGCTGCTCTCTTCATGTCAGTGATTTCACAGCAGAGGCAGCGGAGGTGATGGGGCCCTGAGCGCGAAGGCGCCTGTTGCACAGCGAGCGCGCCTGGGGACACGTGGCTTGTGCGCGCAGATGTTGTTTCCGCACAGGCAGCGCTTGCGGCATCCTCGCATGGGAAGACCTTCACTGTCATTAATCATGCACAGGCCCCTTCCTTATTTGTCAGTCCCCTGCTGCTGGGCGAAGGCCTCCGCCGCATGCCGAGTCAGTCACGGCGGGGCTGGTTTCCGTGCTTCAGCGCGCTGGTCGCTGCGGGTTGGTTATAGCCCGCAGCGCGAATGTGGTTGCCAATCTAAAACCGCGGACCGCACGGACACACCACTGACCGCTTCGATCATTCTCCGGCAGCAGTTCAAAAACGATTCACCACGCGGCTCCTGCTGAAGCCGACAACTGGCTCAGTCATCGATTCGGCGAATGAAATCCATTCCTTAGCTCACGATTTACACGCCTCGCGTCAGACTTGCTCGTCACGAATAACTGTATTTTATGTGTGTACGCCGCATGGAAAATTAATTGGGTTGGCGCGACCACCGCAGCCACTAGCAGCAGAGGCAACTGCATTCACCACACTG
This sequence comes from Lampetra fluviatilis, assembly GCF_964198595.1. Taxonomy (NCBI): domain Eukaryota; kingdom Metazoa; phylum Chordata; class Hyperoartia; order Petromyzontiformes; family Petromyzontidae; genus Lampetra; species Lampetra fluviatilis. The sequence goes on from NC_136305.1 coordinate 980,217, forward strand.
GCACACGCCCGTGCTCACAGCTCTCGCGTCTCATCCACTGCTGGATGAGGGCCACATTCAGCACAGTGCAAACACAACACTGAATCAAGAATCAAAACGCGATGCCAAATTGTAGATGATCGAATTCACCCAATGTGGAATTGGCCAAGTAACCAAGGCAGGGCCCTCTTGACGAAGAGTCGTCAGACTCGCAGGCGTTTGTCGCAGGTAACAGAAGCACACGAGAAGTAAAATAAAAACTAAAAACAACACCAGGTGGTTCCCCGCCGCTACGCTTCTTTCGAAGTTGCAACTCTTCGCCTGGGGCATTCACAACGAAGCCTCCACATTCTCACCGCTCACGTGGCTGCTCGGTGATGGAACGCGAGGCAACAAATCCGTTTCCATGGCTTGACTAAGCCCATCATCCCTCTCGGGTCGATAAGTTGAATATCACCTGTGGCAATGTCAACAGTCGTTGTCCTACGGGCCGACTCGCATCTGCTATAGAAATGTGTAAAGTTTCCACCACTGCTTCAGGGGATGTAAACGGGAGATGAGCAGAGCACTCGCAACGCTCGTATGAGCAGGAGATCACTGTGACTTTTGGCTAAGATTACCACTGAACTAAAAGTGCCTTAGTCTGACTCTATGAGTGACAACCGTTGAAAATGAACCTTAAGCAGCCTTAATTACCTTCAGCCAAAACGGCCTTTACAAAGGAAATGGCCAAACATCCCAATTCAGAACCGTCCTAAAAAAAATGTCTGAAGACTCGATGAGGGTACCTTGCATATATAAATGGCCTCATTGTTGTTAGAGTCTATAGCCCTTTGCACACTGAAGTGTCACTTGGTATATGTGTCGTGACATAGATTTAGCTACGTAGCAGCATCGCGCGGGCTGACCGGGAGGTCGCGTCCTCCCTGTCTGGTGTGAATCGGTATCCGCAGCGACCACGTGCGCTCACAGTGATGAATGAGGCGCCACACGTCCGCGCGCGTCAATGGCGGAAACAGATGCAAACAAAGCATTAACCGAAGCAAGGCTCAATCACAATTAAAACGACATCCGAATTATAATCCTCAGGCTAAATCGCGTATAAAAGTAGGTCACAGAGATGAGAGATTTAATGAAACTGTCATTCGGCAACACACTCAGTTATTTTCAAGCCCAAAGACTTGATTATACAAGGTGTTTGTAAAGATATCATTTAATTTTAAATAATAATGCTTTGACTGATTTTCATTTCAAGTTTAGCTTCCCAAAAGTCCTTCAAAGTCCCTCTCATCCGCATCTTTATTTCATCATTTTGACCACGGTCTGCCTTCAATAACTGCCCCAAGGTACACGTTCGTTAAATTGCAACTTGGAACGCGCCCAGAATCCGGTCACTCTCGTCGTGAGGGAACGGCTCGGAGGAGCCGGTGCCAACAACTGGCCAAGCTCTGCGTTCCTCTGTGTTTCAAGGTGTTTCAAGGTGTTTTTGGCCAATCCATGTAGGAGGAAGCCGGAGCACTCGGAGAAACCCCACGCGTACGAGGGGGAAACGCTCGATCCCATACAGACGCAACGGGCGGGTTTCACACTTTCGCTGTGCTGCTGCCTCCTCCTGGCGAGCCGGGGGATGGTTTCTGGTCGACGCTCACGGGAAGGGAGTTTCACAACATGACTTGAACCTTGTGGCGCGACCCCGGGCTCCCATAAGCCCCCGGCTCTCGCACAAACTGCGTTGAGACGTCATTTTATGTCTGTTGAAGGCGAACGACACGACGATTTATTCATCTCGACGAGCTCTACACGATGTGCTAATCTATCTTGATTTGAAGCTTTCATGACTGAAGGAATCTATGCTCTTTGGTTCTTTCGGTAAAGTCACGTAGGTAGAAAATAAAACAAAATGTAAAATAATATTTTTCAAAGTTCTGTTAAGGGGCCGTCCATAAATGACGTCACGCGATTTTGACCCCCCCCCCCCCCTTTCGTCACACGGCGTCACAAAAAGGCAGACCCCCCTCAAATATGACGTTACAAAGCTCTGTCCCCCCCCCCCAAAAGCATATTTCTATTTTGAAAATAAAACATGCTTCAAATTGCATTAAACTATTGTCATTGTAGTGCGTATTTAATGTGGCGCTGCACTCTGATGTTGTAGGAGAAAACATTTATTGAAAAAGTTTATATAATTAAGTAGAACGTGTTGTCTATATTTATCTAAAGTTGCGCATTTTGATGTGACGTCACATTTCTCAACCCCCCCCCCATCGTCACACATCGTCACAAATGTCTGACCCCCTCCCCTAGGTGCGTGACGTCATTTATGGACGGCCCCTTATGACTACGGCAATTTTGACAACGACGGGTGCTTGGTGAAGAACGAGAGGATTGATTTCTGGTGGGTCGCGGCGTTGATGTGCGCGGTGGGACGGAGTCGCCAAAAACAAATAAATAAATTACGATTTTTACCTCCGTTTATTGGGCACCCCGGGGTCGCGCCATCAGGTTCACTTTTACGATCCTGCAACCCTCGCCTCCACAGTGCTGGGCAACCAGCGTGTGCCCTCACACGCCAGGCTGTTTTGTCTTCACAGCCGTGTACCTCCGGCTGGTACCTCTGAACGAGTAAAGTAGTATTTTTTTTAAAACGCCACTTAAAAGACGTTTCTTGGAGAAATCCCACGCAATAAAATCTCTCAGCAATTTCCCCGTGTAGTCTATTCGTCTCTGTGACATGATGCCTACAGCACTATTGTTACACATTAGGCGGGGGGGGGGGGGGCGCCAGGTGTGTCCCTGCCGCGATGGTGTTTGTGTCAGGGAGCGCTGCCCCGTCACGCAAACACGGCGGCGTCAGCGCTCCGCACGCCGAGAAACAAACGAGAGGGTGGCTTTTGCGGAAATCGCTTTTTCGAGATGAAAGTAATATGAGGCCAGCCCGGCGTTTTGCCTCCCTGTTCGGCTCCGCAATTCATTTCCTCCGCGGCGCCCTCAAGCAATGTTTGTGGAAGATATTGCAGGGCGAAGCTCGCATGAATCTGCAAATAGATAGAGTGTTGGAGGTTGATTTCTTTTCGCCTTTGTTAGAATTTCACGCGAGCCACAGGTGTGGCGACGGGGGCAAAAACAACCGCAAGTGCGTGTGCAGTGGCGGTGTTCACGCGCGAGCAACCCCAATTCGGCATGCGCGGCGCACGAGTGGAAATAAAAACAAGGCGGGAGATTCCCGCGTTCAGACGTCTTTGCAGGGTGCACCGACTCTCCGTGCAGCGACTCTCCGAGCCACGCCAAACGCTGAGTGCAACGCGGGCAAAATACTGCACAGCGCCCGGTTTGAATGTCGCCGATTTTAATGAAGTCAAGTGGTGGAGAGGTGGTGCAGTGGGTAGCGCATAGTGCTATCCACCCAGTGTCCTGAGTTTGATTGCTAGCTTCAGCTGACATCAGTGGCAAGGGATATCTGGACCAGTCATACCCCCCCCAGCACCACCCCTTTACTGACCAGCATGGTGAAGTATGGTCAAACAGACCATGACCAACATGGCGTGGGAAGGCCCTCATCCACCAGTGGCTTGACAATGAGTTGTACTCTTGGTTCTTTCGGTAAAGTCACGTGGAAGGGAAATTAAAAAAAATGTAATTATTATTTTATTATTTCCCTTCTACGTGACTTTACCGAAAAAACCAAGAATATGAATCCCTGCAGTCACGAAAGCTTTAAATCGAAATGAGTTGTACATTACGAATTATTATTTTTAGAATCATGTGCACTGCAAGCTCACGCCACGTTTACGTCAGACCACGGATAAACGTGATTTAAAAACGAAATATAAAAGGTAACACGGGATGCTGAGGATTTATATTTCAATAAAAATGTATGAGCGTGAAAGAATCCAGATATGGGGAAAAAAGATAAAAATGACGTTCAATCATTTATCCAGGAGAAGCACACTGAGTTATCGGACTCTCTTTCAGAAGGGTCCTGCATTGGGTTTTAAATTTTAAAATGTTTTCAGACAAGTTATGAGTATTTATACAATTGAGAGGAAATCAGAGCACCTGCAAAAAAACCCCACGCGTGCGAGGTTGCAACGCTCCATCCCTGTACAGAGACGAAAGTAGATGGCGATCAGTCTACTTGCTCTACCGCCTTCTCCTGGCGAGCCAGGGGAGGGAGTTTTACACGAGATCTGTGCGGCGATCCACCAAGCCTCGCTGCCTGCACAGTCATGCTGCTCGCACTTGTGGCGTCTTTCACGAGCGTCCTGTGAGCCAGTCACTCGTGAGCGCCACTGTCGTTCTTGCAGGACGGGGCAGGGCAAGCGTTCATCCGGGACGACGCACAAAAGCCCATCAGTAATAACCTGCGGCAATTCCGCGGGCTCTCTTTCACAATGTAGCGACCGGCTATGAATGAACGACAACCTCGCGCCTTTTCTTTAATTCTCTCTCTCGATTTCAATTCCATTTTCCCTCTCTCGTTGCTGCTGCTGCTGCTGCAGCAGCTGCTGCTGCTGTTGTTGTTGCGAGCTCTCTTCGTAAAACGACACGGGTCACCACATAAACTAAATGTCTCATTAATAAAGAGCACGCGGCCACCCACGCAGCAGTCACTGCAACAGCATGGCACGGGGACCGTGAGTCCTGCACATACCACAAAGACAAAGATGCCCCATATAGGCTTTTCGTGCGAGTGCTGTTAGCAAGCACCTATGAAGGCCGACACGGCAAACGAGGGGTGGGTGGCCAGCACCACGCCACCTTTGTTTCCCCAGTGGCGATGTTTACAGACCGCACCAGGAACTCATTTGAGGCTGAGTCGACCTAGGGGGAGTCCCAATGACCGGTTCAGATAGATCGTTATCGGTGTTGGCCGTGGGTGGGAATCGAACTCGGGACGTCGGGTGTGTAGCGCAGTGCGCGAACTACCACACCACCCCCACACACACAGAGACAGACACAGAGACAGACACGATCCGCATCCACCACCATCACCACCCCCACACACAGAGACAGACACAGAGCTGTACACGATCTGCATCCACCACCACCCCCACATACAGAGACAGACACAGAGACACACACAGACACACACAGAGACACACACACACACAGACACACACAGAGACAGACAGAGACACACACAGAGACAGACACAGAGCTGTACACGATCTGCATCCACCACCCCCCCACACACACAGAGACACACACAGAGACAGACACAGAGGCACACACAGAGACAGACACAGAGACAGACACAGACACGATCTGCATTCACCCCCCCCACACACACACAGAGACACACACACAGAGATAGACACAGAGACACACACAGAGCTGTACACGATCTGCATCCTAGCAACGGCCGCGCGGCAGAGCAGCGCCAACGCGTTCGCCAGGGAGCGTCTCGGCACCGTCTCGGCACCGGTTTATTTTTAACTCGAGCGGCGGAGGCTGCAGATGGGGATGGCAACATCCTCGGCGGAGAAGGGGGTAGGGGAGAATGGATGATTCGAGCCGGTGGGAGATGGTGTTGGTGTAGGAGAGGGGGTGGTTTTTGGTGGTGGTGGTGGTGGTTTTTGGAGGGCGAGGGTGCGTTGGGTGTAATGCCACAGCGCGGTGTGACTGCGTCCAGGTGCAGCTCGCGTTTTGCGGGTAAACTCGGAAACGACAAGGGCCGTGTGCGAGTGTCTGCGATCAGTCTGAACGTCCGGCATGCAGGGCCACATGTGGACGTTCGCGTAAGAGCAGGGTAACATTCCTGAAGAACAGCAGCGAGACACGAATGTTTGGCCAGGTTAACATCTCTCGCGCTCGCTCTCTCTCTCTCAAACGTCTCCTTCGAGAGGGCTCTGCTTTGCAATATTTGTGAAAGGCATTTTTGATAAATAAAGCACTTGCCATCTTTCGATTTAAAGCTTTCGTGACTGCAGGGATTCATTTTCTTGGTTCTTTCGGTAAAGTCACGTAGAAGGGAAATAATAAAAGAATATTTTTTTTACAATAAAATTCTCACGACGTTTCGATTGCAACACAAGAAATCGTCATCAGGTGTGAAAACCACGTTTTCACATTTTCTTGCTGTGGTTTTCACACCTGATGATGATTGCTTGTGTTGCAATCGAAACGTCGTGATAATTGTATTATTTTGTTTTATTATTATTTTGTTATTTCCCTTCTACGTTACTTTACCTAACGAACCAATACTACCTGTCATCTTATATATATTGATGTATTAAATAACATTTCATTATCATCACTTTATTATTTAACACTGCACTTGCATCCGTGAGGTGGCTCACTTCATTATTATTTTTAATTATTCTACATTTTGTTTTAATTCAGCGGATCTCCCCACACACGGGCATGCGTTGATGCGAAGTGCGTGCAGGCGAGCCCTACGCGGAAACCGGCACTCAAATTGCATCCGAGACCGTTCGTCGCGGCCCGACACGAAGCTGCCACCCGCCGACGTCTTATTGATGCAAAGTCGTTCCGTTCGCCGCATTTCTCGAGTCATCCAAAGCGGTGCACGCATTTCACTTGTCGTGCAACCTTTGCAGCGCACGCGTAGAGTACATCCCGCCCTGTGTACACAAACAGCGTCGTTTGCATATTCAGATGATGATGATGTATCGTGCGTGTGCACGAACCCAATCTTACTGTAATAAAACATTATAATGAAAGGGGAAAGGTAGATGAAGACGTGGGGTCATATTTTGTACAGTATACGTCAATGCATAACTCACGTTAGAATTGCATTAATTAAATCCGGGTGCATTGTATTATTAGAGTCGTAAAATAAATAAATGAAGACCCGTGAAATTCTGCAGGGAATTTTAACAATGCGGAATTTGTCGCCCTTAAGAGGTGACGCAGTCACGGCAGGTGGTAAAGATTTTTCTTTTTCATTTGCCAAGAATCACGAAGGGCTGCCACGTGCATGCCGCTGCACAGAACGCGGCGGAGGAGCAGGAGAGTGAAGTGGTCAACAGAGCCGCGCCTGGATCGTAGCACCACCACCACCGCTCGCCACTCTGCACAGACGACCCGACCGCCCGCTGCTACCTGACCAGCCACGCGTCAAATATCGCCCGACAGAGAATCACCAACAGGATGAAACACATTTAGCGATTTTGTTTTCATCAGGTAAGGCGCACGGAGGTGTATCGCTCTTTTTCAGAAGCGACCTGTCCACAAACGAGAGCTCGACGAAGCGACTGATCATCATCATCACCATCATCACCACGTGGACATTTATAGCAGCCAAAGACTCTCAACCAGGGGTCGGCAAACTGCAGATCCCACAGCCGCATGCGCCTCTCTGCGGAAGGCTTCGTCGCGTAGGGAGGTTTTCACGTGCATCGCTGCTCTTAAAATCGTGAGTTTTGTACTCGCCGCACTTATTTACAACCCCTGCTCCGAACGCGCGATGTTGATTCTCAGTGTGGAGGGGGATAAAAACCGGAGGACCCGGAGAAAAATTCCTCGCGACCACGGCGAGGACATGCAACTCCAAAATATACATGCAAACTCCCGCACCTACGTAGGGTGCGAAAGAAGTTCAACATTGTACATACATACAACAGGCGACAGCGTCGGGATCAAAACAAAATCGGGGCGCCGTGAGCTTCTGTGTCACCGAGCTCGCTGCGGTGGCACCACGGCCACGACCTCGTTTGCAGCAAGGGGGTGGAGGGGGGTGCACGACACAGTCAACGTCAGGCAAACACGAAACACTCAGCAGATCGAGTCACGGTGCAATCTGCTTCTGTCTGTCGTGCATTCTGCTCTCGCTCCCCGTGAGAATGTGCGACACAAAAATGTAGAAAGGGGGCCTCAACCTTCAGTGGGTGGAGGAGGAGGAGGGGGGGCACACCCCCCTACAGCCCCCCCCCCCGCACGCTGGAGGGGAGAGGGGATCGCGTGGGCACAAGGGGGGGGGGGGGCACTGTCCGCCTCTGCTGCCCCGCACTCTCGCTGATGTCACCATCGACTCGCGTGGGCGACTGCTGCAGCTGCTGCTGCTGCAGCTGCTGCTGCTTGCTGCTGCGCCGCCACGGCAATTGTCGTGGACGCACACGCGGCCTCTTGTTGTTTTATTATTACCCCCCATCCTCCCTCCCGCTCGCACCTTTTACAGGGAAAATAACGGCGCGTGGAAATCGGCGTGTTTGTAGCGAGAGCGAGGAGCGGTTCCCTTGCCCGTGGTGCTCCCAAGGGCTGAGAGGGGGGCACATGCTGCCCACAAGACACTTATTTCCCGGCCCCCGGCGTGCGCTGGTAGGGGGGGGGGTAATGTGAGTCCACGTGTAACCGCCGAGCCAGCAGCCACGGCTCCCGTGTCAGCCTGGCTCCTGTGGAGCCTGTGGAGCAGGCAAGAGCCCTTGCACAGAGGGAGGAAAAGCGGCGCTCATTAACGTCAAACGACACCACCACCACGTGGTAGGCAGGGCCGGGCTAAGGCTATGAGGGGCCTAAATACTATATGTATTACATATTGCAATTGTTATTGATTAAGTAATCAAACATTTATTTGCCTATGTAAAATTAATGTATTCGGCTCCAAGGTAAATTAATACAAAATCACGACACGCATTTATTACAAAAAACGTCTCCTGGCTTTCGCTGTGGCAAAGTCATGAATGATGTCATCGTAATCCAAAGGGCCTAAAAACAAATATCATGCCAAGTAGGCCATTGTGTGCATCCAGCGACCATGCATTCACGACCGGGTGCATCGTTTGGAGCTGCTGGAAGTGTCGGATTAAAGGACCGGTATCTAACCCATGCCACTGACATTTGTGGCTCAGAGCACAAATAAAGCAGCTAACTCCCCTGCCCCCTAAAATTTATCGAAATGTTTTTGAGGAAGGGGATGTGACGGCAGGTCAAATGAAGGCGGTGTTGTACTCATGGTTTCAGCAGCACGTGACGGTGTGTTCTCTGTGGCGCTGTGTCGTGTGACGGCTGTTCCGGGCTGACGAAACATCCACAGTGGCAACAACATGTGACCCTGGTACAGTAATTGGCCTGAGGCATCACATAATCAGTGACATCATCTTAACTGTACCACGATTTTTTTTCTGTCCAGCATATTGCTGGGAATGGACTGAATGGTCTGTATTGGATTTTTGCAATATTATTTACAATACGCTATTAGGCTTAACGAATCTTGCAGCAGAAACTCACATCAAATGACAATTTAGTGGTGAAACACACAGAAAAAAACCTAAGATTTCCTGTGCCTAGTCTGAACAAATATGAACGCATTTAATGTTTGTTTCCATTAACAACATGAAACGAGACTCGGGCCACGTGATGACTCCGAGTTGGGGGGGGGGGGCTGCTAATTGAAATGCAAACCGAGCCATCACCCCCGCCTCTCCAAAAACGACCTCGCTGTTCTTTCTGCACCGTCCTTCGCAACCCCTTCACCTCTTCATTCAGGGCATCCGAATGACACCACTTCCGTTTATACATTTCACAATCAGAATCTTTGCCAAACATCGCAACGGAGGGCCACCCTAAAATGAGCCTCAGAAAGTCTTCCCGAGTAAACCAGCAAACAATTATTTTTGCGGGAAGTGAAAATGTTTGCCAAAAAAAATATTGAAAAAAATTAACTGCTAAACGAACCGTCGTATGCCTTTGAAATCACTTCGCATCATCATCATAACAACAAATAAAAGCATGTGCCCCATTTCAACCCAGGGCATTAAGTGCCGCGCGCAATTACCCCGGCGACGTAAATGGCTTTAGCGAGCGCGCGCCGCGCATAACAGTCCGGCACTTAAGCGAGTAATTAGGTGGCGAGGCTGCTTGGGGCCATGGGCCTCCGACCCAGAGCCTGCCCACGCGGCTGAGCAATCAGACGGGCGCTCCGCGTGCGGTTGAGCACTGTGTGCGATGGCATCCGCCTTGTCGCCAGGATTCTGAAATGCGATGGGCACGTGCGCCGTGTGTCCCTTGGCAGGAGGCTGGTGTGAGACTGTGATAACAGAATCTCTTTTTCACACTGGCACAAAGGAGCCATGCCGGGGCTGTGCAGAGCCAGTCCGGCACAGCTCGGGAGCTGCCAGGTTGTTTTTTCCACTGCAGAAGCCGAGCTGTGCCACCGACGTCACTCGAGTCGTGACGCACGTCGATAACGCTTTTAAGTTCTGCCTCCGACGTCACACGGCGTGAATATGTCCTTGTTATATTCTTAGGTTTTTTCGGTAAAGTCACGTAGGTAAAACATCAAAATTAATAAAAATAAAATAAAATAAAAAATCACGACGTTTCGGAGGCAACACAAGTCTCCGTCATCAGGTGGGACCGTCACAGCCGGATTAGCTGCATCAAGTGAGGCAATGATTCAAGATGTAATCCCTTAAAAGCAAGTTGAGGGGGGGAGGAGAGGGGGAGGGAGCTCATCAGAATGTGGTAGCCAATGAATGGAACGTATCGGGAGGGAGGGGGGCGGGGCTCAAAGACGGCACGACGTGCCACGTAGAACGCATCGGGAGGGGGAGGGGGGCGGGGCCAAAAGGATGGACGACGGCTTGGACGCGGTTTCTGCTGCACACGCCAACGCATTGGACAGAGAGGGGGAGGGGAGGCCTGATACACATGATAGAAAAAGAACGAAAATGCCCATGTTTATACCAATGAAGAGAGTACTGTTAAACACTGGGGATGTTAACACTCGGTAAAGTAAAGTAAAATAGTGCCTGTCAGATAAGATGGTCCAAAAAAGTGTAATTAAGTCTTTTTTGCGTGGTTGATAACATCTTTCCAATGATTACTAAGTTTGTACCCATAATCACGGTTGAAATTATGTCTGTGTTTGTATATTTGTATGGCTTCGTGTTTCAGATCTGACTTGTGCTCGCGGACACGATCAGAAACATGACGTTTCGTTTCTACAAATTTGTAGACTCTACAAATTGAGTTGCATTTGTGGTGATTGCTACATTGGGGAAACGAAACGTCATGTTTCTGATCGTGTCCGCGAGCACAAGTCAGATCTGAAACACGGCAGAACTGATTCTTCGGCCGTTGCCGATCATTGCTACAACTCGGTGGGCTCTCAGGAAATTGTCTTTTCCGAGACCAAGGTTCTCTGCAAACCTCCCGGCTACCATCAAAGGTTTGTACACGAAGCCATACAAATATACAAACACAGACATAATTTCAACCGTGATGATGGGAACAAACTTAGTAATCATTGGAAAGATGTTATCAACCACGCAAAAAAGACTTAATTACACTTTTTTGGACCATATTATCTGACAGGCACTATTTTACTTTACTTTACCGAGTGTTAACATCCCCAGTGTTTAACAGTACTCTCTTCATTGGTATAAACATGGGCATTTTCGTTCTTTTTCTATCATGTGTATCAGGCCTCCCCTCCCCCTCTCTGTCCAATGCATTGGCGTGTGCAGCAGAAACCGTGTCCAAGCCGCCGTCCATCCTTTTGGCCCCGCCCCCCTCCCCCTCCCGATGCGTTGTACGTTGGCACTCCGTGCCGTCTTTGAGCCCCGCCCCCCTCCCTCCCGATACGTTCCATTCATTGGCTACCACATTCTGATGAGCTCCCCCCCCCTCTCCTCCCCCCCTCAACTTGCTTTTAAGGGATTACATCTTGAATCATTGCCTCACTTGATGCAGCTAATCCGGCTGTGACGGTTCCACCTGATGATGGAGACTTGTGTTGCCTCCGAAACGTCGTGATTTTTTATTTTATTTTATTTTTATTAATTTTGATGTTTTACCTACGTGACTTTACCGAAAAAACCTAAGAATATGATTCCTTGCAGTCACGAAAGCTTCAAATCTAGAATTAATGTCCTTGTTAGTCTCATCCCTTGGCCTTGCTTCACCTCGAGCCAGATTCAGATGTCTCGTGAAGCCATCGCATTATGGTTTGATCGTGGCTCGGCACGGCAAAGAGCCAGTGGAAAACCACCCGTACCGTGGGGGCACTGCGCTGGCTCAGATGTGGCAGTGTGAAAAAGGGTACAGTATAATATTCATGATGGGTGGTCTCTCGTCATTTATCTCGAGCGCATCAACAGCACCCATGTGGAATTGCGTGGCTCGGATTTGTGGCAGCGCCAGGGTTTGGGCTCCGGCGCCGCGCAGTGCAAGAGCGGGCGGCACTGCCGAGTCCGTGTCACTCGCGAAGGCGGTTAGCGGTGGTCCAGGGGGCTTACGGGAACGCCAATGGCTGTGTCAGAGACACCGAGCCCCCTGCACCGCTCAAATCCCGGGTCCAAGCCTCAGCCACCCACATGAGGCGCAGGGCGGCTCACAGGCCAGAGGCTGCAGGAACAGAGCCACCAACTCAATTTCTCAAGTGGCTCAGTGGGGAAAACTAAATCAAAATAGGGCACCTCTTTAATGGTCACGATGGGTAGCGCTACGGATGGAACCAGGGACTCTTATCAGAGCAAGAGTAGATTTTCGCTTGACCACCACTACTAAAAGGTGTGAGATTCTGGATAATGATAGGGGTTAGTGGACAGGGGAGTAGGTGCCAATTGACTTAATTGTTAAAAAAGGATGTCATTTTAATTTGTACACTTTACTGCGACGCACTTAACGCACATTAGCATTTGAATTAGCGAGGGTGTTATTGAGATAAAACAGTGCCGCTGGGTCGAGAGACGCAGATGGGTTCGACACATGGCGAGGCTAACAAAAAAATTTCCTACAGTTAATTAAAACCGTGTAATTAATACTAATTAACCATTCAAGTAAGGAGATATCGGTTATAAATAGCTCTTCATTTTTACCCATAAAAGGATCGCAACGTAACCCGAGCCGGATTACTAAACCCATTGTCCTCGGCGTGTCAAACAAAATGGCCGCATGTCCTTCCCACAAGGCCACAGCTGCGTTTCGTTAATCAGCTGTCGTGGTCACACTCGCCACACACGTCCCCGACACCAGCACGCTCGGCTCCCTATCCACAAACACTGCCCCTTCCCCCCCCCCCCCCACCTTGCACCGTGGCCACGTCGGCTAGCCCCTCACCACCGAGACCACAGTGGGTGGCATGGTGGTCACACTCGTGCATCAGCAAGAAGGCCCTGGTTTCAACATCCGACTCGGGTGCTTGTTCTCTGTGGAGTTGATATGTTCTCCCTGTGTCCTGCGTGGGTTCCCTCCGGACTCTCTGGTTTTCTTACGTAGCAAAAAAAAAGGCGTGCATTGTACCTGGTATTGACCAAAATATCCAAAAACTAAAACATTACCTGCAAATTACTCGATTGTGATTCGACGTAGCAACATCACTCGCGACTGTGAAAAATTGGCAGGACCCTCCTGAAGAAAACGGATTATTGAAACTCCGTGAGGCTTTCGTGGGTTAACAAGCGGATCATAAACTGGCACTGCCACTAACAAGTGACCACGGGCACCAGCCCTGGGAACTCCATGATTTGTCGCAATTCAGAGTCGCGATTGGAAATAAAAATCCAAAGTCTTTTTTTTTTTCAGAATGTGGTGAGTGTAGCGGCCTAGAGTGTATATCGGGTTCACCTGAACCCAGTATACATAAAACATATACTATTTGTAAAAAAACGAGAACAAATATTAGACATGTGGTGCAATGCATGCTTCTCTGACATGAGAACTGATAATGGATGACACAACGCATTGTTACACCCCTAATAAGCTTACGTTAACAGACAGTGCGCCGATCAGAGCACAACCGCGAGTTGATTTAGCGTGTTCGCACTGGAACAAAGGACTGTATCTGTGTACGGTGGGGTAAAGTGTGGGTACTCCCAACTCTTCCAAGACCGGTGACCAGCATGGAAGAGGAGGCCAAATTACCCTCTACATCTCCCTCTAGCGGAGGCCCTTTCACAACCGGCAGTTGAGTGAGCAAGCAATGGAAGGGGTGAACCTTTACCTCGTAACCGAATGCATGGCCCCTCGGTAAAGGTCACTGGATACGTTTCACGTGAACCCGACACTGGTGCATTGTGGTCGTGTACAGGTTGCTCTTCACACAGCCGATACCGGTGGGTGGGAGGCCAAAAACGCCACCGCTTCTGATTCACGCAAAGGTCACAATGGATCAGCAGCTCGTTACCGCGTGTACGAGTTGAGCCCTCGCCCCGTTTTAGTCACTGGTCAGCCGCCGGGCCTGGCCTCGACAGCAAACGCGGCACTCACATTACGTCAGCCGATACGTCAATCGACCGGGTACATCTGAAGCAGAGTACGAGGATTGGCAATCCGCAGGCCTCTCTCTGGGATTTGGTCTCGCTAGGCCCCCGATTTCCCCCGGCGCTCCCTGCAGCGTGTGATCCTTCTTCACGGCTCCGTTTTCAACACAAAAACAATGCTGCGGGTGAAACTCACGGAGGATGTTAATCCTATCCGCAGCGTCGCCAGGTCACATGCTTGATGGGACACGTCGACGCCACTTTCCCTACCATCTCAATTAAATAAGCTGGTTGGGGTGCGGGGAAAAAGGTCTGTGGGGTGGAGCAGCCCAGCCCATGAGGACTGAGTTGGTATTGAGATGCCGGGTTCAAATCCAGACTTCATCCATGCGTGATTAAACCGGAAACTCGAGTGTAGCGAGTTGATTTTCTCCGCCTCATCGCCAACGATCGCACGGAACACCCCTTAATAATTACATTTGGTTTGTGACTAAATGAGCTTATTCCAGAAAGATACACATTTGTACGATTGATTTTAACGCTCTCTGGAGGGCATATGAACGACACGCTGGTGCAAATAAAGTGGCTTGTTTGGCGCGACTCCCTGACTCTGCATCGCTCGCTGAGATCGCTTGATTTCAACCGTCGCACCACGTCCATCATACCTCTCGCTATGGGATGTAGCGACTGGTCACGTGCTGTGTACTTCAGTCTACCGGCGAGATGGAAACCATTGAGAATGTAATACCCGAGCATCGTCACAAGTTGACGGCTTCGGCGTGCGAAACGAGAGAGAGAGAGAGAGTCTTATCACGTAGCCCACTTTGCTCAAGAAGGGCTCACAAGTGCTGTCATTATATCTACCCGTCTATTTAAGGAACGAAACAGGAGGATTTCTCCACAAATCTGGCTGTCGCCTGATGAAGCTAGCTGCAATTACTGGCGAAACGTCGTACTCAGATTGTAAATGTTGTGGCTTGGCTCTCCAACACACCGGTGTGCTGTATTAGTGACGAATTGGCACGCTCTGTTTACGTGACAACCCTTACTGGTTGGCTGTGTCGGGTGGTGGCGGGTTTAACGACACATGTATATATTTACGCGATCTAACCCAACACAACCACCTGTATTATGAGAGAGAGAGGCGGCGCAGTGGCGACCTCGCCTCCTTCGCTCCGCAACCCACGACGCCTTTGCTGCCCAACACCGGACAGGACGGGGGGGGGGCGAAGTGCCACCACGTTCAGCTCTCGCTCAGCCCCAGTGGCCCCGTGAGCCTGCCAAGCGGCGCGCTCCAACGCACGTTCACATTACTCTCTCCCGGCACACGTTACGCAACAGATTTTAATGAAAACTAAATTTGTCTTTTCTCCGTTTCAGTCGCTAAGGGCGGCAGGGACCACAGAGTTATTTTTAGATTTTGTTGAGTCAATGTTCTCCGACGCAGCTAAAAGTGTACGTATTTGTCGAATTGTTACGTTAAGAAAAGTTACGGGGTTTTTTTTCGCCCACTAGATTATTAATTTAGCTGCCTTTATTTTCATCAGGTTGCATCCATTAAGCTCAATTAGGTCGAGAGGAGATAATTTACAGCCGAGGTCCTTATCTCCCCGGCGTCTGGGAATATGGCACGAGCCCATTCCGCCAATTTGGCAGCGAAGCACCATGAAAGGAAAGCGCTGTCATGCAACGCAGCATTTGTGACCCACCAGTAAGCAACTGGGACACGGCAAGAGGAACACGCTCTCTGAAGGGCGCGCACACACTTTGATCGGGTGCCGGCTGTTCCTTATCTGTGGGCTCCGACAGATGATGTGGCAAAAGAGGACTCAAAATTGGATTTGGGAGTGGGGGTGGATTGACAGCGACGCACTTGTGCCACAGCTGTACATCCCAAGCACCTCGGACGTACATATACAATCACAACAGTTGCCTTTCGCCAATAGCTGGTGGGGACGTCGCTATGGTGCTTGTGCCAAGCTAGGTGCCCTTCGAGGCCACGTGATATGGCATCCGCTCTCCATTTGGACGTCGTTGAAAGCGTCGAGTGTTTCTGGGTAAACGGCAGACGGAGGGCGGACACTCCCTCCCGTGTCATCTCTCTGTGCGAGCCACCAGGCACTCTGCTTGTTGTGAGCGCCGCTCCTCTGCCTCTTTGTTTTGGGTGGAGGGCAGCTGCCATTAACCACCCAGTAGAATTACGCGCACACAAAGACAAAGATCCCACCCCCCACTTCGCCATACAGGCGGTTGGGGAAAGCGCTTTTGGTGAGCACCGATTAAGGGTGGCACGGTGCACGAGGGGGTTGGTGTGGCCTGGACCACGACCGGCCGCGCTCCTTTGTATTCCCAGGGCTAATGTTCGCACACCGCAACAAGTATTTAAGGCTGAGTCGACCTGCGGGAAACCCAGATCATCACCAATGATGTTATCAGCGGCCAGGAAATAGTGTCGTGCAGCGTGTGAAGCACTGCACTCGCGCTGTGCCCCAGTAGAGTCCTGCTAACGCGTGCTCCGTACACGGATGTCGATTCCGAGACACACGTGGCAATACGTACGGGGGTTGTCTAGGACACACTGCGGAAATATTGGCAGGTCTCCTTATGAAGGTACGGCGATAATCACGATCCTCTGCCAATTCTGCAAGAATAATGATCTTATAATGCATCTCGAGCGGTACAAAAACCTTCAGGAGTAATTAGCGTGTCATATACACCTTGCGCGCACAGTCTGCACGTATTATGCTTCATTTTAACATGACAAAGCACCGCGCAGAATGTTCAACGGCGAAC
This sequence comes from Lampetra fluviatilis, assembly GCF_964198595.1. Lineage (NCBI taxonomy): Eukaryota > Metazoa > Chordata > Hyperoartia > Petromyzontiformes > Petromyzontidae > Lampetra > Lampetra fluviatilis. Next base: position 997,154 of record NC_136305.1, read on the forward strand.
AAACACCGCGGCACTTTGGGAGACGGTCCAACCCGCGCACGTCAGAAACAACGGGGTCAGATAACTTGGCCTGAATCAATTGACGTATTTAGTACCGAGCGGGGAGAAAAAAAACGAAGAGAAATCGATACTTCCCCACTAAATGCTGCGACGGTGTTTCAATGGGCCGACTCGAGGGGCCTCCTACGACGCGGGGTTCTCGAGTCGTAAATAAAAGCGTTGCCATTCAGCCGCAGCTCGCATGGATATTACAATCTATGACCGTCCTTTTTGTTTTCGCCGCTGCTCGCCCCGACTCACAAACGCGTTACGTCGGCACCCAGAACCGAGGCGATTTTCCCGTTGAGATTCGGACGCACAAAAAAAGGGAGTGGGGTGTGAGTTGATATCTCCACGGCCTCCGCGCTCTCTCAACAAGCCAGGCAAATGCACAAAACGCGGGGAAATCGACGGCGGCTCTCGCGGCCCTGGGCTCAAGTGGCTGGGCGCAAGCGAAGCGTTCCATCGCGAGCGCTCGGCGAGATGGGATCACAAGGCGCGCTCCGCGACGGCCTTGCCCACGCCGCGCGACTCGGGGCAACCGCGCGCTCCTTGACAAACCGCGCGCCCGCTGACACGCGCAGCTGAAGCCAAGCGAGCGTCGTTCCCGAGTAAAGTAAAAAAAAAGTCCAAAGTGATTTCCAGCTCACGTGAGCGCCGAGGCGGTGCTCATCTCCCATTCGCAGCGCTGAGCCAGAGGTGGACAACCCACAGAGCGGTACTCCTATTTTAGACCACGGGAGGAATTACGAGCAAACCCCCCAACCAGAATTTGAACCTCGCAACCTTTCCGATTGCGAGCCGCTCGATTTACCTCCAAGCCATCCGGCCGGATCTCTTGCGTGAAGCGCGTTCTGGAGGAGCACAGGTTGTGTGTCTGCCACCGTGAGTCGAGCGCCACGTGGGCAGAAAGAGGCTTCCGTTTACAGCGAACATTTTCTGGTCATCCTCGCAGCGGCTGTTGGCTGGCCATCGAACAAAGACGGCCACTGCATCGCTCGTTTTCAGATGCGCTTCTGCGGCCGTCTTCAATGCTCTTCCTTCCGCTATTAGGAAGCCACTGGACCTATGCACCCGTAAATCTAAATCGAAAATAATTTCTTTAGAACTGATTTCTGTGTTTAGTCCGGTGTCCTTCCCACGCACCTCCGATTGGCACGGTTGGCCACGTACGGTGCGAAGGAAGTTCAACGTACATACGTACACGTACATTGTGTGGAACACTCGTGTCTAGAGATGTTGCCTTAAAAGCCCTCCCGGTTCAGCAGGAGGCAAGCGACACGACCGCGCGGCGTCATGCATTTTTCATTTGTAACTCGAGGAGCCTTTACTTAAGGGCTGCACGAGCGGGGACGCAGGGCGACATGACGAATGAGATAACCCTTCCAGCGGCATTGTTTACCTCCAAAGTGCAGTGAGATGGGGTATTTATACCACAATGGAATACCGCATCTGATACGCGGAGCTCTTAAGCATAGGCTCGCGGAACATTATCTTCAGCGTGCCGAAGACGCCGCCGCTGCGCGCAGCGCAAGAGGCCGTCAAAAACGCTGCATCGCAATAAGCTCTGCTGGAAGCGCGACGCCCAGGCCGATACCATCACCGGATGGCATGCGCGCCTTTATCTTTGTGACCTTGATGGCTTCTGAACGCGTTTGCTCTGGCTGACAAGACCAGAGTCAATACGGATTCCATTTGGATGTTACATTTCCACACATCCATTATTATTCGTATTATCGTGACTATTATTACATTTTTAGTGATTCCGCCAAAATAGTGGCGGCATTGTCAGCCGGTTTCCCGGCGAGCCGAGCGGAGAGTGCATGGCGGCAGCACTCGGCTTAACCTCTCTGCCTTTGAAGAGATTTCCCAAAAGACCCGGGCCATCCCTGAGCATCTGCACATTGCGCTTGTGAGCTCATAAAGCCCTAAAAAGGGGTTAACACCATGGGATACTTTCCCAAAGCAGGATGCCATCTCCCTTGATGTGTCACTTTCTGCAGTTAGGACATTTCAGAGCTGTAAATTCCGCAGTCGCACGGTCGCCTCCGTTCACAAAAAAACGCTGCCCGCTAGTTTCTGTACATTTAATAATAGTACATGTACAGCAGATCCACTGCTGAGCCACCATACTTCAATACCGGTGGTCAGAATGGGTTCTTGAAATTGGGGCACCGGAACGGTTCAGATATAAATTGCCACCGATGATTGCCCCGGCTGGTAAATTCAACCGAGGTCTCCTGGGTTCACAACGCAGTGAGAAAACGGCCATGCCACCTCAACACACCCACCGACAATTGATCAATGCATTTATCGACACATTGCTGGGTCACAATCTCTAATTACGAGTAATTGGAAGCACTCGCGCTCATTTTTAAGACTCGGTGTGATTGGCAAATTGCCAAAGTGGGCAAACCTCCTCTGTTCAGTCTCCCCTCACTTCAGAGCACAGTGTCTGGCTCCCGGTGGCCTGTGGCGAGTTACAATACCTGCGCACTTGACATCGGTAACACTGGCAAACTCTCATGCAGATAGACCAAAGGTTTTGCGTGCTGAACAAATGGTCTGAGATGGTGGGGCGATGAAGTGCAGCAAGGGAGTTGTGAAGTGGAAAGCAAGAGCTCAACCTTCGTGGCTTCTCAAACGTGGAAGGTCGGTCGGTCCTGGCCCGCCCAGCGGATATCCACACCCCGAAGAGGTCTCCGGTTGTACCGCGCGATGTTCGGCATGAAGTTTGACACTCCACGTGCTGGGAGATTTTTCAATTCCATTGCTTCCCGAAGACGCTTCCAGCGCATGGAGCGAACTTTGAGGCATCGTGCCGAACACCGCGCGCGGTACAAAATCGGAATCTTTATTTGGACTGGAGGAGGAATCCGATGAGCTATGAAGCTCTTTTTTCACAGATGTCCAGTATGGGCGGGTAAGCAAACCCCTGGGGTATATAGAGAACATCCACAGACACATAGAACAGCAGCAATTGGACATTTACGGAATTAAGAGTAACAAATGTGTCGCTTCTGGTGTCGGGTTTCCTTCGCTCCGAGACTACGGCAACACATGGAGGCTGCAAAGCCACCCCAAAACTCCCAGATGTTCGTCACGAGGGCACGGCGGCGGGGGGGTGGGGGGGGTGACTGCTCCTGCCGCTGAGACGAGCAGGGCAGCCACCCAGACGGCGCGGTGTGTGCCGCGCCTGTCGCTCGTCCACGGTGCTAGTCCAGGGTGCAACGATACGACAACGTTCTCCTTCTCCCCCTTCCCCTCCATCTCACCCCTCCCCACGGGTGGGGGGGGGGGGAGACATCTCTTGAGGGAAGGGAGGTGACTTGGAAGTTCGGGTTGAAGGTCACAGCGGCTGTTGTCTCCTCGCAAACACCGCCCCCCCCCCCGTGCCGCCATCGCCCTAAACCCCCACCTCGGCCTCTCGGTGTCCACTGAAGCCCATCGCGATGGAGAAACCTCGGTCCGACGAAGACTCTGCGACCTCGTAATCGGGACGTCTCGCTCGCTAGACCAAGGGCTGGGGGACGCGCCCCGACCTGATTGCCGACGAGCGCACAAAGCACAACGCGCGCAACGGACGCACACGTGACGACATTCGGCCTCGAGCGTCGATGTGCGCACCGCGCTCACGCCCGGAACGCTCCGGGGATGCACAGAGGAGGAGGAGGAGGGGGACGCGGAGCGGCGAAATTCCCAACCGGCCAGAAAAACACCGCGGCTGCGGAATCGAACGACGTGCACCGCACACGGCGCACGTTCACAAACGTCGACACTTTTCCTGTCGCGTTTCTGCCAAAGGGACCTCTCATCGATTTAACACTTTGGCTACACCGCATTCTCTCATTCCTCGCATACAACCGCGTGGACAGACGCAGCCGTGAAAGGTTGGGAAGGGTGAGGACAGAGGGAGTGCGGAGGCGGTGCGAGGGACAACCACGGCGGAGATTTGTTCCGGCGTCATCGTAGCTCTAGACCCGACGGAAGGGACGACGACGACGACGACGACTACGATTCTCTTTCCTTGAACACAAACGAAAGCAGCTCACACCACATTTAAATTATATTGGAAGGAAAAACTAAAAATGTTGCTAAAATTATTCCACATTAAGTTTTTTTTTTTACCCCGTGGATATTTCGACGGGGATCCTGCAGGGATGGAGACTGCAAGATGCCTTCTTGTCGTGGAGGCTAAAATCACCGCACGTCACAGAGACAGCCCCGCTGACCCCCGGGGTGGTGCAGCAGCAGCAGCAGCGGCAGCAGCAGTCGTTAAACTGCCGCTGTCAGATGACGGCGCCACTCTGCTCAAGCGACGATGGCCACCCGCTTGGATAAGGGGCACACGCACACTGAGGGCCAGATTCGTGGCGTCGTGTGGTTGACACAGGCCCTGGTGCAAACAATGAAATGGAGCTTCCAAATCCAATTCCTCCCACCTTGCGCCCGGGCCCTTCTGATCACGTGGACTCTGGTGCAGTTGCACCGCCTGTACTCTCGATAGCCATGCCACTGGACAAGAATCGCGGGTTGGCGAAACGACAGAATTTCATCGCCGTGCGGCCTGCCCCACCGCCGGTGACGGAGACATCGGGACATTAGCATATTTGTTGGCCAAAATTGGACAGAAAGGGGCATTCGTCAATGGCCGGCTTCCGTAGGATTTAATATCCTGAAGGGTCGTGGGTATCTCTAAACGCAGGCCGAGTCACTGTCAGGACGTGTGTGCAGCCTAAATTCCCCTCTCAAACCCTTGCGGCGCATTGCCAGACAGGTAATTGCGTGAAGCCGAGGGAAATGTCAGGGAAATTAAATTATTTCCCATGAATCATTTATTCTGGTAAAAGATGAGGCCGAGAGAAAGCACGAACTAATGTTGTGTCAGACAGGAATCTTTTAAACGTACGTATATACATGCACGTGTCGATGCGTGGAAAATGTACTTTGAGCATTTTTATTTGGTTGTGTTTATTCCCTTGCAGGCTTTACTTCTTCATTACTCTCCCCTGTTTCCATCTGCGCATCTATATTCATATATTTATCTATATTTCAGTGCTTTCAATCGGATTCGCGGAAGCAGAGGCAAAAACCCCTGGCAGCTCTGCACTCACACCCAGAGGCATTGGTAAGACCCGCAGTGTGCACAACACTGCGCAAATGTCAGCGCACGCAACAGTCCGCACCAACGATGGGGGTCGAGTAAGGTCAGCATTCCGTTAAAGACCAACAACAACAACATGCGTTTCTCTCCAGTCGTTTGAAGTGATTAGCAAATCAAATTAAAGCAGCCGTGACTAAGAAATGGGAATGAACCACGCTTTGGCCCTCGGCGATGTCACTGCGGATACTTCAGCGCCGAGTCACACGGAAGGGCCTCGCTCGATGCCCGCGTGCACGACCGCGTGCAGCTCGAAGAAGATTCAGCAAAACGTCGTCGCACAGTACATTGATGTTGAATTCAGCCATGTCGAGTCTCAAGCCAGCTGTGGCTATAGGGAGTTTTATCGGTGCGAATCTCACCGATGCTTGGCCGCGTACAGATAACATTTGTGCAAATGTGACATCCTTTTCAGGTGTTGGAGCGTTGATGACGATCACTTTGGTGGAAAAACAACCACGTGGCGCCACCCAAAATCAAACAAGGAGCAGGGCTGTCGCTGAACTTGGTTTTCCTAGAAAATGAAACCAACGTCGTTGTTTGATGATAACGACAGCCGTGCACACGCACAGATAACAAAGCACTCAACACATCCAGCAATAACACTGCTCTAAAAGGCAACGTGTCATGCAATGGCTCTGATTTATCTATGAAGTAGGGCCTGAAACGTAACTTAAGATTAATTTATTTTTCTTTTTGGGCAGCGTTATTGACGAATGCGCCGAGTTCTGATATTTCCCGGGATCGCCTTCTTGCGTGAAGTGGCGGTCTGGAGGAAATTTGTGCATCTTCCCGAGACGTTAAACGTCCCGCTGTTTTGTCAATTGCGTAATCATGCACCGCCGAAGCCGATGCATGCACGCGCAAGTCCTTCTAATCCTCCTCTGCCCGGGCATCGCGAGATATTCACTCCGCTGCGCATGATGCATGCCGGGATTTTGTTGCAATCTCGGAGGTGGCAGCCCTTGGGGGCCACGGCTCTCTCGCGCGCGGCGCCTCGGCCCGTCTTTTTTTTTATTAACGCAATAAATTCCCGTGCGGATTTCGCATGCGGAAGGTCGCCGACGCGCATTATTATTATTATTATCTTAAGCTGCGGGAAGAGCAAAGGTGCCCCCCTGTGTAGTGTCCCGCCGGGTCAGAGGTCATTTGAGTTCAAACGGTTTTCATCCTTAAACGTGCGCTCGTGGAAATCCCTCACCTATACATCAACATTTGCCTAACGTGGGACGACTCCCGGCACTTTGCCGTCTCTCCCTGGGGCGCATATCAATTTGCGGGCCGGTGTGCAAATGCCTGCCAGAGACAGTTCGGAGCGAGGCCACCCCGATGGTTGTTGCCGACAGCGGCCGCTGTGGTGGGAGCGCTCCGCTTTGATTCGATCCGTACGCGTGGACCCGCATCGGCTCCTCCCTCGTGTCAATCTACTGCTGGATGACGGTCCCCCCTCCTGCCACCCCCCCCCCCCTTACATGGCTCTGTGGGTTCACTGGTTAGGGCGCTGGCGCAGCCAAGCGCCAGCGCGTTCGCCGCTTGTTGAAGAAGTTCACGGCTCGGATCCAACGGACCCCCTGGTTAATACTGCGGGTGTAACAGCCGTAGTTGTAATAATGCGACTACTGCATGCCGTCCGTTTCATGAGCAGTGGATGTTAAAGATCCCGTGACGTCGTTGACAAGAGTAGGCCATTGTGTGCTGGCGTCAGGGTCCAAATCGGCCAAATAAAAATAATCACTGCAAAGTACTCAATTGGGACTATAGACATTGCAATAATCATCGCCCCCCTACTGGCAGACGAACGCCCCAGGTCAATCGCAAATGAGACTCAACCTGCTGTCTAGAGTTCTCATCTGGTTAAACAAAATAAACTTGAAAAATACTTAATCATAATCATCATCATCACTGCAGTCTTCCATAAGATTATTTACATTCTGGTTGGTGAATGTTGCCACGTGAACACATCACCATAAAATATAATGCATCATCATCGTTATAATCTGTTTCGTGCAGAATTACGACGCATTCTAACGGCAACGAGAGCATTCTTCAACATTCAGTGGCAACAGTTGAAAACGAAACCGAATATAATTTCCGTAATGTGTTTTTCTTCCCAACTGTGGATCGCAAGGATCAAGACCAAATTAAATTTAAGACCAATCACACAAATCAATCAATGAGTAAATAGAAATGTGGCCACATTTACTTCGGAGAAATTGTGCTATTCTTCCCTTAATCCTGTTGGGCTCACTGCACGCGATGGGAACATTGGTCTGGTGGGAATAACCCTCCAATCTGGTGAGAAAAAAATGCGCCCGGCTTCCGCTTCGCTCTGCGAGAAAACATCGTTCTCGATAGAATATCTCCACGGCGTCTCGACCGATGCATGGAAATAGGAAGCCATTATCTCGGACTCACTCATTCCAGGGATAAAGGGAGCCTGGGTTAGATACACGTGTCGTTTTTCATGATCAGTGCTTCGAGGTTGTTGGCATAACTATCGAGTGTGCAGGCGGTGCACCTTCGCTTGGGGTCATGGGTCAAAGCAGCCCCGGTGCCTGGCTACGAATATGGAGAACATTGGGCAGGTAGACCCGTTTTATTCCTTTCGCCAGAGACCATGACAATCGCGCTACGCCACCGCCACTGCTCTGAGATTACAGTGATGTCGTCGTTGCCTATGCTGGGGGTGCAATAGATGTACAGTACAATGGCGCGCCATCCCTTTCTCCTCCATCCTCCACCAAGTGGATAGATTGTAGCGATTCTCAAGAATAAATTATATTTTGTGCCCTATTATACTGTCTTGTTTGCTCTGCCTCGTTAATTTTAACTGCTGAGAGGTAACATTGTCATATAATTTGCATAAATCGTAAATTATACATTCTTACGCATACGATTTGATGTCTGCACGGTACAGGTCAGCATCGATTTTAATTAATTAGACACGTCATTGTTTCCATGTCCAGTGAGCGCACATGTCAAACATGTCAATCTCGTCAGCAATTGTTGTTGGGTCGATGTAACCGGATTTTAGTTCGCCGCAAACTTCCCTTACCCAAACACGATCGGTAAATATTTATTTACACCGGAGAAATCTAAATATGTTCCCACCAGTGAACTTTTGGTCCCACTAATTTATTTGCATCTGCAGGATAGGCTTAGGGCTTAACCTATAACATCAGCTTAACTGTGTATGCGACCAATCAACTTTGACTGATTAGTGCTAGGGCAGGTGATACTATAGGACAAAGTTAGTAGGACCAAGAAAATGTTATTTAAAAGTAAAACTAAACTGAAGGAACACTGAGCAAGGGTTTCAAAATAGGTTTGGAAAGGCGCCCTGAATGTCAGGTTTCATTTGCAAACGCATGGGTATAGTCTTGCATACAAATACTAATGACGTGGCGAGAAATAACCATGTACAAACATTAAAAAGTGGACCCAATACCGACAAATATTGGGACCGCCCCCCCCCCCCACCATTTCATTCATTTAACCAGAGACCATATTCCTATTGGCTGTGAGGAGGAATTCATGTTCATTCCAGGGGGAGCACATTCGGGGGTGTCGTGGTGGTGATACAGCCTGTTCTCCTATTACCCCGCATGTTGTTGTCATAACGCGAATTGGATATAACGCGATGATGAATATATTAGGGAACACATTTTATCATAACGCGGATGCGAATTGGATGTAACTTGAATGAGTGAACAGAAGTATGTCGCGCGAGAAGGGATCAGCGGTTGTACGGCTGCCTCGGCGTAGCATCCCACAACAAGGCGGCGGGATGCTGCTGGATGCCGCTAGATGCTCGCCACGCGCCTCAGTCGCTGTTCAGCCTGCGTCACGCATCTCGCGTGTTTCACCCTATCTTATATATTATCACGTGATCTTTCCATAACGCGGTGTTCTTGAGGGACACAACTACCGCTGGGTTACAGGAGAACAGACTGGACATGCTTTCTCCGGCACCGAGAAGCGATTGGGTCGGTGGCCACCGCGGCACGGAACAAAGCGCGAGCAAGCCATGCGAGTTGCCCTGAGCACGTGCAGGAGATTCCACATTCTCATTGAGGCCGGCCGCTCGAGTTCGATTCCTTGCCATTGGCTCATATCAGCGGCGGGAGATATAAAAATGGGGTCCCTAGCACCCCCGGCCCTTAACCGGCTCGAGCTGGCCAGGGTGGTGAAGTATTTGGTCAGACAACCCTCACGATCAATGTGACGAGGGGAGACGTCTTCATTTAGCAATGGAGTTATGGAGGGGTGCACATTATTACTGTGATCCACTTGTGTTTCGAGTTCGCCCTCGAGATCTGATGACTTCGCACGATTTGGATGTAATTTCAACATGAGATTATTTTCTGATACTGTGGGGCCTGGTTTAATTCCGGCCAGGTCAGCCTTGTTCAATGTACCCCGAAGATGCTTTCGCACGAGGCACGCCACGTGCACTAGAGCTCTCGCTATGGTTGAGGCCGCCCGTGCCGTGCACACCGCAGTTGACCAGCCACCTGCTAAAAACAACCAATCGGGGAGGCATTCTCAGCCTCGCTGTGGTGGTTGCAAGACCCCTAGTGGCTGCACGGGTGACCAGGTTCGTACAGGCGGTGATTCTCACCGTGTGGATGCGCCTGTGTCGTGATCGTAGGGATTAACGTTAGCCGTCAAAACAACAGGTGGTTCCCTAAATAGTGTACATTATATATATGTAAGGGTTGTACAGCGTCATACTAATTCGTGAAATGTTTGAGAATGATTGTTTGCAGCGCAAATAAATAATAACCACTAAAATCCCGTGGCGATATTAAAATGCAAATGATCCTTCGTCGGGGATCGAAGTGTCACGCGGCATAGTTGCCAGAGCAGTTTACGGACGTGGTCAAAATAAAACAAAGTAAAAAAAAAACTACTCACTGATTATGTCACTGGAAGGAGACGTGGCAATCATCGCCCCCTGACTGTGAAAACGTGGCAGGACCCTCCTGACAAAAAGTCATGGGACTCACTGAGGCTTTGCTGGGTAAATAAGCGTAGGCATTACAACTGTGGTAAAATTGCGCCCAAACTAAGCGGCGGTTGGACATCGTACCACCCCTCAGTGTACCACCCCTCAACATACCACCCCTCAGTGTACCACCCCTCAGCGTACCACCCCTCAGTGTACCACCCCTCAACATACCACCCCTCAGTGTACCACCCCTCAGCGTACCACCCCTCAGTGTACCACCCCTCAGTGTACCACCCCTCAGCGTACCACTCCTCAGTGTACCACCCCTCAGCGTACCACCCGTCAGTGTACCACCCCTCAGTGTACCACCCCTCAGCGTACCACCCCTCAGTGTGCCACCCCTCAACGTACCACCCCTCAGCGTACCACCCCTCAGCGTACCACCCCTCATCGAGGCTGCTCTAATCCATCACCTTTCTTCGACCGAGATGAAATTACCAAATGTCTATTTGCTTCTCCCTGCACATTAATATTTCCAGAAATTAAATAACAAACCCCACATTAATCCTGAGCTCCTCCTAATCCACCCCGTTCCGGCATTGCTCGATTGCCCGCCGGTTTTTTTTTTGTTGCACGAAAGCCGCGAGATTTTCATCTATCAATCATGCCGCTCCATCCTTGGCAGGCTCGGCCGGGCCATCGTAATGACTGTTTAACAAGGCGCCAGTTGAACCCTGACCAGTCGGATATCTCAGATTCGCGGCCGCAAACAAGCAGCTGCTAAAAATATGGCAGGCAAGCCGAGCGCTCGCGCGCACGCGGACACGCGCGCACGTGGACACGTGGACATGCGGACACGCGGACACGTGGACATGGGGACACGTGGACACGCGGACACGTGGACATGGGGACATGGGGACACGCGTGCGGCAACAAGATCTGCACCGCCGCCCACTGCGCCACCCGTCACCTGCACGCCCGTCGTTTGCGATCAGGGTTTTGTTTTTTTCCCCGCTGGAGGACTTCATCTTTGGCGAACCCGTGGGCTCACCGCCCAGCGAACGACGTTTCGTTCCTCTGCGTAATTTTCCAGGTTGCGATTCGGTTGGGGCAAATGGACGCTTCGAGGGAACGTAAAGGTTCATTTGAGTCCTTGTCGAATCTGCCCTATTTAATTTGGAATTCAAACTGCAGAGGGGGCTTAAAATTACCTTTACAAAATGTCCGCCTGGTCAAAGACATCATTTGAAAAATCCACTTAAATGTACGATTGCATTTTAAGTACATGTCAGGGCAGGGCAGTAAGTCGCAAATTAAACGGACATAATTGTTACGTGCTTAATGCCCTCATAATTGCATACAGAAAGGAACAAAAGCACTCCTCTAAAGTCCGCATCAAAATTGATTCTGTCAGTGGAAAATGCCAGCATCTGTGCCCCCCCCCCCCCCCGTTGTGCTGCATGATTATTACGACGACGACGACGACGACGACGACGACACAGCCAACACACCGACGCTGCCTGCCGCCGCACGGAGAGGGCCTGTCATGCTATCGGACCACTTTGTTAGCCGCGCTCTGAGCCGTCCCCGGCTCTGTCGGACAGCGACGTCCGTCTCCCCGTGCAGGAGGCACGCGCCTCTCTCGCTCTCTCTCGGCGGGTGCTCCGAGGTGTTGATAAGTAAACACACTCTCGATTGTAAACGGCCACACGTGTTTCTACCCGAAGAACGCCTCCACCCAAAGTGACCCGCTGAATGTACCCGATCTGGTCACACCTCTGAAGCCAAGCAGTGTTCAGCCTGGCCAGCACTTGGATGGGAAACTGCCTGGTGAATACCAGAGATGAGGCAGGTCTGGGCTGCGAGGTGACCAGGAGATTACAGTACAGCAATGGATTCCTGAATCGATCTGTGTGGAACTTTTGAGTGTAACTCTCTCTGCACGTGCTGGATTTCTCTGGATTCTGCTCAAGTTTTCCTCCCGCATGCAAGACACCTGTGCATGCACACCGCGAAACATCCTCACGCAGGATCCTCGTGAGAAACGCTCTCGAGACTCGGTGGAGCTCTCCTGGATGATAAGACGGCACTGTTAAATTTCGATTTAAAGCTTTCGTGACTGCAGGGATTCATCTTCTTGGTTCTTTCGGTAAAGTCACGTAGAAGGGAAATAATAAAATAATAAAACATAATAAAATAATTATCGCGACGTTTCGGCCACAACGGGGAGACAGCGTCTTCAGCTGAGGACGGCTGCTTGCGTTGTGGCCGAAACGTCGTGAGAATTATTTTATTATGTTTTATTTTTATTATTTTATTATTTCACTTCTACGTGACTTTACCGAAAGAACCAAGAAGACGGCACTGTTACTCACGTTATGCGTTTTGGGGCTCCTAGTGCACGTGGCAAAGAGAGCAACCGATTGCCCGAGTGATCCATCCCAGAACTCGTCTTCGATCTAATGCAATCCTTGCGCCGCTCTGCAAGCAGCACAGCTGAGCTCCACTTCCCTCCCAAGGTGCCCTTATTTCCACAAAGCTCTTTAAACAAAGATAAAGATCCCCCGTATAACCTGCAATATACTGTTGGGGGAAAGTGCTGATAGCGAGTAGCACCTGTCATGGGCAGAACACATCGACATGTACACATCGCAACCGGTGCAAACAGTTTAAGGCCGAGTTGACCTAGAGGAGGGTTGGGGCCAGTTCAGATATTTGTGACTCATGTTAGTGGTGAGCAGGAATGAAACCCGGGGCACCGGGTTCATAGCGCAGTGCTCTCCCCACGGCACTTCCCACACGCGCGCACTCACACACTCACACTGCGAGTGTTTGCTTGAATGTCATATTAATATTAGTGTACCTATTCTTTAAAACTTGGACAAAGAATGTAATAACACTCAATAAACAATAACCAAGGCCCTGCGAATGCATGGCATCAGTAAACAAGTAATAAAGCAGCAGGCATTCAAAACTAAATTCCCTTCAAATTCGGTTCCGATTTCACCCGGTTCACCAGCACGAGGCATCTAAATTGGATTTGTTAAGACGGACTTTGCTTTGGCTTGGAAGAAAAAAAAAAGAACGGCACGCGAAATTCAGTCAATGGTTGCATAGAATTTGATATTTACCTATTGCTTTTATCAGTGCAAATATCACAATGCAGCAAAACGACACAAAAAAACGCCAAAATAGATTTCCACCCGGGCGGGAACGAGCAGCAGAACGGCAGAACACGTTCGTATTTAAGGGCTTGTCCCTTGGAATATAAGGGCTTGTCTCGTGGAATTTTGCCTCACTTGATGCAGTAAATTTAGCTGTGCCGGTCCCACCTGATGACGGAGACTTGTGTTGCCTCCGAAACGTCGTGATTTATTATTTTATTTCTATTATTACTTCTATTAATTTTATTTGTATTTTTTACCTACGTGACTTTACCGAAAAAACCTAAGAGTATGAATCCTTGCAGTCACGAAAGCTTCAAATCTAGAACGAACACGTTCGGTTAGAGGGGGCCACGCTCTGTCACCCAAGCCGCAGGCGTCTGTGCCATTTGTCGTTTGTTTCCCCTCGGAGACTCAGCTGCAAACGCACCAGACGCCCTTTCTCCGGGACGGAACCGTCGCATGGATGGAATTTCTCCAGACAAAATAAACACAGCGTTGGAAAAAAATGCGGATAGGGTTTTACCCTTTCTGGAAATAAAACAGGTGTTAAGATGTCCTTTGGTTCTTTGGGTAAAGTCACGTAGGTAGAAAATAATAAAATAAAAATAATAAATTGATAAAGAAACAAAAACTCCCGACGTTTCCATCGCAACACAAGCGGTCGTCATCAGGCGGAGAGAAAAAGGGGGGGGGGGGGAGGGCAAGCCTCCAACTGCAACTGTTTATGAAGGCATGAAATTGCGCCCATTTCAAGCCTTTTTAAACAGTTGGAGGCTTGCCCCCCCTCATCTCTCCGCCTGATGACGACCGCTTGTGTTGCGATCGAAACGTCGTGAGTTAAATTTTTTTTTTATATATATATTTTATTCTTTTCTATCTACGTGACTTTACCGGAAGAACCAAAGAATATGAATTCCGGCAGTCACGAAAGTTTTAAGTCAGGTGTTAAGATGTTCAAACACCAAATACTGTAGATACATTTTTGCCATGCATCAAGCCTACTTTAACCACACACATATGCTTTGATAGTATATGCATTGACTTTGAAACTTATTGGCCTACACCAGAGACAGTCTTCTTTATGGCCTTGTCTCACCGGTGTCAGACCAGAGAACGCCAAAAGGCGAACGGAACAAAGAGAATGCCACTATCAGAGTATTTATGAGCTCGGGTTGAGCAGTCATCAAATGATTTATCAAATGGTTAATCATTTTGATACTGTCAAAAAGGGCCCATAGACAAACTAAACAAGCTTGTGCCGGTTCGGCAGAGACGCCCACGTGGAGAAACTTCACCCGGGCGCCGGCACCGCCGCCGAGTTTGGCGATGGGCCCCCCCCAGCCCCCCCCAGCCCCCCCCCCAGCCCCCCCCAGCCCCCCACAACGCTCGTGGCAGAGACGCCCGCCGCGGCCGTTCCCAGCCGCCGAGTTATCGCCGACGGAGAGATTTGTGCTGAGGCTCCGCAGTTTAATCCACTCTTTATCCCATGCGGGACATTGCGTCTGGATAAAATTAACACCGGACGCGTGTTAATTGCGCATAGCCGCACCTAATTAGGAAACTTTCCGCGGCACCTGCGCAGCATGTCATGTTGGCCGCATAGACGGGACAATGCCCCGATATCTGCTGGGAGGCAGGGCAGGAGGGCCGAGCCAGCCAGGGCCCCTGGGAGAGCAGAGCAGCCTCCGCGTAGCGTCACGGCTGGCGCAGGCCTGGGCTGCAGTGGGTGAGTTGCTCACTCCCGCTGAAAGCGAAATTCCCCTTCTATAAATTCTCAGCGGGAGATAAAACAACGTTGCACAACGTGTACGGAGCTGAACGCGCGTTCGATACGGGCGGATCGTTTCGTTACTTATTCTGCTGAGCGTTTCACGTTTGTTTAAAGTTTCGCATTGGCTGTGTCGTGCCCCCCCCCTGCCCAGAGTATTGTGAGCCCCCCTCCCCGCTGATGTACGACAGAGACTTGGGAGTGTGGAAAAGTTTGATTGGGCTTAAACAAAAGTCCTAATTTGGTATTTACAAGGAAAGGTTAACAACATATAAAATCCCAACACAACTCCGCAGAATGGCACATCAACATAGCAAACAGTGGCACTCTTTAATTATGCATTCCTGTGCTTGTGAGTGTATACATCGAAATGTATACATATATAAAATACACAAATGGTTACGAAAAAACTCCCTTATAATTGGCAGAGCTTCCAACCAGATAACTGTAAATAAGTAATGTCATAAAACTTCATTTCACTTTTCACAGCGCTTGACACGAAACATCGAGTTTAAAGCGAGCCCGACTTCCTCGATAAAACGAGGGAGGATTATCCACCTCCAGAATCCTCATTTAGGCAAATTACAAAAACAGCAGCAACCGCAAAGCAATGCCGAGGAACGTTCTCAAAATGCATGAGAGATATCAGCCATCGGTTCAGCAGCATACTTTATATTCAGGAAAATAGGCCCAATTGGCGCTGCACGTATAAACCAAGCAGCAGTTGCCTTTATTTAACCAGGTGAGAACCCGTTGAGGATAATGGGCCAGATTCACATCTTGAGAAAAATGCCGAAAATTTCCATGGCCTTGGCGATTCGTTCCGGAAAATCAGGCACAGAGGGAGCGTTCGGCCACATGCAAATTGACTGCGTCGCGTTTTTTTTTTGTCCTAAAATTTGGGGGCGGATTTTGGCAGCTGAAGGGCGAAACCGCCACATTGATTTGCTGCATTGTCGGCGATGGAGACATCGGCACTTGGTCGCCAACAAAGAAAAAACTCTCGGACGTAATGGAACATTCTGCAAAAACGTAGATTGGGTCCAATGTCTCCTTCACGAGAAAAACCTCGTCTAAATGCAAAAGGGGTACAGAAATAATGCCATGTGCTATAAAGAAGGGCCATTGCCCGAAACGTCATCCTGAAAATATATGTTTTCTCTCAAGGCCATGGAAATGTTAACTTAATGTCCTTTCTATTTACTGAGGAAAGCCTCGACGAGTCTCAAGACTCTTTTGCTCACCAGGGTCCTGCGTTTGGCCAATTGAAGTGAAAACAAGACACCGTTCTACCGCCATCTCAAGGCCGCCTGGCAGCCCAAGCCTACACCACCTGAAATTCCCAGGCGGCTACCCATCCAACTAGTCGCCAGGCTCAATCCGACTTAGCTTCTGAGATCCGGAACATTCAAGGTAACATTTGTGGCAGGAGGCATCTCTGCCCAGCTCTGCTCTAAGTGCGCCTCACCAGTGCTGGCTCTGGCCAAGGTAGTGAGTGACTGCTGGTTGTTTCTCATGCGTGATGGACATTAAACGTTGCCTAATCTTAATTTGCCTGAGTGAGGGCACAGCACCGGGCCTGCAATTGGGAGTCACATCTCCAGCGGAAGCTTGCAGTGTCCTCTTTGTGCCATGTAAGTAAAGGTGCAACCCTGCAATTACTTGCTGATGCCACTCCTGTCAGGAGGGAGCTCTGGAGGGCCACTCTTGCACACAGGCCAGACGTCTTGGAAGAGGTAGGAGCGCCAACACTTTATCCCCACCACATGCAAACCTGCCGGTAGACCAACCGGGGGGATGAACCCGTTTAGGCTGCTGGGTGGACACAGGCAAGGTGGGTTTAGGAAACGCGCACCGTTGTTTCAGCTGCTGCGCCAAGAGATGAAGTTGAACCGGTGACCTCTCTGTGTGGCAAGTCCGGCGCACTGATAACCATTAAGCCACGGCAGAATCCTTTGCGGTAGATAATGTCCCATGCACTTGGAAGACAGGTTGTCAGAGGGGAGAGCTGCTCCAATGACGCATGTGAATGCTCTTAATATGGTAATGCGCCGAGTAATATTCTATTCTGGAAGCAAGCACTATTATCAGGCCGCAACATCATTAAACAATAAAAAGACCACCCATCAATGACCTTTAACGGCTAACCAGGCGAGAGCCTATTAAGATAACAAGCCTCTTTTGCAACGGAAACCTCGTGTGAACGAGCAGAAGTTACAGCAGTACGTAAGTAATAAATATGCGCAGACCAGCGTGGTGAAGTATGGTCAAACCCCCCCCCCCCCCCCATAAAAAAAAACTTAACGTGAAGAGCGGATTGACAAATCCCTGTAAATCATTTTACTGATTCAACGAAAACAAAGAGGTGAGTAAAAAAACGGTACAATTTAGTGTCGTTGGAATTACCATTTTAATAAACTAAATCACTGGGGAAAACAACAAAAAACCATACGATCTTAAAAGTAACACGTGTCGTGACATCGCTGGATGTCAACGTGTTGTGTGCAGTGCCGGCCCTAGAGGGGCCCAGTGAGTGCTGAGTGATTGAGCTGGATGGCACCACGCTTGGCGTGCAGTGCCGGCCCCTACAGGACAGGGTGTGGGAGTGCTGGCCGTAGGATTGGGGTTACTCGAGGCCATGGCACTCTGGTTGACCCGGGAGGACACGTGACCGGTTAAGTCTACAAAGGGGCCCCAAGTGGGGGCTAGGGGTGGTCACGTGGTCGGGGTCGAGATCCTGCTCGAGGATTCTAGCAGATGGGCGTGGCCAAGGGCGGAGCCGGCCACGCCGCAGAGAATATAAGCCGGGTCCCCCAGAGGGATCGGCGTTGTTGTTCATCCTGAAGAAACCTTCGTCTACGCTCTACCGAGTCTCCAACACGTGGACCTGGACCTGAGCTGTGGTCCCGGTCCGTAGTAGCAGTTACGTTGTGACTAGTGTAGTTAGCCTGGTGACTAGTGTAGTAACTAGTGTAGTTAGCCTGGTGGTCACCACCTGGCTAACTACACCAGTCACGTGGTAACTAGTGTAGGCAGCCTGCTGGACACCACCACAGGTTGTAATTCTGTTAAGGGGAAAGTTACCCCGTGTGTTGGAACTGAATAAATGTGTTGCCTCCAAGTCTACGTCTGCGACTCAGTTGAACCCATTCCACATGTACCAGTTGTACATTTACGAGCAATAAACGTAGTGACGCCTGCTTAGGCTGACGGGCTCTCATCAGGGCCGCTGTGTGTCTGCGTCCTGCAGAAACACCAGACGCGCTTACCCGGAACGCCCTCGGCAGGCCAGAGAGCGCAGCTGCTGATCGTCACGAGGAACGTGAGGCGCCAAGTTGATGCGAGTGCGAGAAATCGGAGCTTACAGCTCCCCTACGAACAGATGTCCGTCGCTCACAGAGGGCCCAGCCGCGCGCAATCGACGATGACGCCGACGCGCGCTACCTCTGTGGCCGGGTAGCCGCTGGCCGCCAAGGTCGACGTCGACAAGTAGCCGACGCCGCTCGGCGGGGCTTGAACAGAAAACGTTCCAGGTGGCCACTCGAGCCCGAGACGGCGACGTGCGTGGCGAGTCGCGAGGGCTGCAGCGACAGGCCGCCCGGGCACGTAGCGCCAACGGGTGGAGACATTGTCCTGGTCGTCGGCGCGGGCAGAACCTGGCTGACACGAGGTGCTGGCCGGTGGAATGCCATTGTGGGATTCGATCGGTGATTATGCGAGGACCCACGGCGGCCTGCGTGCTCACCCTCCACACGCATGCTCGGGTGTCGCGCGCGCCGTACGCGCCTGACGATTGCTGAACGCGTCCCACTGCTCGACAGAAGACGCACTCACATTGCTGTCGAGATCTTTCGTGGGTATGCGAATACGCTCGTGCTTTCCCCGTGACATGGAGAGCGCTGATCGAGACAGAGATCGCACGCGCGTGTGTGTATGTGTGTGTACATGTGTGTGTGTGGGTGTGTATGTGTGTGGGTGTCCCGTGTGCTGAGCAGTGGCGCAGTGACCAGCATGCTTTGCTAACATCAGTGCTGCATGGTAATAGAACAATGACCTTCTCCCTAGGAGGGCTAGTGGAACAGCGCAGCACTATTATGACAACAGAGCGCTCCGGATGGTAACACTTCGTGTTAAACGTTTCAGATGTGGATCCGAATCGATCGGCGTTCGCTACGATGTCCGGCGTTTTGGCTCCACGTCGGAGATTTAAATTCCTGAAGAGGCTCCCAGCATGTGCAGCGAAACGTTGGACATCGTACCGAACAACAAACCTCTTACAGAGTCGGCCGTAATATGTCCATTGTGTGCAGTGCGTGTGTGGACATTTAAATCCACATACAACAATCGGAGGTGTTGGTGCTGGGAGTGTCACAGTACAAAGGGTCTCTCGGTCCAAGGGCGTTGCGCGAGTTTCAGAGGAACTGTAAATATGCGTGTCATCTACAGTCAGCTATTCAAATATTTGACAGTGGATGTAATTTCCAC
The DNA here is from genome assembly GCF_964198595.1 of Lampetra fluviatilis. Classification (NCBI taxonomy): domain Eukaryota; kingdom Metazoa; phylum Chordata; class Hyperoartia; order Petromyzontiformes; family Petromyzontidae; genus Lampetra; species Lampetra fluviatilis. Next base: position 1,016,725 of record NC_136305.1, read on the forward strand.
GTTCAGCGCAATTTGTTTTCCAATAATGGATTGAGTTTCAGTTCCCGGAACGTAAATGCAAACATAATCCTCCCTTGCAAAGTGTGGTACACCCAACGTGGGTAGGCCAAACGACCTCTAACGATAAAAACACAGAACAGGAATGAGATGTACACAATAGTTTCTGTGCCTCCCCACACCGTGTGGGTCATGAGGGTCATTTGACCATGCTTCCCCACGTGGCTCAGTGCAGGTTGGTGAAGGCGGGGTGGGGGGGGATGTGGACGCAAAGCAGTACAGTACAACGATGGACTTTGCTGCACTGCCCCCATTTGCTGCCCTCCACGCGGCAAGCGCAGGAGACCGCAGCGGTGCTGCGGCTCGTGGCGGATCCCGTCCACAAACCGCGCCCGCCGACGTCGCAGAAGCCGGGCCCAGACCGCGCGCCCGTCACGGCACAAGCCGCGCAGCGCCCGAGAGGGCCCAGCGAAGCCACGCGGCGACCATGACCGCGGCGGAACGGAGGAGGAGGACAGCGGACGGGGGACGCGGCGGGGATTTCGGATAATTCACGGCTAAAACGACACGACCGGCAGCCCTTGTGTGCTCGATCGCATTCTATCAGCGGCTCACGAGGTGTCACGCTTTAAAGCCACCGTTCTATTTTGGGTTGCGCGAGTCGAAAGAGCGAGTCGCGTGCACGCATCTTCGAGATAAGACACTGAAAGAGAACATTTTTGTTTCTTCACTCGCCGCCCACAGCGCGGCAGTGTGGAATATTTAGTTGAACCAAAACACCATCGCGAGCAGCCTTGTGGGTAACTGCATCTGTCTCGCTCATGCGCAGCAGGTCCTTCACGACAGCATCCAAGCGCTGGATTGCAAACGAGTAAACGACCATCGCATGTAAAATGTCACAAGCGCACGCTATCCGAGTGCTGTGCCATCTTCCATCACACGTTATCAGACACCAAAGTACGAGTTCATCTCGTGGCACTCATAACTCGAGCCACGCAGGCGCTCGCTCGCACGCACGCACGCGACGAGATTGCGTTTCCACACCGCCCTTCGAGCGGGCGGTGTGGAAAAACATTAAGAGATAAGACAACTCCAACGTCAACAATCACGGCAACACACACACATGCGCTGTCATTCCTCGAACCAAACGATACAATGTCTTTCCGCAAACAAACCAAAAAGGATAACAGCGCTCAGAAATAAAAGAGATTCCTTTGATATGCCACACGTGGCTTCAACAAACAGCCCCAGCCGAATACGACAAATAGCGATATCCATTATTCAGCCGAGGGTGGGCAAAGGCCCCCCCCCACCCCCGGGAGTGTCTGGACTCAAACCGGAGCACTCGCGCAGAGAGCGGCACGGAGCAACCTGGCGAACAGCTGGCGGCAGCAGCCGCAGCAGCGTCGCGAGTGTCGGCGATGGTTCAGTGAGCGGTGGGGGCGACTGTTGAGTCGCTACTGAATGGCGTAGGCATCGTTACTAACGAGGAGGAGGATCTCGGTAGCAGCAGGGCCATGCCAATGCGGACTCTCGGATGCATGGCTACAGATGCATTCACAGATGCGCGCGTGTGTGTGCATGTGTGCGTGTGTGTGCGTGTGCGTGCTTGTGTGTGTGCGCGTGTGTATGTGTGCGTGTGTGTGCGTGTGTGCGTTGCCTAAGGGGCCATCCATTTAGTAGGTACGCAAAAATCTGTCAAAACTTGAACCCTCACACCCTCGCTGTACGCACTCGGACTTTTTACACCCCCCCCCATCACGAATCCTATAGAACGGCCGATATTTAATCCACGCAGAAACGATCAAGGATGAATAATATTAACGTGTTTCAGATAGTCCACTGACAATGTAAGTACGCAATGTAGACAAATTATTATCGAGGCTTCACTCCCTTCCCGTTTCCTGTGCGTACGTATATTGTCAGTAGACCCCTCATACGCAAGCGTACGCGTTTGGGTAACCCCCCTCTCCCCTCCATGCGTACGTACTCAATGGATGGTCCCTAACCGCACTTGCCCCAACAGTCGGTTAAGGCTATAGGGGGGATCTTTGTCTTTGTTGTGTGTATCGTACCTCTCATATGTGCTAGTTAACAGCATCTCCAACAGGCTGCGTAGGCCTGTGCAGGACACATGGGGTGTGTTTGTTCTTGAAGTGCATGCATCAGCTTCCACCAAGACAAAACGTGCAGCTGTAATCATTGTATGCTAATGGACATCATCAGCCATGATCATCCACTGCTGCTTGAAGACCTCCTCAAGCCGTCGCCGTCTCTAAAACGCGACAATGTGGTTATCCACCTTCCTTGGGAATGGTACAATAATTGAATTTGGATTCGTGCCACCCGACAGCAAACAATATCATTCATAGCGCGAGCACATTCCCCCCTCCCAAACGTGTCATGTAGCGAGACGAATTGTGCATTCGGAACTCATGCAGTGATGAGCTGCTGCATCAACCTATGTTAGAAAGCAGCTGACTAACGCAGTCACCACACGAATTCAACACGAGGTCCGTTCCAGTGACCATTTGTATTAATGTCTTGTGAAGAAGGGCCATTTTCCGTAACGTCGCTTATTATATGTTTCCTTCTAAGGTCAGATTGTTGTCGACAGACGTTTTGAGTTTGCTGTGCTTTTTTTAATTATTACTATTTTAACGAAACAATTTTTTTTAGCAGGTAAGGCCCACTGAGCTATGTAACTCTTGTTCAGAAGCGACCTGGCCACAAATGACAGCTCAAAGAAGTGGCTTATCAAGTAGAAATTTATAGCAGCCAAATACTCTAAACGCATGTTTCTAAACTTGGAGGGAGAACCCGGAGAAAAATCCACATGACCACGAGGAGGGAGACACGCAAACTCCCAATATACAGCAGGCGTCAGGGTGGGGATCGAACCCACGACCTCCTGACCACCATGCGGGGTAGTTAACATCTCCTAGCCACCGCCGCACCGGGCGACACACCAATATTTTGTTACTTCTCAGAGCTGGAATTTAGTGAACTTGATAAAAAAAAAATTCTTATTTGCAGTGCTGATGTGCAGTTATTGGTAACTGGGCTGAGACCATCAACTCGGCATCCTTGAGAACTCTTTTTTTCGTCACGTCGCTGCTTTTATTGTAACCGACGATCTCAGCGGTGTCAGCTCAGCATTGGAAGTATTTCAATAAAAGCAACCGATTCCGACGTGAAAGTGCCTTTGGACCGGAGCTCATCTCCACCTTCATCATTTAATGTGGCAATCAATGCGCTCGCTCAGCGGTGGGCGCGGGGACGGGAGAGTGGGCCGGAAATTCATGTCCCTGTTCCTGCAGCCTCTTTGCAGGTGAAACCCAAACTCAAACCCGGAAAGGCGACGTCAACAGTGTGCCGAGTACGCCGGCTTTGACGCGCTGCCTCGCGCTTCACGGCTGCAGGGCTCCTGCAGCCAGGAGTTGATGGGCCACTGTGCGTCGAGCCCGTCATCACATGGAGGTGAATCTCTCGATGACAACGGCAATCAAATAAGCAGATGGAAAATCACGAGAAATACGCTTCGTCTTGACGTCATAATACGGCCAACGCTCACAAACCCCATTGGCAGCAGCTGCCTGAGCTCTAGGCGTGATTAAATCCCCGCTCTACAGAATGCTCGGGGGGGGGGGGGGTTCACGGTCTCTCACGAACGTGCCGACTTATTTTAGCACAACTTCAACTCCGGGCAGCAGCTTATTATTATTATTTATACGGAGCAGGGCCTGCACAAAGAATTGAGCTCAATGGGCGCTGCCGTGTCAGCCCCGCTGAGTAGATAAAACATGTTTGGATTGAGACTAGGCTCTAAAAAAGCTGTCTCGGGTGTGGACCAATCAATTTCAAGGACAGTGCATACATGATCAGAGTTGTGTTTTTTGTTTGCATTCCGACCGCAGGTATTGTGGTCAATGCAAACATGACTCCTTGTAAAAAAGGTGTCAGTTTTGTTGCCAGATAAAAGGGTAAAAAACTAATTATCATATTTTGCTACTGGCAAAGGAGGTTCCAATGGCATGTTTGGATTGCTAAGCCTAAACTATACTCTATGTTTTATCTTCTGAGGTAAGGCCTACTGAGTTATATAACTCCTTTTCAGAGGCGACCTGGCCAACAATGATTGGTCAACAAAGTGGCTTATCATCACGTGGACATTTTATAGCAGCCAAACGCTCTAAACGCGCGTTTCTAAATGTGGAGGGGAAAACCGGAGGATCCGGAGAAAAATCCACGTGACCACAGGGAAAGAGACACGCATACTCCAAATAAATAGGCGTCAGGGTCGGGATCTAACCCACGACCTCCTGCATACCAGGGGAGGTAGTTAACATCTCATAGCCACCGTGGCAACCCCCCTGCACTTCAGGCAGGACGGGCACAATGGGGTGGCAACGTTGTGCAGTACTTTCTTTGGTAGTTTCATTGGTGGTTCACCGATGACTGGACGGAGGTAGATTTATGAAATAGTGCGATGGTGGCTTTGCTCAATTGGAGGCACACGTGGGCACAAGGGGGGGGGGCACGGTGACACCGAGCACCGAGAGTTTCAGAGAACAACGGGAGAGGGAACGTCCGGGGACACTCCCCAATGTTTAGGCACTGACTCATGACAAGGCAGGGGCTGATCAACAATAAAACAATGATGTACCATCGACTATTAAACAGTAAACAAACAACCATTTGACTATTCTTTGGTTATTTCGGTAAAGTCACGTACATAGGTACAAATTAATAAAACTAATAAATATAACATAAGCAAAAAACTACGACGTTTCGATCACATCACAAGCGATGGTCTTTCCTCCTGCTGACGATCGCTTGTGTTGTGATCGAATCGTCGTAGTTTTTTGTTTATTTTATATTTATTATTTTGATTAATGTGAACCTATCTACGTGACTTTACCGAAAGACCCAAAGAATATGAATTCCTGCAGTCACGAAAGCTTTAAGTCAAGATTGAACCATTTGACTGTGAATAATTTCGACGAAGTAGCCATGCATTTTTGCAATCATTGCTTGAAGGCTCAATCGTCAGCAGGTAATGCGTGCCTATGGCGACTGTGATAAGTCACGCACCGATTTACGAGCCCATGATAATGGCGTCTTTTACTGAATCTTATCTCTCGCCGGCAGCCGAGGAAGCTAAAACCACGTGCGCTCGGACCCTGCGCGCCGCTCGGCACATCACGAAACGCGACTGTTGCGTCGTCGTAATAATCCTTCTGAGCGAACGCTAGACCCCACGTTGGTAAAACGAGAGTCCAATCCTCGTTATGAATAATTAATCGGGGGCCCTGGTTCAGGGTGACTTTCTCCGCGCCCTTGTTAAAGTGATCCATGACCGGACCGTACGCTTCCCGTCTTCGGGGGAATTAGAAAACACCAGCGGCATTACATTACATACTTGTGTGGCGGAAATCCCTCGGCCTATCCGGTATCCGTTGTTGCGGGGTGGGTGCGTTTGCGGTGCGCGATTGCCAACCGCGCGGTTTGTTTAGCGAAGAGCGGTCGAAGCCGCTGCACAACCGCGAGTGCCTCGTTCAGGCACAGACTGCGAGCTGTCTGACCTTCGCGTGACTGGACCAAAAAGCACAGCCGCACTGGCCGATCGGATTGCAAAGAACTCGCCATTCTGCAAGGTGTGGCACACCTGCTGGTGCTGTGCCCCCGCACGCAATGGCCTTGAGGTAGCTGGGCATGGATTTGGAAGCAAAAGCAAAAGCTCATTTGATATTTTTCGATCATTTTCGCTCCCCATAAACCCATTGATCTTGTGGCTTTATTCTATTACCCGCTCCGAATGAGCACACAAGCATTTATTTTTATATTTTATTAAGTCTTCAAAATTGCAGGTGACATTACACTGACCTCCACCAAAGAGACCACAATCACGTTCTACGGCTGCCTCACTAAATGATCATCAGAATTAGTGAGACTGCCTTGACCGCTGCACTCATTCCAGCTGAGCGAGGTTGAAATGCACCGGGGCCGCCTGCGCGATGAGGAGGCATTTGATGGATGATTTCCAACCGATCCACGAAACCCGTAAAACGTGTCCACTCGTGTGTTCTGCCACTGACAGTGAAAAGCTACCGGTGACTCATATTTGGTGAAATTATCTTTGGTCACGTGCGGAATTTTCCGCCGGGCTTTGCAAATGATTATCGAGGTTACAGTGGATGAGCAGTTCTAATAACGGTGGATTGTTTGCTGAAACACTGGCAGGCATTGCGCTGGTGGTCGTGTATCTCAAGAGGTCAGAGCATTGCGTTGGCACCGCCCGGCCAGTAAACATCTGGATTTGATCAAATGGAGTTCTCAAGTGGAGTGAGTTGGTGGCCTGAACTCGGTTAATACATGACTGCACAAAATAACCATGAATTTGTTTTTTTCACTTGAACATATCGATTTAGCTGTTACCTAACAAATTATATCATAGTAGTGTGTGTGTGTGAATGTGTGTCCCCTACTGTATAAAGGATAAAAATGCCACTTGCAGGATGTTTCAGATCAAGCCCTGTGAGACATTTCTTACACATCTGCCCTCTGACCCACGTGGCGCACTGCTCCATGACATTTTCAAATGGAATCCTCGTCACATCGTGTGACATGATGCCTATAGAATACATTTGCAATCATATATATATATTTATATACTGAAGAAATATATGCATTAAAAAAAATAAAATGAAGAAACAGGCATTCTATTTTTGTACCTGGCGCCAAAATCAGAATCAAAATCTCTAAAATAAAATATAAAACTGCTTATCAGTTTCATTGGCAAAGCAAAATGTGCAATCGCTGTTAGTCACGGCACTTCTGAGTTTGCCAAGGGATTAATTTATATGCCGGCTAAGAGTCTTAAGATATTAAAATGGATCCGAATGTAAAAATAAACAGGAAAAAAATGCAGTGTCATGTTCAATGTGCCATCGCAAATGTGACTACGCCACCAAACCATCTTCCATTTCGCTTGAAATACGTCGCAAACGTGATGATAAGATGGCATGAAATTAAACAAACATCCGTACTGTCACCTAATTACATTTGTCAATTGCAGAAAGATAACTTATAAATGCGAGAATAAAACCATAAGGCTGCAATGTCGCATCGTTATCTTCGGTGTGGCCCGAGTCAGCGAAATTAGCTGCGGAGATAAGCGGTGAGAAAGCGGCACTTTGAGCGTAAGACGGCAGGGGCGTCGCTGACAACGCGTGTGGAGCGCCAGGCTGGCCGCTGCGTGACCCGGAGAGACGCCTGCAGACATTGAAACCGGCGGGTGAACGGAACGGAACGAAATGGCGGCATCAGCAGGTTGTCATATCCTGCGATGGGAGGGGAGAATAAATAAAAATCACGATTCTCGCTCGCTGCAAGGAAATCAAAACAAATCCAGCAGTACCCGACTGTCTGTTTAAACATCGGGTAGAGTCATAGCAGGAGCTTTTATCCATCAGCTTTGAATGAGTGAATGAGTGAATGTGTGAATGTGTGAATGAGTGAATGTGTGAATGTGCTCACGGACAAGCAAACCGGTCGAGCGGTTTGGGAAGCGACGTCGCGGTGCGACCATTCTGACGGCGAGCGCGCGGAGGAGACGCGATGCCTTCACGGCCGATACGACGGCTTGGGCCCTCCTGGCTTTGCACTCCGCCAGCGAGAGCGCACGACGGCCACGAGCCGCGTGAGACCGTCACGCGGACAACGCTAAGGGGGGCGTCGAACATCATTGGAACGATTGAACATCGCGCGCTGATGGTGGCGTGGGGGGAAAACCGCCCGCCGTTACTCAGTCCCCGGACACGTCACCAGGATCCGCGCCGTATCTTCCGAAGCTCTCGAGGGGACGCTGTAGAATGTGGCCATTCTTCCGTACGACGTCGTCAATTGCTCGGCTCGAGTATTAAGAACGAGTCCTCCCCACTACTGGTAGGAGAATTCTCGATGCATGGCGGTGACTGGGAGAAAGAGAAGCTCTGTGGATGACACACGACGAGGAGGGGTTTGCCGGTGACTGCCGCGAGTCGGGATGCGCTTGGCCTCGTGAGATGTGTGTTGAGTGTTCCCGCCATTCATCCAAAGTACGCTCTGGAATATCCCAGCAGCCGAAGTAAATTGGGTAATTCGGTGCGGATGATTGTAGTTAGCTGCCTTTTATTTTATTTATTTAGCCTGGTTGCAAAAACATATAAAAAACAACAACAACTGTGTTATGGACATATTTTAACTCTGTCGTGGTGCAACACACGATGGGCTCTGTGACATGGAAGTTCGCTTTTTAAAAGGCGTAATGCCACGTGCATGTGCAGTGTGCTTGTAAGTGCAGCGCGCTACAAACCCGGCGTTCTGGATTCGATTCCCAGTCACGTGTAACATCAGTGGCAAGAGATGATCAGAACAAGTTCTGGGTGCCCTCTTCACTAACCCGCACTGACCAGCGTGAAGTATGGTCAATCAACCCCTGTGGTCAGCACCATGTCTGGTGGTCTTCATCCAGCAATGGATTAACAAAGGACTGTACATGATATAATTAATACAATTATTATTTCAATGTGCAGTGACTTATATGGAGTCACTATGGTGTTTAGCGCCAGCTACTGCCACAAGAATAACAATAAAATATGTTTATTATTTTATTGTTATTTTTCCTATCTACGTGACTTTACCGAAAGAACCATGGAATATTAATTCCTGCAGTCACGAAAGTTGTAAGTCAAGAGTGGCATGGAAGCGGACCCAAGAGGGCATAGTTCTGGTGAGGGTCGGAGAGAGAGCAACTGAGGGCACGTGACCGCGGCAGGGTAGCAAGGCGGTCCGAAGGGGGGTTCGAGGGCCACGTGATATTGGCCAGAACCTTCGAGGAGGATCTCGAAGGGGGCGTGGCCGAGCGCGGAGCCAGGCAACGCCCAGGGCCATAGAAGGAGAGTCCCGAGAGCGATCGCGGCTCTCTGTTGGAATGGAACCCGTCGGTGCCACGTCTCTTCCATCTTCGGTCTTCGATGTTTACGGCATCGTGGGTCAGGCAGCGTGTTACTGACTGACTCGGTGATGTAGTCTAGTTCACTGTGTGGTTATCACCTCTATGTAGAAGCCGTTCTAACGTTTAAGTAGTAGCCCCGTGTTGGGGTATTGTAATCAACGTGTTGCCTCCAACTCCAGTGTGTGCCTCTGTAAAACAAACTACAAATGCATTGACTCTCAACTCCAAATCATATCTCCGTTTGTGTCCTGTAAATGGCCTGGGAGGTCACAAGCAGTGTGGTTTCTACAACATATTGCGGTGAACTATCTCCATAAGACTGTCCCTACTTGTGCCATGTATCCCGCTGACTTGTGTCACGGGCCCAGTTTAGACTGGCGCTACCAACACACGCGGCACGGTCGATTTGCTCAGGCGGTCAACTGCATGCGTGCGGAGCGCTGCGAATCCAGGCACCTTCTTTCGATGGCCTCAGATGGCTCCTTTGTGCTCGCGCTACACCTGCCTTTCAGCCCACGAGTGTAAATCATGAAACATTCACGGGCACCGACAAAACCAAACGCATTAATAATGCATGAGCACAGAGGCAATTTCTGATTTTTTTTTCTTCCTCCTTTTTATCGGCAATTGAATGGGACGGCTGTGCAAATGGCTGTCAAGATTAAAATGCTACGTGCGGAGGGGCCTCTCGCTCATTGTTTACGTTAAAATGACGCCGAGTTGCTTTTAATTTCGTCATCCCAAACGGCTCACTTGGACGTCGCTCGGAGCGCGACGAGAGAGACTGTGGCTCCACCGGAGTCGTCACCCGGAGGGGAAACTCACGGAGATGTCACGAATTCAGCCTCCCCCCTCTCACCACTCAAGCCACGTCTGCACAGTAGAACCATCTAGACCACAGTAGAAGCTTCTAGTCCACAGTAGAAGCTTCTAGACCACTGTAGAAGCTTCTAGACCACAGTAGAAGCTTCTAGACCACAGTAGAAGCTTCTAGACCACAGTAGAAGCTTCTAGACCACAGGATCACTTGCAGTGCGACGTCTGAACAAATGGTGCAGGTTCCTTAAAGCCCCTCCACCGCATCTGTCCACCCAACAGCGGTATGAATGGGTTCAACCACACACAGTTGGTCTATCGGTAGGTCAAGCGTGGTGGAGTGTGGGTACTCCCACACTTTACAAAACGTTAGTCAGCGTGGAAGAGTGAGCCAAATACCCTCTATAGAGCAGCTCTCCACAGCTCCCTCCAGTGGAGGTCCTCCCCCATGCAGTGGTGAGAGTGAGACATTGCAGGGCTGCGCCTAACCCTTTACCTTCAGCCAGCACAGCAAGCAAGTTGGTGCTGAATCTGAAACGTTTTCGCACCGCACGGGGCCAGCCATCTTAATCGGCGGTGCGGGGTAGGACAACAAACTGAACACAAAGCAACAGTTGTAAAGAAATGAATTTGCAATATACTGCAGATTCAAAAGTGCACAGCTCCCATTGTCTTCCTGATGTCGGGAGGGAGAGCGTTGCAACGGCCACAGAAGTGCACCTGCAAGCGAGCGATGCGGTGAGCGTCTTTGCTCGATGGTTCTACAGAAGGCGCTGCGAGGACGATCTCTAGCCGAGATCTCCACTCCGGCTACACAGCCCCCCCCCCCCCTCCTCGCACAGCGCCTGCACACAGTCTGCTCAGCCTGCCGCTTCCGACGCTACACCGAGCAGACGTCCACTCTGAGATTTGTGTTGACCGCCGTTAACGATGCCACTCGTTCACCGCGAGTGTTCCCCCTCTACGGGCCGTGTGCCATCTTCGTGCTGCCGCCTGTGCGGTGAACGCACGCAGCCAGCGGCGCGCGCGGTCACTTGTCAGCCGGGAGCTGGGGTCGTCCGTTCGATCGCCCGTCGCGTCAGTCGAGACAACGACGAAGCTCCTCAAACCCGCCCCCCCCACCCCTCCCCCCCACTGACTCCTCTGTCCAGCCAGCAGAATCAATGCGCACACCGCAGGTGCGCCTATCGTGGTGCGCAGTGCGCGCACTCGCGCCTGTCCCAAGGTGTCTGCCCAGTGCGGAAGAGTAGGCCAACGTGTCCCCGAAAGGGAGCACTCTCTAAAGCTACCTCACGTGGAGGCCTTTCCACCGGCAGTCCCATTGAGCAAGTACTTGCAGGGATGCACCTTTATCTTACCTAGAGCAGCAGGTGAGTGAGGGAGGGGAGGAGGAGGAGGGGGGTCGCAGTCATCCGACTCGTCGTGTGGCGACAGCCTCGAGCCGCCCTGCCACCCCCAGGGCCCCATAATGCACCGGCTAATAGCTCAAGTTATCTGAAAAATGATTCCCTTGATGATGGTTAACCGGGAGAGATAAACACTCACGGCATTAAACATCTGTCTGGGAAGAAGAAGCAGAAGATGAAGAAGAGGCAGATTCTCGCTCTGTTATCTCAATTTCGCACGACTCTGTGCGAGAGGCGTTATGCGTCAACCGCCCCGCTCGCCACCACCGCTGCCACCACCGCCACCACCACCACCGCTGCCACCACCGCCACCACCGCTGCCACCACCGCCACCACCGCCACCACCACCACCGGTGCAGTGAAATCACAATTACAGCATTCGGTCATTTTGCATTTTCTTCTGCTGCAAAAATAATTACCACTTATGCCATTTCCCTCCATGAACAGATAATACACACCACACTTAAATACGTCTGATTTGATTTATATCATATTAAGAGCATACCTTTGGAGAAAAAAATATCATGGTGTTGAAATTTGTGCATTAATGTGGTGTTTTTTTTCATTTCCAAGGCAACGTTGGAGTGAGGGCCGTACAAAAGCCAACGAGTTAAGGGGAAGTGGTGGCGCAGCAGTTAGGGAATTGCACTATGAAACCAGTAACTTGAATTCCATTTCTGGACATTGCTAATATCAGTGGCAAGGGATACCTGAACTGATCCTGTACCCCACTGCTTCATCAACCCGTACTAATCAGCCTGGTTTGGTAAAACAATTCCACTACTATATTATTGGTTCTTTCGGTAAAGTCACGTAGAAGGGAAACAATAAAAGAGAAAAATATTTATATATTTAATATTTTTATTGTTTCCCTTCTACGTGACTTTACCGAAAGAACCAATAATATGAATCCCTGCAGTTACGAAAGCTTTAAATCAAAATTCCACTCCTATTTGTTTTATTTTACCGGTAAGGCCCCCACTGAGCTACACGGCTCTTTTACAGATGCGATCTGACCACAAATGATTGCTCAACGAAGTGGCTTATCACGTGGAAATTTATAGCAGTCAAATACTCTCACGCACGTTTCTAAATTAAGACCCGCAGAAAAATCGATGCGACCACAGGGAGAACACCACCAGGCAAGGCCGTAAACATCTTGCCACTGCATCTATTTACTAAGACCACTAAGGGCACACATGTATTGCTAAGATCTGTCTGTTTCCATGTCCAATAAACTAAGATGACGTATCACATTCCCAGACTCACTCCTGCTCAGCCTTACCTAGAAACAAGCTGGGGCAAGCGCGAACCCTTGCCTTCATTAAAACACTGCACACAATCTACTGCATGACACTTATATTCCTACGGAAGAAAGCAGATTCATGCGTGGACAATTTTCTAGTGAAGTCAACAAACGAGTCGACCTATTATCCTTGCTTACACGGAATAATTTTACCGCTGCTACATTGACAAATATTGTAGCACACAATGTGCTTGATTTCAGATGGAACAGTCCATAACGTGGTTTCCGTAATCAATCGGCGTTCCACATCCATGCAAAATTGCAGGAATATAAAACCAGACTGGTAACAACGGCGAGTGAATGCATCGAATGTTATAAACATGCTCATACGATTACAGCAACAAAGAGTACAATAATATCAGATTGTTAGTGACCGGCGTAACTTGAACTCTCGTGGTAGTGCCTTACGCCAATAATCCCGACTCCAAGCCGGCCCCAGAAGCATCCTTTAAAGATCCGAGTGACAAACCAAGCGCTGACCTCGAAAAACCATGCAGTTGTCTAACAAAGGCGCGTACAAACCGCGATGTATGCTCAACTGTTTAGTTAGCAGATTAGCCTCGTGGCGACTTATTCTCTGCACGTATTATATGTCACAGAGGTAATGAGCTTGCAAATAGAGCTGGCTTCTGCAAGACCTCACCGGTAAAAGCAGCTCGTTCTCTTTCGCGTCTGTAAAGCCCTCGCCCAGACCTTGCCTTCTACGATGGGGAGCCAGGTGGCTTAGGAGGCAGACCGCTGAGCCACCGCGGCTAAGTTCGAGGATTTGTAATCTGGGGTTCAGCCACCTGTGGCTGAACCGGCTAGAGTGAGTTGATGGTCTGTGCACAGTCGTCAATAACTGCACAAAAACGCTTTCAATAAAATGATTGTTTCTATTAATTTGGTGTCTTCCAAGCAAACTTTAAACTTTCATCCATAAGAGGTTTTTGGGTTATAAATGTGTCGTTAAACCCACCACCACCCGACACAGCCAACTAGTAAGGGATGTCACGTAAACAGAACGTGCCAATTCGTCACTAGTACAGCACACCGGTGTGTTGGAGAGCCAAGCCACAACATTTACAATCTGAGTACGACGTTTTGCCAGTAATTACAACCAGCTTCATCAGGCGACAGCCAGATTTGTAGAGTAAAGTCCACCTGTTTCGTTCCTTATATAGAGGGCTCTATTATGGATGACATTGGTCGCGAAAGCCGACGTGTTCAAACTTTCAGTTTGATAGACACCCGGCGGACAAGAGTTGCAGGGCGTTGAAGGTGCGCCCCTTGGAGTGCGTCAGGAGGCCCGACTGGAGTGATTTCGGTCGCCGTTCCGCGACGTCATCTCCTGCGGCTGTTGACCGACGCGGGGAGATCCGCTGCGAGCTACAGAGTTCCAAATGGAGACTCCTTCATCTCAAAAGAACACGATGGCGATAGCGGAACGCTTGCACAAAGAAAAACAAAACCACGTGGGTTGTTGTCGACGTCTTTTCAACGTGTTGTGTGTGTTGTTATCACCTCGTTCTGCCCTTCACTTGTGCCAATTACTGAGCTCCACGTGTGGAGTGGCTTTTTTGTGGAGATGAAGCGCCCTCCCCCCTCTCCCTCAACTCTCTCTCGGGGTGGAATGCGCAGGAGCGTACCTCCTCCCGGCCAGCGTCGGCATCGCCTCCGCACCCACGCGGGGTCCCTCCGCACCCACTCCAGGGCCTTTTCCACACCCACGGCCCCGGGGCCTGCGAGCCGGAGGAGCGCCAGCGCGTCCCGGCTCGCACATGGGACTGGCAGAGGCCACCGTTCCCACCGGCGCGCGATCAGCCATGGGGGTTTTTTACTTTGACCATACATCGCCATGCTGGTCGGCGCGGACTTAGTGAAGTTACAAGTTGCAAGTTACCAAGCTAATGGCTGCTTGGCATCTGAGTTGTGACGAGCTCGGGAGCATTCAGGGTGGTTTGGTTGTGTATGTGGTTCTCATATTGCTCACCCTTCAGGGTTGATTGGCCGAGCGTACAGATCATTCGATGGCTCTCTTTCAAAAGGCGCAGCAGACAACCCTGACCTTTCAATCGGTGATAATGAAATGTTCTAAAAAAAGGCGAAACGGGTGGCAAGTAGACAGTGCCAGCTGCTCTGTAGTGACATTTATAAAGTTTGCCCAATGACATTTATCAAGCCTGTGCAAAGTCCCTTCACCTGCCTTTATTGGCCAGTCAATGTTTACACCCTATAGACTGACTATGACCGCATTAAGTAGAACAAAATCATCAAGCAGACATGCATGAGGATGTCTTAGATGCATGCAGGTAACATCAATGCTAAATGTTCAGGGTGAAAGTCAACGCGGTGCTCATCTCCCTACTGCAGCCCTGAGCCAATGGTGCAAATTCCACATTCCTATGACGGAGGTGAGTCTCTCCATAGAGCAACACTGTTGACTTTCCCACAAAGCAGTACTCCTTTATCGGACCCGGAGGCACGATAGGACGAATCAGTTCGCCCGATGAGGATTTCGAACTCGCAACTTTGCGAACGTGAGAGCCGTTGGCTGTCCGGCTGAGCCGCGAGTCCGGGAACATGACGATGAATGACGGGGCTGGACACGGCGCTGAGTGAGCGACAGCAGAGTGCACTTGGCAAAGCTCGCTGCTGTTGTGTCAGGTGACAAAACACACTCGGACAATGCAATAACGCGGCACCCCAGCTTCACTCGTCAGCTGCGAAAAGGAGCTCCGCTCACGACTGGCATAAATAAATTAAAACAAAGTGTGAAGCAGAGCAATGGGGGTGACGCCAATAACTCAGACCCAGTAATCCCCACAGTCCACGCGGCAGCCACCTGAATTCTCTAAACACGTGGCCAGGAAGGGCTCACAAATGATACAGATTTCTCCCGCTTGGGTGGCTTGGACGGCACACGAATACAAATGTCTGCAACAGCGCGCGCTGTGCTGATCTGACACGAGAAGAGGCCCACCGCCACCACAACCGCCACCGCTCCCGCCACCACCACCGCCACCGCTCCCACCACCGCCACCACCACCAGCGCGCACAACCGGCTTGCGTACAGTGCACTCGCGCAACGCGCTCTTCATTTGTCGACCACCTGGCACTCACAAAGGCGTGTGGCTGGCGAGAGAGGGCCTAAATAATTCACAGGTGATCAGAAAACAGGAAACTAATTGTGAGCTCGTAGGGACGGGCTCGGCGCTGCATGCATTATTGAGCGCGAGGCTCAAGGAGAGACACCACCTATTCCGGGAAACGGCACCGCTCGCTATCGCACGTGAGCGAGCGGGAGTCGCCAAACACGCGGTCCACCGAGATCGCGGGTTTCACTGCTCGATGCAGAGGGTCGCGGTTCAGGACCCGTGGCCACCCGGGTTAATACCTGCAGGTGCATTGCAATGATAAATGCGCGCCGTCGGCCTAACAGTGGACGTTGAAAGTAGGCTATGTTTTTCGGCATCAAGGTTCAAATTTGTACAAAATTACTCGGGCTGTTATTTAATTGGGTAATGCCACACGGCGCCATCGCGATAGCATTGCGCGATGAGACGTTCGCGATGACACGTGCACGGACACCAAATGTCCCAATTATAATTGTAAAGCAAGAGCAGACATCCGTACGAGACGCCCCAAACTGTCCCCCGCTCGGTGGCAGCTTGATGGGCATTCACAGAGGCTTGCCGACAGAAATTACTACGATCGTTGTTGCTGTTGTTGGCGGAGCTGGGCTCGGATATCCACTGGGAGTAATAATACAAAATGTAATCGCCTTCTAAGTGTGCGGAAGGTGAGGTTGATGGTGACGTTGATTGTCTTTATCAGCGAGGACAGGGCACAATGAAAAATAATGGGTCGACACAACCGATGCTCGCGTGCAAACACGACAGACGTATATATCATGTGCACAGCACCGTCACCGTAACTTGTAATCTAAAGTGTATAATATTATTTCCTGCAACATGAAGTATCCTGGATGAAGCAGTATGCTCATACACAACACGGTGTGAGAAATATCTCAACAGTGAAAACAAAGATCTCTGGTATAGCCCACACAGACTGCTGGGGCGAGTGGTGTTTGTGAGCACCCATTGAGGGTGGATTGACACATGAGGGGGTGGTGTGGCCAGCACCACGCTCGGCTGCCTTCGTCTCCCCACTGCTGACGTTGACACACTGCACCAAATACTCATTCATGGCCGAGTCAACCTTGGGGAAGCCCAGGACCCGTCTAGAGATTAGCCATGGGTTGGGGGTGGCCGGGAATCAAACACCAGAATAGAATTGTAAGTGAAGCATCTCCCTTAAAACAATTATTAACAATAATTATTGTATCGTAATGTCCACTTTGCCACAGCCCCCCACTGCACACACGGCACTCCGCACACACGGCACTCCGCACATGCATATTACCGTTGAACAAATTCGGTTTCAACAGCGCAAGGTGCACGTGCATAAAAATAACAACATTGACGCATGGCACAATGAGAGCATTGTAATGCGGACTGAATAGATCTGAAGACCATCGGTTACTCCAGTGAGGCTGTGTGTATTAATACACCACACGCACTGCGGCGCACTGGCAATTTCTACGGCGGTTGGTGCACGCGCTTCTTAATAATTGTTTCAAGGGAGATGCTTCACTTACAATTCTATTTTTACGCACCGGCGATATTTATTTATTTATTGTGCGGAGCCAAGAAATTTAATTGTTCCCCCGATTAATGGAATTTGTTGACCGCCGTACGGTGACAATGGCATGCTTAAGCGCCGTTTGTACTCCCATTGACGGTTAATACAGCAGCGTGCTTGACATGTGCGGCGGTGATGTGCGATGGCTTGGATGGCAGAGACATTGTGTGCAATGGAATTGCATCAACTGCATCCCATTTGTCATCTCCACCCTGCTCGGCCAAATTTAATCTCACCGGTTGAACACCTAATTGGGAAATCGTGAACGTTCTAAAGTGTTCACTCAAAAACGAAGCAAAGGTTTGAGGCTACGACCACCGCCGCTCATAATCCGAATCTACGTCTCACAATTAAACGATTGTACAGTAATCTCAATTCATGGTACAGTAGTTGAAATGTGCGGTGCAGTAGTTAACATGTATGCTGTAACTGTGACTTGAAATGTCGTCGCTCCTTATTAGTCGATACAGAAATTTACACAAATGTTCTTGGTTTATATTATTGGGTCTTTCGGTAAAGTTACGTAGATAGGTTCAATTAAAATTATCAAATATAACAGAAAACTACGACGTTTCGATCGCAAGCGGTCGTCTTCAGGGAAAAAGTCGAGTTCTTGGTTTAATTGCTTTCTAAGTTAAGCTTCGTCCAAATGTCCTATCTCAATGTTTCACTTTTGTTCACAATTTGATGGCGTTTTTTTTATCGCTCGCTGCTGTATTGTGGAACAGAGCCAACGTTACATCATTGCATTGTATCCATTGCTTTGTGAGAGCCGACTCATCAATTCTACCGTCGCCTGTTCAAATTCCTCACCCTGGTCTATAAATCCCTTCGTGGTCTTGCCCCACCCTCTCGTCACCCTTGCATCTTTCTAAGTCGCCTTCTCGCCCTCGACTAACTCAATCTTAGCTCTCTCTCTCTGTCTCCCCTTCTCCTTATGCTAAATCCACCCTTTCGCTCACTCTCACTTCGCGCCCCCTTCACTGGAGCAAACTTCCCCCTCGACATTAAGCAGTCACCTTCTGCTCACTAAGTTTCCACTCCGCACTCAAGACTCACTGTTTGTTCCTTAACTCACCCCACGACCCCCTCCCCCCCTCAATCTCCCCCTCATAACCACCACTGGTGCTGTTCCCTTTTCATAGTCTCATCATGTGGCTGTCACTCATTAATTCCATTCATTCACTCCATTCCTCATCACTTACTGCCATCAATTTCGCTTCCTCTCATCGAGCGCATCCACTTAATCTCCACCGTTATATCCATATGCGCCGTTCTTAATGCTCTGTAAAGTGTCTTGGTTAAGGCGCTATATAAATTCCGTCAAGATAAGATAAGAATTCCCATGGAGTCAAAGGCTAGAATGTGACGGGGCGAAGCGCAGATTGGGAGAAGGAGACACCCTCGCCAAAGTTATTCACAGCGAAATCAGAAGAGGATTTTTGACAAAAAAATATTTGAGAAATTAAAGGCATCATGGAGAAAATGTGAACCATCTCAGATTTTACTGACGACGTAGGAAATGGCATGGGGACTTAATAAAAAGGCCTGCAAGTGGTGCAGCTCCAGAGATCTATTTAGAGGACAACAGGGGAAGACGAAGTTCGCTAAACAAGGGGGACACATCAGAACGTGTGTACCTAGTTGTTTAAAGTTGACCAGGATCAAAATAATGGAAAACTGAACTCGGTAATGCAAATCCACGTATCGATATGCTCTAAGAAGAACAATAACTTTAATTCGTGCACCACCTGATATGGCACGGATCAGAAACACAAACATCGACAACGAACACGCAACAAAAACTGAAAAGTACACAAAGGCCTGTGGAGAGGTGCACGCTTGGAATTACGCGGACACACAGAAAAGGTGGAACACAACACGGCTCACATTAAGGACACGTTGACTGTTCAGACAAAAGTCAGTAGGCTTGGGCAGGCCAGCTTGTGGCTGGTAGAGGGAGGTGGGAGGCAGAGGTCGCAACCGGGTACCCGATACCCGTACCCTACCCGATACCCGGCTACCCGTACCCGTCCGTGTACGGGTAGCCGTTTGCGACCCTGGTGCGGCCGGGTACGGGTACGGGTAGGCCGTGAGTCACTGGTGAGTCACCGTTCGTCACTCATTTCGGGTAGGGTACGGGTAGGGAACGGGTACCCGGCCGGGTACGGGTACGGGCACCCATTTGCGACCCTGGTGCGGCCGGGTACGGGTACGGGTAAAGAATCAAAACCCGTTTGCGACCTCTGGTGGGAGGTGGTTGAGACCAACCACGGAGTGGAGGGAACACGCCCGACAGGGTGTCCACGTAGCTTGTAACATCATGCGGCGGCGGCGGCTGCGAGGGATGATGGCGATGGCTCGTAGAGGGCCTTCATCCAGCGGTGGCGAGATCACGGCCGGTGACGTGGATTTGATCCCAGCTCTGCCTCACGAGGGCAGATTTTCTCTCGAACGGCCATTGGGTTATTGAGAGGATGATTGAAACCGACTCATGTTGAGAAAAGTACAGAATGAGCAACACACGTACTGTACATACACACACACACATACACACACACACACATACACCTGTCTCTTATGTCGAATCATATTTGCTCTGCCATGTTCATCCTGTTAAGACTCATGTAATATTTGCACATCATTTGCATAAAAGCTTCGTAATTTACATAATTCATTTTTAGACATGTTTACGTATATAACACAAAATCATTTTTCAACATGTAGAGAAATTTCATGCAGGAAAGATAAAGAAGCTCAAAAATAGAGGACTAAAATAAAGACAAATTATCTTGGTCATCGACCTAACAACGAGTCAACGAATCACATCATGCTGACGCATGCACCCTCAGCATGAGAATAGATTTCAATTAATTAATTCAAATCGTTGTATTGCCAATGCAAGTGCCTTGAGAATAACAATATTTGTGGATTCATCGATATTTTGGTGCGTTTATCGTGAGTGTAAGAATAGATTTTCGTCGATGAATAGTTCACACGGGTGGGAGATTCATTTTATCTGGCGATGCAATGGGATATTTTTTTCCGCTTTGCCAGCTACCATCGTGTGATGATGCTGACGTCGACCAAAAGAAATCCCATTGAGCGTCTGACGGCTGGGCAGACACACGGAATCGTGTTGAACACTGGCACGAGCGGCTGGCACGGCGGCGGTGGTGGCGCTGTGGGTTTGTAAAACGCCGCAGAGATGGAACAAAACAACGAGTGGCTCGGTTGTTGCAGCGTTGGGCACAATCACTGCGCTCGTCTTGCCGTGCCCTCGGCGTGGAACAATGCGTCGGATCCATCGATGAGCATCAAGCGGCCACACGCATCGCATTGCAACGTGAATATATTTTGAAATGTCACTTGTACACATTGTATGTCGTGGGGTCACATGACCCCTACAGCTACTAGAGGCGCTACCATTCAACTGCAGCGCAGTATCCACTGCAGTATCACCCACAGGACACTTGAGTGCGAACCCCGCCGGAATCACGGCAATGGATCAACGAGCCGGGGGGCGGGGGGGGGGTGCAGGAGGGGGATGGAGGAGCAGGGGGGTGGAGGAGGGGGGCGGGGGTGGAGGAGGGGAGGGGTGTAAGATATCGGAGTCTGGGACCCAACCTGCACAGATCCCACACTCACTGCACACTGCAGTAACACACGCACGATCTGCACTGTACCACGCAGTCAAAATATTATGTCCCTTGGATGAGCGACGATCTCGCTGTTTGGGCACGAGAGTGTGTCGGGGGAAGTGCTGTTGGCGACTGCCTTGCTGCTCAGGCGACAGGGCGCACCACAAGGTGCCGGCAGGGCAATTGGGGGCCAGCACCACGCACACGCAGTCGCCTTTGTCTTCCCATTGCCGATGATGCATTAGGACTCATCAGCTAAACTTGTGTCACGCTCAGCCAGCCCGAGGTCGGTGCGGTACAAACCACGGTGACACACACCGACATCAGCGAGACAACCATCACTTCAACAGCCTCACAGATGGTTGCGGGCACGTGCTGTTAACGAGCACCTATTAAGGCTGTGGCATAGCACGCGTGGGGGCGGTGTGCACAGCACTACGCCCGACCGCCTTTGCCTCCGCAATGCCGCTGTTTACGCACGGCACCTCCACGTGCTCAATCCAAGCCGCGTGGGCCACTGCCCACTCACCTGAGCCGGGTCACCTCTCGAAACAAAGACAAAGATCCCCCGTGTAGCCTTAACAGATTGTAGGGGCAAGTGCTGTTAGAGAGCACCTATAAAGGCCGGCACGGCACGCGAGGGGTTTGGTGGCCAGCACCACGCCCGGTCGCCTTTGTCTCCCCAGCGGCGTTGTTTACACACCGCACCAGGTCATCATTTGAGGCCGAGTCTACCTAGGGGAGGCCCAGGACCGGTTCCGATAATCATCACCGGTGTTGGCCGTGAGCGGGAATCGGACTCGGGTCGCTGGGTGCGGAGCGCGGCGCTGTGACCGCTGGCCCACCGCTCCCCAATCTGGCCCGGGCGGCCTGCAGCCACTACAGAAGACGACAACAACGCGCAGCGCTCATCCCACGCGGCGCAGCTGCCACGACATCGCCCGTGCCGTGGCAGTGGCCTCGACAATTTCTGTTTAGCAGCCAAGCGCAGCGGCTGTCAGCAGCAAGCCGTGCGGCGGAGGGCCGAGGGTGGCACACGCTGAGTTCGGGGCGTCACTGCAACGCTCAGCCTGTCACGGGGGGGCGGGGGGGGTGTGAAGGGGTTGGCTCAGACGATAACCGTGGCAGGTTGCCGATACTGTGCGTCTGTTGAACTTCTTTCGCACCGTTCGTAGCCAACCGCGCTCATCGGAGGTGCGGAGGAAGGGCAACGAACTCAACGCTAAAAGCAGTTCTCAAGAAATGAGTTTTCAATCGAGATGACTTAAAAGTGCACAGCTCTAATGGCTTCCTAATATCGGAAGGAAGAGCGTTCCAGACGGTCGCAGAAGTGCAGTGACCGTCTTTGTTCGATGGCTCGCCAACAGCCGCTGCGAAGATGACCGGAGTTCGCTGTACCCGCTCGTGTCGTGATCCAGCAATACTAAGTCAGAGCTCTGTGTTAATCCAATGCTGGAGGAGGACGTCTCCATGCCGAGTTGGTGATGGGGAGTTAATCAGGTATCACCATGCTAGGCAGTGCGGCTTGGGGTGGGGGGGTGAGTCGGGGTGGTTGCTTGGACCTTGGCTTGGATATTCGTCGCCACTGATGTTGCCCGTGGCCGGGAATTGAACTCGGGCCGCCAGGTTCATGCTACACGGTGCCGAACACCGCGAGGCCACTCCACCCGCTCCCCGGCGTCACGAGCCAACGGGAATGGTACTGGGACACTGAAGGTCTGCGCTGAGAGGACAAGACGCAAATATCCCCCAAATAGCATTGAGCAGACTCCTGGGACAAGTGCTGTTAGCAAACACCAAGTAAGGCCAGCAAGACATTCATTCCAGATTTGAAGTTTGTGTGACTGCAAGGATTCATACTCTTTGGTTTTTTCGGTAAAGTCACGTAGATGAAAAAATAAAATAAATGAAATCACGACGTTTAGAGCGCAACACAAGCGTCCTTCGTCAGGTGAGGACAACTTAGCGAAAGCACACCGCTTAAGTGTCACACTTAAGCGGTTGTGCTTCCGCTGACTTTACCGAAGAAGGACGCTTGTGTTGCGCCCGAAACGTCGTGATTTAATTTATTTTAATTTTTTACCTACGTGACTTTACCGAAAAAACCAAAGAGCCAGCAAGACACACGAGGGGACGGGTGGCCAGCCCCACGCCCGGCCGCCTTCGTCTCCCCGGCGGTCATGTTTGCACATATCACCAGGTACTCGTTTAAGGCTAAGTCGACCTAGGGGATGCCCACGACCAGTTCAGATATTCCCCACCAGTATTGGCCGTTAGCGCGTGAACCACCGCGCCAGGTTACGCACTCGTGCGCACAGAGATGGCCTCGGCTGCAAGCAGTGGCAAAGGCCGGAGTGGCACGACGCTGATTTTGCGCAGTCATCGGGGACTGGGACACAACTAAAGACTCCACCTACAACTGGAGCATCCGACATGACGTAATGAGTGGATGCACAGTATTCTAAGGAAAGTTTTCAGCGGTGCTGACTCAGTGATTTACGAACACCCCACCCGCACCACCACCACCCCCCCACCCCCACCACCACCACACCACAACCCCACCACCACCACCCCCCACCACGCCGAGAAACGCGGTCCACCGCCGGTGCGGCGAGAAACGTCCAACAAGACCCAGAGGAACACGGCAGCGAGGGCGAGAATAGCACGCGCCGGAGGGAGCATAAAACAGACACGGCACGCAATTACAGGCAACAGCAGACCCTCGAGTCGCCCTAGCCGCGCGTGCACAACGGACACACGCGCGTGCACAACGGACACGCGCGTGCACAACGGACACACGCGCGTGCACAACGGACACGCGCGTGCACAACGGACACGCGCGTGCACAACGGACACGCGCGTGCACAACGGACACGCGCGTGCACAACGGACACGCGCGTGCACAACGGACACGCGCGTGCACAACGGACACGCGCGTGCACAACGAACACGCGCGCGAGCTGTAAGCGTCGAGCTGCTGCCGTCTCAGCGATAGCGCGGCCGCTTGATTTGAGAAAAATGAAAGCGGAGTCGTGCTTGTGTGCCGTCGAGAGCCACGCCGAGGCGTCGGGCTCTTTTTTCAGGAGGTCCCTGCTGCTACGTTGGATCATTTTTTTTAAAGAGACGTTTAAGTCAATTGATGGCGAGCGTTCGTTATACACGTGGGAGGGAAAGTGGACGAGTTCCCTGGAGAGAAAACAACCCACACACGCAATGGGGGAAACATTGGATCCCGACGCAAAGACAGCGGCAGATGGCGACTCGTCCACTTGCTGTACTGCCTTCTCCTGCGAGCCAGCGTATGCCACCTCCTCGACGTCCATGGGGAGTTTCACGACATCGTTGCGGTGATCCACCACCCATCGCTGCCTCCACAGTGCTGGGTTACAGAGCTCGTGCTTAGGCATCATCGCGCGGCTGATGAAGTCAACACAAAAGCAGCTGCTTACATTGCTCTGCAGGGTAGGTGACGTGATGCATGCATCGTGTCACCATTGTCAGCCATGATCAATGAACTCCTGGATGAAAACCAGTCCAAGTCACTGCTACCACTTCACAGTCCTGCGCTGGAATAATTGACCGAGTACCTGCACGTGAACGGATTTCATTGCTCCATCTCCTCTGTGGATGTCCTCTCGGTCGACTCGTGTATGGCGGTGTACACGAGTTCTCACTCGAATCCCATCGTGTTATAAACCGAGTTGCGATGATGTCCATGATGATGACGATAATGAAATGAAGCATGATAATACATTATTCTATTCTAAACTTGCGTATGATGGCAGCAATATTTTCCGCAGGTAAATGCCAATGTCGAGGAGATTCAAGAGAGTTCGTGTTTCGTTTTTCTTCTCCGTTGAAGGAGCAGACTACAGTGGGTTAATAATGCGATCCACGGTTTCAATCGCTCTTCTCTGGCTTGTGTCTTTAATGTTCTATTCATGAAGGGAATATATGGCGCAGCATTGGGCCTGGCGATGTTCTGATGCAGTTGCTGGCTACAGCCAGAGTCTTCGAGGAGGACTGTCACACATCTGCTTTCTTACTCAACTATCATATCATTTCTGAGTGACAGGAGAAAGACGAAACATGTGACGATACCCTGCCTAATCAAATGACATCCTCCACTCGTCTCGTCTACATCTGCATAAATTCACCCAATGCCTCCACACGGGCGCTCAGCTCCGATGTTGCCCGCTCCCATCCACAAACCACAATCGCGCTCCATGCGGCCGCGTGATTTGTTAGCCTGGGATATTGGCATAATGATAACACAGTGCGGCTGCTCACCACTCATCATGGATGTACGGCTGCAACATCAATAAAGTCCAACCGCACGCCCTATCACCGCGAAGTCAGATTACAAGCAAGTTGTGTCTCTCGCCCATCGCCTTTCACATTACATGTTTACAGAAGCCCAACAAGTGAATCTAGATTTGAAGTTTTCGTGACTGCAGGGATCCATACTCTTTGGTTCTTTCGGTAAAGTCACGTGGGTATAAAATAAAACAAATTAAATCACGACGTTTCGATTGCAACACAAGCAATCATCATCAGGTGGGAAATCGCAGCAATATATTTTTTTGCAACACAAGTGCTTTTCGGAGAGAGAGGTGCGCTGGGTTTTCTCTCTCCCAATCGGCACCGAGCCAAATTGTACAAGCGGCAGCACGACGCGGGTGCATTTGTGCTACCGCAGGGGAGGCATAGTGTTGGGTGGTGACCCCAACACTCGGGCCATTGCACGGCGCCCTGCCAAGGGGCTCACCACCAGCGCTCGGCACGATCGCGCTGCATGTCGCCCTTCTTTGACGGCAGCACGCGGCGCACTTCTTATACCAGCGACACGGCGGCGTTCCTCAAGGCGGCTCATTCTGGTGATGGACTGCGCTAGGTTCCAGGCCCGACTTGTTGCGATATTGGTGGGCGGACAGGCGGGCAGGCAGGCAGGCTGGCTGGCTGGCAGGCTGGCAGGCTGGCAGGCTGGCAGGCTGGCAGGCTGGCAGGCTGGCAGGCTGGCAGGCAGGCAGGCAGGCTGGCAGGCTGGCAGGCTGGCTGGCTGGCAGGCTGGCAGGCTGGCAGGTTGGCTGACTGGCAGGCTGGCAGGCTGGCTGACTGGCAGGCTGGCAGGCTGGCTGGCAGGCTGGCTGGCAGGCTGGCAGGCTGGCTGACTGGCAGGCTGGCAGGCTGGCAGGCTGGCTGACTGGCAGGCAGGCAGGCGGACATGCAGGCAAGCAGGCAGGCAGACTGGCTGACAGGCTGACTGACAGGCAGACAGGCAGGCGGACAGGCAGGCAAGCAGGCAGGCAGACAGGCTGGCAGGCTGGCTGGCAGACTGGCAGGCTGGCAGGCTGGCAGGCTGACAGGCTGACAGACAGGCTGGCAGGCTGGCAAGCAGGCAGGCGAGCGAGTCAGCGAGGTGAACGCGATGCGACCGACAGCTACGGGGGGCAGAATGGACGCTGCCACAACGGAGCCACTTTAAAGGGCACCGCTCAGCTGAAGTTAAAAGCTCGCTCGTTCAAATGTTAATGGCGGAGCCGAGCTGAACCATTACAGAGCTTGCATATTTAAAGTGTGTTGTGCACACAGAATTAAGTATTTACACGTCTCGTGTTCTGCGGTGTTATTTTATAATCAATCAATTTCGACGGAAGCTCTCTGTACGATTGTACTGATCCATACCTGCAGACACGATATTGAATTTTTCTGCTCAACTTTCGTATCGACGAATCTCGCCTCGTCTATAAATACGCAGGCGCGCGCTGCAAGCTCCGTGCCCTTGATATTAAAAGCCTCTTCGCAGACGAGCCGCACTGATATGATGCACGCACGTCGCAAATCCAAGAGCGATCATACTTGTTGCCAGAGATACGGAAACAAATATACTGACACATGTTAATGTTTTGGGCTGAATGCATAAATTAGGCATATAATAAGATAAATTAAACCATCGTTATGGTGTATAATTTATTGAGGATACAAAGACCACTTGCACATTAAACTACCGTATATTTAGAGATGCATTTGTGCAGCATGTTAGGCCAACTGCTGTTATTGGGTACCTGTTAAGGCGAGCACGGCACACGAGGGGTGGTGTGGCCAGCACCATGCGTGGCTGGCATGCATGGTGCTGGCGTACGTGTTGACACAATCACTCTCCAGCCACATTCATTTCAGGTCGGGTCACCCCACCGGATGCCCAGGTCAGGTTCAAGGTTCAGACACTGTTACAATTGTCGTGCATGGCTGGGAAGGTTAACTCGGGTCACTGTGATTTTAACGAAGTCCACGGTCTGTGACTCCACTGCTGTTGACACGCAACGAGACTCCCCAGTCGGCGGCTAGGGACCCGTGTTTGGTGCGGGAGCGGCGAGCGTGGGCCAATATGAAGGCCGGCATGGCACACACGCGGGGGCCGAATGTCCAGCAGCATGCCCACCGCTCCAAGTTCTAATTAATGGCAGAACCAACCTTGGCGAGATTCAGGATTGGTTCAGATAGTCGCCACCGATGTTAGCAATGATCCAGGGAATCGAATGCAGGTCACCGGGTTCGTGGCGCGGTGCACTAACCACTATACTACAGCTCCACTCATTCCGACACGCACACACAGACAATTATTGCCGTCACTGAAACACCAAATACAACATTGCCCAATCTATTCATAGCCGTCGGGAGCCATTGCAGCTCGGCAGAGGCGACCACCTCCAACTATCGCTCAGGAGGAAGAGGCAATTCTTAGACTCGGCCAATGTGGGCAATCATTTGAAGGCGATCAAGATCGCAGAGCGTCCTGTGTGGATGTTTGCGCACGTGAAACTGTAGGTGGTGTCGCCGGTACGAGCTGCAAATTCCAGTAATAAACGGAGGCCCCTTTGTTGGGTTTGAGCCTCACGCTGGTTTAATGGTACGCCTACTGCACACGCTGCATTATTTACCATATATACATGCTATTAGACGTGTAAAATGTAAACACAGGGCGAGCGATTTGTGTGTATTGCAAAGACAAAAAAGCGATCGGGGTGAGCTTCGGAAGCGGCAGAGCTGGCATCGCTCGTTCCACCCCATTGATACATACATGTATTTATTTACGGACGAGTCGAGGCGACTAAACAATGTCTTCCGTACCCTCGTTGTGTGTCGCTGCGTCGTCTACACGTGCTGAAACGAGGGCGCCGCTCGTTGGCGCACAGACGAATCCGCCGTCCGCGGAGCTGCCGCGAGCTCACGTGTCGTTCTCTGTTGAAACCTCGACGCACCATCCAGTTTCACGGCGACATTACTGCTCGTTGTCCGTAGACGTTCGGAAGCGACTTGGTGTGGCCCCCCATTGCGGACAAGATGCTTGAGGCAAGGCTTCGGTGGTACGGCCACGTGATGCGAAGTGAAGAGTCATCAGTGGCCAAGACTGCCGTGCGTATTGAGCCAGAGGGCCGCCGTCCACGCGAACGTCCGAAGAAGCGATGGATGATGGATCGAATAAAGGAAGACGTGAAGACGGTCAACGCATCCCCTGAAGATGCCATGGACCGAGCCAAATGGAGAAGACAATGCCGAAAAGCGGACCCTGTGCCACAGCGGGAACAACGCTAAGAAGAAGAAGATTACTGCTCGTTGTCCGTAGACAATAGCGGCAGCTTTAAAGTGCGATGCACCGCTGAGCGGTGGCCGTGAGCCTTCCTTCGAGGAGGCAGGCAGGTTTTACACTTACGAACTAATTGCTAGGAATGATTCTTTGTTGAGCACAACGGTGTCGTATCGATCGATACACCCCGGCACCTTACCACGGGACCTTTAAAAGGGCCGCGAGCTCATTACACACATCCCACCTTTTGTCAGGCATCCTCCACACAGCTCCCCTCCATTGAAACAAATCCGACACCAAGTTCGTCTGTGCGACTCTGGACCACGTGGAGGCATCTCTGTGCTGCTCGCCGCGACACCCGCGAGGCATCCTGGGCCATGGGGAGCAAGGGCAGCAATCGCAGTGGCTCCACTGTGGCCATGAGATGTGAACTCGCCTTTCCTCCTGAAGACGATTGCTTGTGTTGTGATCGAAACGTCGTGGTTTTTGTTTTTTTATTTTTCTATTTTTTATTATTTTACCGAAAGAAACAAAGAATATGTCTACATTATACACTGCCAGTACGCTCACTCAGATTAAGAACCAGGCTACAGTCTACATTAGTGGGTTGTTTTTAATTATTTGTATTTTATTATTTATTTTTAGTCACTTTGTTTGTATATCTACGTGACCAAAAAAAAGGTATACAGGTTGTGAGTTCGATCCCGATGCTGACGCCTGCTTCTGTATCTGTGGAGTTTGCATGTCTCTTTCTCCCCGTGGTCGCGTGGATTTTTCTCTGGGTCCTCCAGATTTTTCCTCCACATTTAGAACCAACATCACGCCTTTAGAGTATCTGGCTGCTATACATTTCCACACGACGATAATTATCCACTTCGTTGAGCTATCATTTGTGGCTAAGTCGCTTCTGAAAGAGCTACATAGCTTAGTGGGCCTTAGCCAGAAAAAATGAAAGCTTAAAGTGGAATAGTGAGTCTATCCTCGTCTGTGATGGGCACGCCCAGGCGAAGTTTGAGGGGGGCCCGATGCTGTTGCAGTTTGTTTTGGGGGGGTCCTCTGTGTGTTTTAGATGCCTCACCTTCAATTGTCTCACAACCACCACCACCGCGCCCGATGCCGATCACCCCACCGTTAGCCACCTTGGTTATTTGAGTATTTTTTTAATGCGATAAATATACGAATTGGAAAGCTAAACCGAAGTTCAAACAAATCCATTTTTGATTCGGCACGCAATTGCTAGCAATACACAGAGCGAGAAAGCCTTTAATGGCCCAATGACAAGCTGGGAGTAGTTATCGTTCCGCCCAGTGTCGCGTCTCGACTTGTTTGTAATAAAGTGCTGCGTGCGTATTTCTGGGGTTCCCTCGCAATCCGGAGGACCTCTTAACGTCCCCGGTGCGTGAATCCGGCTCCGGTGATGCGAGCGCTCTGGTAAGAAGACGAGAGGACTGCGACGGAATCACCGATTCTGTTGATGTGAGCCACTCAAATAGTGGGGCCGTGTCACGACTACCTCGCCTGGTATACAGGAAGCCGTGGGTTCGATATCGACCCTGGCGCCTGCTGTTGTGTATTTGGAGTTTTCGTGTCTCGCTATCATCACAGTGGCTATGAGATGGTAACTCCCTCGCCTGGCGTACAGGAGGTCGTGGGTTCGATACCGACCCTGGCGCCTGCTGCTGTGTATTTGGAGTTTTCGTGTCTCGCTATCATCACAGTGGCTATGAGATGGTAACTCCCTCGCCTGGCGTACAGGAAGCCGTGGGTTCGATATCGACCCTGGCGCCTGCTGCTGTGTATTTGGAGTTTTCGTGTCTCGCTATCATCACAGTGGCTATGAGATGGTAACTCCCTCGCCTGGTGTACAGGAGGTCGTGGGTTCGATACCGACCTTGACGCCTGCTGTGTATTTGGAGTTGACGTCTCTCTCCGTCTCTCTCCATGTGCACGAGAAGGGAATCGAACACAGGCCCTCCCTGCTGGGGGGCACACGAGTGCCCTCCCACATGAACGTTAATCTCGGGCCGCTGCCCTCATGGCATTCTGTCCCAGTTGCGTCGCCACTGTCGCCGTGGCTGACACGGGACACGCTCGGCTCTCATCTCGGGTGCTGCTCGATCTCGGCGGAATGACAGGACGGAATCGGCCGCACAAGACGACGTCCCTGGTTGTATGTTTTGGAAATGACACCGCCTTGCTCCAGCGCTGTGTGAGGTACAGGGCTGCCGTGCAAGCCGTTAGCATTGCACCAGCAGTTCCGTCACGGCCTGCGTGGCAGCGCGCGACATCACACGGCAGTCGAAATGTTCACCGCGTGGCACATTCCGTGGTGCGCTATCGCGTGGCAAGCAGCCCTAGAGTCGCGTAGACATTTCACACAAACAAGGGCAGTTCACTCAAAACTCTACCGCAGGTTGGCCTGGTTTTCATCTTATCATCTTGTGCTTGGAGGAGGTTGTGCATGGGGACACGTTTTGCACAGTGGAGCAAAGCTGAGTGCCCAACAGACTTGATGCACACGTGACGATGTTCATCATCGAAGGTCCGAAGGGTCAGGGTTAAATACTCACTTTCTGTATGAGAGTGGTGGAGGGCAGAGGTCGGAGCGTGAACGGAGGGGGGTAGAGTGAGATGAGAGGGGAGAGGCAGGAGAGTGTGTGGAGGGGGTAGAGTGAAATGAGAGGGGAGAGGTAGGAGCGTGAATGGAGGGGGGAGGGTATAGTGAGAAGAGAGAGACGAGAGAGGTTTGCGAGTTCGTAATAGGGGGTAGATTGAGTCGAGAGGAGAGAGGTAGGAGCGTAAATGTAGGGGGGGGGGGAGGGTAGAGTGAGACGAGAGAGACGAGAGAGGTTTACGAGTTCGTGGCAGGGGATCTCGAGTGAGATGACGCGGCAGAAACGCGTCGCTCGCTCGAGCGCGACCCGCGGGCGAGACCTCTCGCCGTGCTGCTCACCGTCCTTGCGGTAGTAGTGCAGCTCCACCTTGCGCTCCTCGGCGGCGAGGAGGGAGCGCGCCACCTGGGCCACTGCGTGGCGCCGCGTGTCGGCGCCGTGCAGGAAGTCGCAGGTGCCGGCGCGCTGCATCACCTCGGCGCGCGAGAAGCCGCACAGCTCGCAGAAGCCATCGTTGCAGTAGATGATGGCGCAGTTCTCGGCGCGCGCGTTGGCGATCACGAACCGGCGGTCTGCGGGCAACGGCCACGGCGACAAGTTATTCACTGCGGTCACTCCTCGTGTCGCCCGGGGGGGGGGGGGGGGGGCAGTCGCCTCCCTACCGCGCTTCTAGCGCTACTGTCGTGGTTACGGTTCCTGGGAACTTCTGCTCGTTGACTGCGCATGATGAGGACCCGTTCTCGAGCAGAACGAGAGATTTATTTCATCTGTACTGTGTTCGAGCACCACGCTGCAGGTCACAATGACACTAACTCACCCACTCACTCACTCTCCCACTCACTCACTCACTCACTCTCCAACTCACTCACTCTTCCACTCACTCTCCCACTCACTCACTCACTCACCCTCCCACTCACTCACCCTCCCACTCACTCACTCTCCCACTCACTCACTCACTCACTCTCCCACTCACTCACTCTCTCACTCACTCACTCTCCCACTCACTCTCCCACTCACCCTCCCACTCACTCACTCTCCCACTCACTCACTCACTCACTCTCCCACTCACTCACTCACTCTCCCACTCACTCTTCCACTCACTCACTCACTCACTCCACGTCACGACCCTTATCTTTCTGCTGCTGCCCTCTCACTGCTTGACCGTGGAATTCCCTCCCATCGTGTTTTTCCGTAGCTCCGATAATAATAATCTTGTTCAATTCAAGGAAAGTATTAGCTCTTACCTATCACACTTTCAACAGTGCTGTTAGCTTACCATTTTGGGGCTTTTGCCTCTACTCAGCAACTGTGATTTAAGAAGAGCAACATCAGCAATGAATGCGACCCTTTCAGGGTTTGCTATATACACGTTCAGCCCTGTTGTTAATCCGCTGCTGGATGAGGGCCTCCCTATGCAGCGAGGGTTATGGGGGTTATGATGATTGATTACACTATGTAACAACATTTTTGTTCCTGGGTAGGAAGTATTATTTCTTGATTGCTTATTCCTAATAAGTACAGAAAATGGCTATTATTCCCCACAAACTTTGCTTTTGTGACCAGGACAGTGATATTTTGAAATCTACCTATTTTAAATGAGAAAACGGGCGAATTTGTATGTTATCGTTCACATAAAGTCAGAAAAAAAAAACATATGAATCAAAATTAACATGTATTTATACTAAAGTAATACAATAATGACTACAAAAGATTTAGAACGGAGTAGTTTTTCGAGATTTACGATTATACTGTAATTCACTATCACGAATCAGCCTCCAAATGTAGTCTCCCATCATGTTCTCGTTATACTGTCCTTGGTAGCGGCGTTCAAAGTCCAGTATATCCTAGTGGAAGCGCTCGCCTTGCTCCTCCGAGTACGCTCCCATGTTCTCCTTGAATTGATCAAGATGAGCATCAAGGAAATGGACTTTGAGGGACATCCTACAGCCCATTGTGCCGTAGTTCTTCACCCAACCAGCTCCACATAGTTTTCGACCTTGTGATTGCCCAGGAAGCCACGAACCACTGCGACAAAGCTGTCCCAAGCCGCTTTCTCCTTACTAGTGAGCTTCTTGGGGAATTCATTGCACTCCAGGATCTTCTTTATCTGTGGTCCGACGAAGACACCGGCTTTGACCTTTGCCTCAGACAGCTTAGAGAAGAAGTCTTGAAGGTACTTGAAGGCTGCCGACTCCTTATCTACACCTCTGACAAATTGCTGCATAAGGCCCAATTCGATGTGCAGTGGTGGAATCAGCATCTTTCGGGGGTCCACCAGTGGCTCCCACTTGACGTTGTTCCTCCCCACAGAGAACTCGGTCCGCTGTGGCCAGTCCCGCATGTGGTAGTGCACCTTGGTGTCCCTGCTGTCCCAAAGGCAAAGATAGCAGGGAAACTTGGTAAAACCGCCTAGGAGACCCATCAGGAATGCCACCATTTTGAAGTCTCCGATGACCTCCCAGCCATACTCATCATACTTCAAAGCGTCCAGCAAGGTCTGGATGCTGTTGTAATCCTCTTTGAGGTGCACCGAGTGAGCCAGGGGAAGAGATGGATCCTTGTTACATTATGGAGCAGCATGGCTTTGAGGCTCCTGGATGAGCTGTCAATGAAGAGGCGCCACTCATTCTGGTTACAGGCGATTCCGATTGCCTCGAACAGACTGGTCACATTGAAGCAGAAGCAGAGCCCATCTTGACAAGTGAAGAAGGTGCAAAATGGTTGGTGACGCTTCCTTTGATCTGCGACTTGCATACTTTCATCCAACAAGTTCCACTGCTTGAGCCTAAACGTCAAACGCTCGGCATTGGACTTGGTGAGACCAAGATCTCTGATCAAGTCGTTGAGGTCTTTTTGGTTGGGGTAGTATGGGTTTCTCTCCTCAGCTCCACCTCTGAAATTGTCATCTGGATCTACATCTTCCACGCTCTCTGACTTGCTGCTCTCTTCTAAAGACGGCTGCTCTCTCTCCGGAGGAGTGGGTACGGGGAGCTTATGAGAGTGTGGCACCGGGGCGATGGATGAAGGAAGGTCTAGATACGTGATAGCAGGTGCATTCTTGCCAGTCCGATGTTTGGAAGGGTCCACCATGTAGAAGTAGCAGTTGCTTGAGTGGTCAGTGGGTTCCCGCCAAATTCTTGGGATAGCAAACTTCATGGCTCTCTTTTCCCCTCTGTACCATCCTACAAAAATAAATTTATTTCACCCATGATTGTAAGAGATTCTAGCAACATTTTTCAAAAATTATATCTTTTTTCAATAACATTAAAAATTGTAAAAAAGTTGAATTAAAAACTTTTACAATTTAAAATGTTTTAACAAATTTTATAATAAAAAAATTCTGAGCAACAATTGTCCATCTTACCATCCAGAGTTTTTTTGCATTGTTCGCAGGTGAAATGAGGTGCCCAGGGTTTGTCTTTATCCATGACAGGCATGCCGAAATATGCCTTGTAGGCCTCACACATCTTAGCAGATGCTTCCACAGAGTACTTTTTCGCTCTTGTCTTGATAAATTGGCCGCAGACCTCGCAAAATGCGTCTGCCGCATGCTTGCAGCCTCTTGATGCCCTCTCAGAAAAATGCAGAGATGTATCCACTTAGGCAGCTGGAACTAAACTGAACTGGTGGGCTTAAGGACCCTGTATTTATACTACTATTACATTACTGGAAAGTTCTAGAATGTTCTAGAAGTTACTCCAAGTTTACGCAGCACTGAATCTATCTGGAATGTTCTGGAAAATAGGTCAATTTCAAAATATCACTGTCCTGGTCACAAAAGCAAAGTTTATGAGGAATAATATCCATTTCCTGTACTTGTGAGGCATAAGCAGTTAGGAAATATGACTTACAACCCAGGGACAAAAAAACAATTGTTACACAGTGTTATTGATCACACCTCACCATGCTGGTCAGTGTGGGTTGGCAAAGGCATGAAGCATAGAAGAACAGTACAACAACTGATTGTGCTCTACTGCCCTGTGATGCCCACGGCATAGAACAACTCCGCAGCCGCCTATAGCAACCCGGCATACATCGTGGTGGTGGTCACCCATCCAATCGGGTTCAACTCTGCTTAACTTCCGAAAGCTGACGAGATCGGGCGCATTCTGGGAGATTTCGTCATCGGTGAATATAGAAGACGTCTGACCTAATCATCGGACGGGATCACACATATCCCACCAGTATTTAGCCAATTACAAATGTGACATTGGCTGTGCAATTTTAGAAACGTGATTTTTTTTCCGCGCGATTATTTTCCAGCTCCGGATGCGTCACCGCGCACAGCACAAATGGTCTCGACTCGTCTGTTGAACAGGCAATGAAAGTGTAAAGAAAAACACTCACACTTGTCAACAACAACTGCCTTCAAATACGTACAATGGGCGACGTTTCAGGCAAGAACCCTTCTTCATTGCACACGAACCACAAGGGTCAGCACCAAAATGTCACCTATTCTCAGGTTTTTTCGGTAAAGTCACGTAGGTAAAACATTAAAAGTAATGAAAGTAAAATAAAACAAAAATAAAAAATAAAAATAAAATTCACGACGTTTCGGAGGCAACACAAGTCTCCGTCATCAGGTGGGACCGTCACAGCCAGATTAGCTGCATCAAGTGAAGCAATGATTCAAAATGTAATCCCTTATAAGCAAGTTGAAGGGGGGGAGGAGAGGGGGGGGGGAGCTCATCAGAATGTGGTAGCCAATGAATGGAACGTATCGGGAGGGAGGGGGGCGGGGCTCAAAGACGGCACGACGTGCCACGTAGAACGCATCGGGAGGGGGAGGGGGGCGGGGCCAAAAGGATGGACGACGGCTTGGACGCGGTTTCTGCTGCACACGCCAACGCATTGGACAGAGGGGGAGGGGAGGCCTGATACACATGATAGAAAAAGAACGAAAATGCCCATGTTTATACCAATGAAGAGAGTAATGGTTGCATAGAATTTGATATTTACCTATTGCTTTTATCAGTGCAAATATCACAATGCAGCAAAACGACACAAAAAAAACGCCAAAATAGATTTCCACCCGGGCGGGAACGAGCAGCAGAACGGCAGAACACGTTCGTATTTAAGGGCTTGTCCCTTGGAATATAAGGGCTTGTCTCGTGGAATTTTGCCTCACTTGATGCAGTAAATTTAGCTGTGCCGGTCCCACCTGATGACGGAGACTTGTGTTGCCTCCGAAACGTCGTGATTTATTATTTTATTTCTATTATTACTTCTATTAATTTTATTTGTATTTTTTACCTACGTGACTTTACCGAAAAAACCTGAGAATATGAATCATTGCAGTCACGAAAGCTTCAAATCTAGAAAAAATGTCACCTGTCATATACTTGTTATGTTAAGGCCACTGTTACTGACAGGGCAGTTGAGGTTTTGCTATTTGTGCTTTGTGTACCACTGCCAATGCAGTATCACCAAATCTATTACGATATCAGCTCCATCGCATGATGAAGAGGATTGTGTTGCAACGGCAGTGACGCTGCTGCTGGTGGTGACGGTGTTGACAAATGGCTATGGATATGCTCCCACAGAGCAATGACGATAGTACGCGTGTGTGTGTGTGTGTAATACAGTTGTACTGTCTATATATACGCGCTTTAAAGATTGGCTATATATAACCACGACTGATCTTAATTACCCCCTATTCCCAGTGTAATGTGTTCCCTTAGGTCAACTGTGCTCATTGGCAGGTGAGGTTGTATAACGCAACCCTTGTTCTGCTTGGCTTACGCCGGCGCTGGCGATCACATTACGCGATTGTGTTATTCCACAAAAGGGGTTCTCACAGCGCCTGTTAGCGGGTATTACAAAAAAACACGGAGACATAAAACACCCCGACCGCCGCTCGGTGGATGGGAATCATCTCACGGGGATGAGACGGACACGGTTTCATTACCGCGGCCGCCTCTTCGAATCCATTGGTCGCTCCGCAGCCAACAGCCCCTGTGCTTCTTGTCTTTGTATTCATTGGCCCCCATTGTTGGCACTGGCGGCCACCACCCGGCATGGCTGGAGGGCCTCGTCGAAACCACGGCGCGCACCTGCTGCGCATGGGCACGAGGCCGAAGTCCCGGCGATGCCGTTCACTGCGCCCCAGTGTCTTGGGCACGAGTTTGCCAATCAACATGAAATGGCCAATCAAAATCATTGTTAGCAGAATGTCCCCTCCGTGGGAAATGGATGACCCTTCTCAGCGGGGCCCGTGTCCTGCCCAATGGAAGGGCCCGGCGCACGCTGCACGGACGAAAATGAAGAACAAATGAAGGTGGCTGCGGCAACCCTCGGCGGGCAATGCACGCAGACCACGACCCGAAAACAAACCGTCGTAATCTATCCCATTTCCATGCGTCTACTTTATTAAAATAATCCTATCACGCGAAACAAAAACCACGCAGGCTAGCAGAAGCCAAGTCCCCTTTGCCGCAAGGGGAAGACCAGGCAGAGGGGACGGCAAACATCGCACAAACGCCGACGGCGCCGCTAGCATCAGACGGCGCCGGTGTGGACGGCGCACGCCACGTCGAGGTGCCGCGCTATCTGTCCCGAGTGCGAGACACGGACACGACTCGCACGTGCACACACATAGGCGCACAGGCACACACACACACGCACACAGGCACACACAGGCGCACACGCACACACGCACACAGGCACACACGCACACACACACACAGGCACACACACACGCACACAGGCACACACGCACACAGGCACACACGCACACACACACACAGGCACACACACACGCACACAGGCACACACACACGCACACACACAGGCACACACACACGCACACAGGCACACACGCACACACGCACACACACACAGGCACACACACACGCACACACACACACGCACAGAGCTTTGCGCAAGTAAATAATGAGCGGCAGTGAATTCCCGGGGTTTTGACACGGCCCGCCACTCACCTGGCAAAGGGCCCACGGCTGACAGAAGCTCCCACACGAGCGGGGGGGGGGGGTTTGAGAACCCACGCTCGGCCTCGGCCTCTCCCGCCAACCCGAGGAGACTTGAATATTAGAGCCGATATGTCAAATGGGGCATCTTAGCTGGGTAAAATAATATTTTATTGATTTCATGATGCCACAATGACCTCAGAAACCTCTCAATCAATTGAGCTTCGCACTTAAAATATACGTAGTTCGGTGTCACTGTCTGGTGAATATTACCTAAAACAACATCAAAATGTTCCGATTGCAGCTCTTATTTAAATTTCCTTGAGATATAATTCACTCACTGCTTGTGACGACGATGATATGGACAAATGTGACATCATTATTCATGCCTGCCACCAAACACAACGCACGACCGTCAAAGAGAAAGTAGTAGCAGCAGTCTCAAAACCCTGCGACCTTTTCCATGCCATGGGGGAGGCCTTGTAGCATGAAACCACATTTGTTCTGACTTCTGCACAGTTTCCACACCTGGCACAACCCTTGACTACTGTCATATCTCGTGCAACACCGTCCTCGAGATTCGTTCGGTTTGTTTTGCAGTGGTTTAAATCGCTCCTGCTACAATGTCGTCTCGTTATATTCTCCTTTACACTCTCTCGTGCAGCCCTAAATCACGGAGCAATGTTCAGAAAGCCGCCTGCATGTGCAGTGTGTGCCGCCACGTGAGAACACCGATATATATATTTCCAGAAATAGACCTGTCGGGCCACTTTGAAAGATTTGTATATAAAATATATCTCTCTCAAGGGCATGCATTTTTTTAACCACATTTGTCAAAGCACGTCGCGTACTTTGCAACTCGCAATGGTGATGTGCGACTCCGGCGTTGGCTTCAAAAGGGTTAATAATGAACACCGGCAGACAATACGGATTGACAAAAGCGTCGCATTAAACGGCTGGCTGCTTGAGTGCAATAATGCTCTCACATTTTGTCCAAAGCAAATGAACGGAGCCACGTGAGTCGTGGCTTCTCTTTGACAATGAACACAGCGGGGTAGCCACCTCCTCTCGCTCATCCGCGGTCACGCGCCGGGTTCACGCGCCGGGTTCACGCGCCGGGTTCACGCGCCGGGTTCACGCGCCGGGTTCACGCGCCGGGTTCACGCGCCGGGTTCACGCGCCGGGTTCACGCGCCGGGTTCACGCGCCGGGTTCACGCGCCGGGTTCACGCGCCGGGTTCACGCGCCGGGTTCACGCGCCGGGTTCACGCGCCGGGTTCACGCGCCGGGTTCACGCGCCGGGTTCACGCGCCAAGTTCACGCGCCGGGTTCACTCGCCGCGTTCACGCGCCAGGTTCACGCGCCGGGTTCACGCGCCAGGTTCACGCGCCCGTTCGAACGGGCAGCGCTCCTCTCCGCCGCCATCGCCGAGCCAGGGGTGGAAACTCCACATTCCCGCGGCGGGGGGGGGGGGGTCAATCTACCCTCTATGGGGCGTCCTTATCATCAGTATGAACTTGGACAATATACGGAGCATCCCTTCCCCCCTCCCCCCGCCCCGATATGCATTTGATAATTCATTATCAATCCACGGCGCCTTATTAAAATGCGCACGACACCACAACGTGCAATGACGGCCCGCGTCGGCTTTACGCGCATCAAGGCCGACAATAATAAGCGATCGTCTCCCGCAAAACGCCCAAAGGGTGTGGGGCTGAAGCACACGTGGGGCAGCAGCGACACTCACTCTGCGCTTCGAATCGGCGGATGATGGTCTCCAGGAAGGTGTTCTGCAGCGCCACGTGGCCCCGCCGCACGGGCATCTTGCACACGAACTGTGGTCGTCTCCTTTCTCTTCCTCGAACGGCGGTCGTGGAAATAATGAATCAACTTAACCAGAGCGCGCGAGAGCGAGAGAGCGGCGAGGAGGGATAAACTAGGTGCGCGTCCAGCCAATTACACGTCTTGTTGTGGCGCTTGATGTTGTGGTTGTGTCAGCTGCTATTGTCCATTCACCCCCTTTCCCTCGAACATAAACTCGCGAAACACACGCGCGCTGCTGCTGCTACTGCTACTGACGCTGTTGCTCCTAAAAGACGACTACGGCCGGTGTTTTATCCGCGCCTGTTACTCATCAGGGCTTGACGACAGTGATGATGATGATGGTGGTGGTGATAGTAGTAATAGTGGTGGTGGTGGTGATAGGAGTAGTCGTGGTGATGGTGGTGATAGGCTGGCACGGACGCGCTATGCGCGCCGGATGAAGTCATCACGGGCGAGCGGGAGTCGAGAGCGCAGAGCTCCGCTCCGGACCGCGAGACTGCGCGGCCGACATCTGCGCGCCCCGAACGGGCTCGGCTCGCTCAGCCTCGCAGCCTCCGCCCCCAGCGGGGGGGTTCCTCTCGTTAGAGGCAAACGCCATTTCCGTCTTCCCCCCCCGCCCCTTTGGTGCGGGCTCCACTTTGCCTACCGCCACGGGCGCCGCGCGGTGGTTTCGCGTTGCGAGCGCTGACTCTGGTTCCTCTCGGCGTCGCGAGCAGGCGGCCACCAGCCGCGTTCACGAGCGCAGCGCCGAGAAGGGGAGAGGAGTCACGTTGGGGGAGACGGGGGGAGGATCACAGCAGCAGCAGCTGCTGCTGCTGTGTAGAAGGATATCGCAAGACTGTGCTGGCTCACAACAGACAGACACGCGGTTCACAACACCACCACCCATGCGGCGTTGATACCGGGAGGATGACGATGGTGGTGATGATGATGACGATGAGTGAACTTTTATAAGACACAGCCGCACTCGTCAGCGCGGAGCAGCGGGTGTACCACAGGCACACCGCTGCCCGCTCTTATTGCTCCCCGCGCTGTACGTGGCGATAAGTGGAGCCTGGGATTTCATTGTACTGTATTAATTCATTATTTTTATTACATATTTTCCATTTCGTACCCATTGACTTTGGCGCCTCGTGCGAGGAGCGAGCGAGCGTGCGAGTTAAAGCTCAGAGCGAGCTAACAAGCGTGAGTTCGTGTAACAATGTGCTTAATCGGCGAAAGAAAATAATACTTGTGGTTCATCGACCAAATTAACCTTTTGAACCAAGGCTTCCCAGGAACATATTTAATAAAACCACCCACCCCACCACCCCACCACCCCCACCCCGGGACTGTGTTTTTACATTGGTCGATGGACTTACGAGTTGTTTGCGTTTCAGCGATGAAACAAACAGCCATTCCGTGTCTCTATTGGGGTGGTACCGACGACAAGTCGGCGAGAGGCTTCGCGTGATCGCTTTGTTCCGGGTGAGCAGATCGAGACGGCCTCTGCCGGGTCGCCGCTGTGCGCGCTACGCCGCCGCCGCGTCTCTGGGAAGCGTCGTGGTGCTGAAATGGACAGCTCCTGCACGGCGGAAGCCGGGTGCGGAATCCACGCATTGTTCTCCGAGCCAATGTATTCACAGGGGACAGCTGACCAAACTGCTGTGTTCATCCCGCCTCTGCCGGCTGCTCCATTAATCAACTGGCGGCTCGTTTCGGCAGTCCGTCATTGTCGACGAGGCGTTTCCAGCTGCGCCACGGCAAGCTCAGAGGCTTGATTGCTCGGCTCAGCGGGGTGTCTATCTGATTAGATCTGTCTGTGCACCTGTGATCTTCCCAAATGTATAGTCGGTGCGTTCCGCGGTGAAAATTTGTTCGCAGTGTTTGTAAAATATATTTATTGCTGCGCCGAAATTGTTCGCTTCCCCCCCTCCCTCCGCAGTGTCCACGTCTCGCACATGGACGATCTTTGACGTGTAAAGCACGAACGGCGCCTGCAACGGCAGCAGCCACAGTGGTGAGCTGCTGCTGCTGCGGCTGCTGCTGCTGCCGGCGCAACGCGCGTGTCGTCGTTACAGTGCGGTAGGCGGAGTGGACGAACGGGAATGGCATCTCTCCCCATGCCGCCTCCACCCCCCCCACCCCCCCCAACAATGTCACACATTTGTCCTGCCCCGTCTGAGTCGACCCACTGTACAGTATCGATAAATATAGCATCGCGTGCCACTGCAGGAAACTCACGCGCGGTTCACGGTCAGACAAAGCCCCGCAAGCCCGCAGCGCGCAGGGAGAAGCGAAGCGCCCATTTGCGTAGCTCTGTGGCGCTCTGCTGGGGTGGAGGCACGGTGGTTAGAGTATTGCACTGTGGTCTCGGCCACCTGAGTTGGATTCCCAGCCACGGCGAACTAACGTCAGTGGCGAGTGATATGCAATTAACCAGTCCTGGGCACTTGGTAATGTTTTGCCTTTTAAGGGAAATATAGAGTTAGGAGTGTCGCTAAGGTGGATATGTAATATCCGAGTGTTCTTGCGTTTTGTACAGGGCGATCCAGATGTAGTGTGACCCGCAATTCATTGACCCCTAACAGGTTTTTCCTTTGCACATTCATTTCTGTTTCAAATAAACCTTACTGACAACAACCAAAAATCGTTTTAGGGAATTAGATGGGGGCCACAAGCCATCTGGACCACGCTGCACATTGGGGTTTCCCCGGGTCGTCCCTGCATATGAGCCACGTGGTGTCCGCTGTGGCCTTCACCTGGTTCGAAGTGCTATTGTGACACGTCGTCGGCCGATGGTCAAGACGCACGACGGAGTGGTAGCCACACGAGCGTACGTCCGCCGGGGAGACGGAGCGATGAAATCGACTGCCGTGTACGATCTCAACGGGTCGTGGCTTCGCGTGGCCGTGGGGAGTGACGGCAGCCTTGGGGATGATGCCTTAATCCAGCAGCGGAGAGATGTGAACGACGCCTCTCCACGCAAGCGCGGGCTTCCGCCAGTGTGAACTGTGCTCAAAGCACGCGGTACAAATGATGCAACGTCCCCACGCCACTGACTTGTTGTTGTTGTTGTTGTTGCTCCATCCAAGCGGGGATCGGTGCCACTTTAGCCATTGCTCCAGCGCCACCTGCAGTAGCTTCCGCGACACGTGTACAGTGAGGACGCGTGGCTATTTAAAGACTCGGCACCGCGTGTCCGCAAGCGACGGGAGGATGTCTGCCCGCGGCCGGCGCGAGTGGAGAGTCACAAGAAGCCTCGCGGTTCCTTTCGGTACCTGCGGCCGTCCGTCTGAACGACGGGAAAGCAGATCGACGTGCACTGCACTGGATACACGCGGCTGAACACCCACACATCTCGTCATGTCAATCCGCTGACGGATGAGAGGAGTTGCTTAACCGCACTTAGCGCTGGGTCACTGCGGTTTGGCAAAGTCACGGGAGCATATACACGGGAGCACAGATGTACACTACAACGATGGATTAAGATCCATCGCTGCCCACTGCATATCCCCTTTCCCACCGCAGCCCTTGTGTTGTGCGAGGTGGCTGCCCTTTCGCAGGCACGAGGCAGCCTCAGCTCGACTTGGCTTCAGCGATGAGACGCCGCCGTGCTGATGCCGTTGCACGCTGGGATTTGGGGTCACGCTGGGATTTGGGGTCACGCTGGGATTTGGGGTCACGCTGGGATTTGGGGTCACGCTGGGATAACAGCGCGGGAGTTCTCTCCCCGAGAGAGGAGCGCCCCCGTTCCGTCGCACCTGGGCGCGCGATGCCTTCGAGATGGCGGGCACGACGTCTTAGAGCGCAAAGCGAATGAGGAATAAAAGTCGGGAGGGTGAGGGGCAGAGGCCGGGGTGAGGGCTTGGGTACACGCGGGGGGCTAATGCGAGGGACTGGTTGGCAATCGTGTTCGGGTTACAGGAAGGGATAGAGTCCAGTCGGCTCGTTTGTTTTGGCCACTCACAGTTTGACCTCCCTATTGCCGAATAGAGATTGTGTTCACTTTTAGTTCACTTTTCACTTCTGGGGGGGATCCAGTTCACGTGGCATTTTTGGCAGGACGATGGCCGATTTCTTTGCTGTTGTCACAGAAAAATGGGGGATTCTGAAATGTCACGTGGGCTGCAATTTCACGGGTGCCCTTTGCTCAAACTGTGACCACTTTGTGGCACGGCCCCAGTCGGATGCGATTCGATTTGGTGA
This sequence comes from Lampetra fluviatilis, assembly GCF_964198595.1. NCBI lineage: Eukaryota > Metazoa > Chordata > Hyperoartia > Petromyzontiformes > Petromyzontidae > Lampetra > Lampetra fluviatilis. The sequence continues at coordinate 1,060,709 of NC_136305.1, forward strand.
CGGTGTGAAGCGGGGGCGGACCTAAGGGGGCGAAGCTGATTGCGGAATTGTGTCCGCTGTTCGCGAGCCGCCATTCTGCTGCCCGAAAATTGCAACATTTCACACCTGGGGGCGAGGCGACTCAAGGGAGACGCAGAGCGCTTCGAGCGACCACAACTTCAGTCCCTGGTGCTCACACGGCGGTCTGGCACAAGCTGTGCGCCACAGTGAAACGAGCCCATTGCTGGAATGGTTAAGATAGATCGTGGCTGGTGATGATGATGCCAAAAACGCAGGATATTCTGTTGTATGCTGAGTAGATTGGTACCTCCTATCCATTTCTCGTGCCTAATTGGTCTCAAAATGCGCTCATAAATGAGGCACAGTGGGTCTAGTGGAAATTCGTGGCTGTTGTGGCGTCCCACAATACCAGAAAATGTGCCCTCGTTCAGTTGAGCCGCTGCTGTTTGCACAGCCGCCGTGCAGCCTAAGAAGAGACGACGACACGAGAATTGTTCTACTCGTTCTGGCTTCGTGCCCCGTCGTGAGATCCAGTGATATTTACTCAGCTCTCAAGTCCAAGTGGCACTGCCATGCTTTATCCAGCCGAGTGGTGCTGTGGTTATAGCGCACAACTTACACAGTTCAAGTTCTGCCCAGAGGTCAACTGAATCTATCGAAAGAGTACCACTTTGTGGAGAGTCAGCAACGGTTGTGCTGTGGACACACTTGCCCCGTCATAGGAGTGTTGAATTTCAGCCACTGGCTCTGAATCACAGGCAGCGATGAGCACCACCCCACGCTCGACCGAGCACGAAAACTCAGACTTGTTGTTGGCTGGCATTCTAGCGGCCATCGCTCACACGGCGCCAAACGTATGGTCGCAGCCGATGGCATTTAGGCGGCGAGTGGATTTTGGACGAGGCTGGGATTTGACAATGCCGGCAGAGCTCTCAGCTCGTGGATTTAGCATCAGGGCAACCCGTGACCTCTCTGCGTCCGAGTGGATGAGGCTGTCACTGCCTGGCGTTCTTACCGTAGCTCACGCCGCTAGCTCGCTCGTAGACTGGAACGCGTTATCTCTTCTGTTACCAGCAACCACCGACACGTTAACACTGGCGCCACGGTGGCGAGGTGTTAACTACCTCGCCTGGTATGCAGGAGGTAGTGGCTTCGATCCCGACCCTGACGCCTGCTGTATATTTGGAGTTTGCACGTTCTCCCCGTGGTCACGTGCATTTTTCTCCTGGTCCTCCGGGTTTTCCCTCCTCATTTAGAATCAACATGCGCTTCGAGTATTTGGCGGCTATATATTTCCACATGATAAGCCACTTCGTTGAGATATCATTTGTGGTCAGGTTCCTTATGAAAAATAGCTATATAGCTCAGTGGGCCTAACCTGGTAAAATATAAATTATAGTTCGTTAATTACTGACCGCTATACGTACGCTTCAAATTTGGATTTTTGGCTCGCTCTGTTTCAAATTAGTCCTTTGTCAATTCACTGCTGGATGAGGTCTCCCCCACGCCGTGTCAAGTTTGGGGATTGTTTGACCATACTTCACCACGCTGGTCAGTGCGAGTTGCTGAAGGGATGTGGGGGCCTGAGCCGATCCATTCAGCACTGACGTCGGAGTTATGGACGGTAATTGAACTCAGGTTTTTAGGGTGAGAGTGCAATACACCAACTACTGCGCCTCCTCTCCACTTATTTTTGGCATCACGATTCCATGGGGGATCTGGTGCCTTGATACGTCTCGTGGGTTCCTTGACACTGAAACACAGACATACAAGAGAAGTATCAAATAAGTGAACAATAGAAACTCTGTATATTTTTTAATGCTAGATTCAAAGTAAAAGGTTTTTGTGTTGTTGCTGAAATGAGTGTGGAATACCACATCCCTATGGCAGGGATGATACAAGGATGGCATACAGAGTGATATAAATAACACGTTCTGTTCTTCTTGGCGTCACACAGTAAATTTTGTGCAATATAAAATGAACTAAATATCACAGAAAGAGCGGGGAGTGTGCTGCGGTGAGCAATGCACTACACTCTGAACCAACTTGCACTGTCCTAGATGGTGAATTATGGTTAACCAATCCCGACGACGAACACGGCACGGGAATGACTTCATCCAACAGTAGGCAGACAGGAAACAGCGTGAAGTTATTATTGTAAAAAAAACACAAATATAAAAATAAGCAATGCTCTGCTGATGTGAGACAATATGACTGGTGACATCATGGGGCTGGGTCATCTGATGTGTCATTCCTTGTGAAGACGTCACAGCAAATATGACTCACTTTGCAAAAAGCGTGACCCACTTTAGGATTCCTAAGGCTAGGATTTTGTCAGGACAGCCCACACACACGCAAGAAAATGCATACATACATGTAAATACTTAATGCCCATTCTCCAAAGTCTCAAGAGCATATGTTAGCAGGGTCCTAAATTGGGAAGTTTGGCCAGTTTCAGTAATGAGGGAAGCAGAGGACCCGAAGAAATACCACCACATGCCACGAGGTGCTAACATTCACATCTCTGCACAGATACGAATCAAAATATTTACTTATATTGTAGGAATACGATGAGCTATAAAGCTCTTTTTCACACATGTCCAGTCGGGGTGGGTCAGAGCGTTACAACAAGAAATAATACAAAAGCATACGATAGCAGTGCAAAGCATAGGAAAAGAAAATAGACAATAAACTAAACAATTTATTTCGTATCTTACCAGGTAAAGCCCACTGAGCTTGTAGCTTACCTTTCAGAAGTGACATGCCGACAAATGATAGCCCAACAGAGTGACGTATCACTGTGGAAATGTATAGTTCGCAAAATAATCTAAATAATCTTTAACGTTCCAAGGCCTCTGCTGGTGAACCCACAGCCCGATCCTTCCAACGCTGCGGCTACCCCAGGCAGTCTCGTCCCATCTCAGCTCTCACCCGGCTGAGCTGTGCTTTGAGATCTAATGAGATCGGGCGGCTTCAGGGCGATTTGCTTGGAGGCATAGTGAGAATACTGCGACGATTGCGCAAGATAACGATGATTTAATTAAACACTTAAAGGATCTGGCAAATTCCAAAAGTCCTAAGCGTGAAAATCTCAACGCCAAGGCTTAGACAAATCGAGTAGCAGCATCTTTCCATTGGATCGGGGCTCATGAACATTGATAGCCATGAGTTCAACAATGTCAATTCCACATTCGTATGATGAGGTCAGCCTGATACAAAGGCAACAAAGGGACCACAGCCCTTTGTCAATCCACTGCTGGATGAGAGTCTCCACAAATCGTTTAAGTCGATGGGGTTGTTTGACAAATACTTCGCCACGTGGGTCGACGCGAGTTGGCGAAGGGGGAAGGTATAACCGGTTAATCGGGTACCACTCGTCACAGGTGTTCGACATTGCGCAAACCAGACTCAGGTTTAGCGCTAACCACCGCGCCACCACTCCTCCCCTACCCTGCCAAGAGACGCAAGCGACAAAAACATCGCCACGCACACACAGCGCGAACTCCCGTCCCGAGCTCGCGCCCAGCGGACACAATTTAACAACCCGCGAATTGCGACAAAGAGACAAAGCAACAACACAAAGCGAAAGGGCGCGACGGCGTTTGGTCACGCGGGCAGCATGAGAATGCCCGTTCGGCGCGGGGTTATTTCCCCGTTTCTTTTCTCTCCGTCCCTGCGAGGAGCGCAGTTTTCACGCGCGTCCCCAGCAGATGACACGCGCGCCGAGAGCGGCGGCGGTGGCGGCGTTGTCATTAACCGAACGGGGGCGGGGTGGCCGGCTCCATGCCGCGAGGCCGGCACACACGGAGGAAGCTCCTCGCAGTCGCCATGGAGACGGCACAATGCGCCCGTCTTGACATTTTGGCCGCTGCCAATCAAAAGGCTGCGGCCGTGGCGCTGACATCGCGGTCGGAGCGGCGCTCGCGCCCCGCGGCGCCTCCAGCGCCACGCGCGACTGGCTCGCGCGCCGCGCCACCAGCGACGAAGTTCGCCGGCTGGAACCCACGAGAAGTAATCCCCTCCTTGTTCTACGGAATAAAGGTGGGGTTTTTTTTTTTGGGGGGGGGGGGGGGGTTAGATGGCGAAAATATAAATGTGTCGTTAAAGCCGCCACCACCCGACACAGTAAGGTTTGTCACGTAAACAAATCGTGCCAATTCGTGAGTGGGTCAGCACGAACCGGTTGTGTGTTGGAGAGTAACCCCACAAGGACATTGACAACTCGAGCTCGTGGCGTGTCCGTGTTCTCATCCCTGGCCACGCACGCCGCCGCCGCCACCGCCGCCTCCGCCGCTGCTGCGGTGTCGACCACTGGAGATATGCCCTTTTAAAACCATCTAGATGACAATCTACTTTCTTTGGAGCTGCTTTTTGCGTTTAGTTTGTTGTCCTTCCCGCCGCACCTGCGATGAGTTCAGCATGGGTGGTGGACATGCAACGACGAGGCCTCCGGGATGGATGTTTCTGTTTGTGTCATGGCGAAATTGACTCGTAGCTCCAGTGGACTGACATTGGGAGATGGGCAAATGAACGTTGAACCTTCTCCCAATCGTCTTTATATTTCACATCACGTTTGTAGCGAGGTAGGAATTCACGCCGCAGCCATGTGCCTCACAATCTGCTCGTGGACATTCACGATTCCCACGACGTATTGCAGACACAAAGGGGAGGCCATCATGAGGTGCTTTCGCAGCCAAATCAGCCGACGGCGACGACTCGAGTGGCTCACAATGGACACAGCCTTCTGCTCACCCGGCCACCGTGCCCGTGGCTAATGAGCTCTCTGCTCTGCACAGGCCTTCAGCGTTATTCACAACAAGAATAGGGGCAATCGACTCATTGCTGTGAAGTCCCACGTATTCACCACTCACGTCAACTAATCCAGTCTCTGTGCATGACGCCCGCCAAATGCCACTGCTTCTTGAGACGCCGGATCCCCCAAGTGACAGACACTGAACTCGGCGATTGATTTCAGCCGCCGGGACAATCTCGGAACACCGTTCCGGGAATTGTTTCGGCCATGCCACTTCCAGCACGCCTCAGTTTGTCCTCAGTACGCAAGTTTTGTCCTCAAAAGGTTTATAGGAATAGAGGGTACACAGAGCATGACTGCGGATTGGTGTAGCTTGTACTCTCGTGGTAGTGCCTTACGCTGATGATAATCCTACCTCCGAGCCAGCCGAGCAGTGTTAGAGACAATATCTAATGAGAGATGAATCCCGGACTGTACTCTCTATAATTTGCGGACGACTGCTTTCATTTTCATGCTTCGTTGATGAAAGGGCATTGGATTTGTTTTTATTTTCCACGTGAATATCTGTCATGCGTTCATCACATTTCAAATTGAATCCGTTTCTTTACAGCTCTGTTATAAAAAAACAACAACATGGGAAACTCGGACGCAATGGGTTTTATTGCGCGTTTGTCGGTGACCATGCGGAGACTGTGAACTCAATGCCCCTGAAAGTGTGGATTAGTCACAGGTGGCAGACTGGATGTGAATCCAGGTCTCAGTGATGCAAGTTCAGGGCTCTGACACGGGTAGCAGCAGCAGTTGTAGCAGCACCCCCCAGGGCCTCCCATGTGTCACACTTGAAAAAGCATCATCATCATCGTCGTCCACAGTCAATGTCTCTTCCTTCTCAATCGGTCCCCTGTGATAAACTGGATTAATTGCTTGGAAAATGTTGCGTGGGAATACTATTGATTATCGGTCTATCATCTAAACCCTCTTTGTCCCGTTTATTATCACCCATTGCTTTGATTTGCTTACAGCATTAACCGTCTGTTTGTGATGTTTTATAAAGCATTGCATTGTTGTACAGTGCTGCCCCGTCATTGTAGTTGCCATTGTAACCCAGCTCTCCTTTCACAACAGAGGCTTGCATTCCCCAATGGGCTCTCAGTTGGTTTAAAATAACAAACGATCTGATGAACCGACTGATTTACCATTGTCTCCGGCGCACACTTTCATCATCAGCGCCACGTTCCCAGCACTGGAACATCGCCGCCGCTAATTGGAAACCCTTCATTCACTGGGTTTACAATTAAAAGCAGAATAAATCACCCCACTTTTGGCAAGTAAAAATATTCTGCTTCTTATCCACTGCATCATAAATGCATACGCTTGAAAGAAAGGACGCGTACATGTTTTTTCTGATCTTATTAGGAATATATTTCTAAAATATATATAAACAAATTATAATTCATAGCCATTTTTAATCCACTGCTGAATGAAGACCTCCCCAAATCCTTTCAATCGTGGGGATTATTTAACCATACTTCACCACACTGGTCAGTGCAGGCTTAGGTGCGAGACGCCCAGGACTGCTCAGTTATCACCACAGATGTTAGGCAGGGCCCCGAATCAAACTCGCGTCACTGGCTTCATAGCGCAGTGCGCTCATCACTCTGCCACGACTGCGCCGAATCCGCGACATCTCTCCATTCTAAATCCTCGTCACATAAGATGCCACTGTTATAGTCAGAAAATATATTTGGAGACCGAGTGGACTGGTAGCATCAGTCTATTTATACACACGCAGCCAATCGTAAGCATCATCGCAATCATCCTCTCGGACGCGGTCAATTTGTTAGCTGCGACTGTATCATTATTCTTGACCATATGCTGTCATCCCTTCGAAGGAAGTGTTCTGCCCAAGACAACTTTTCCCAAGCATTGGAATAATGTCACTAACCTGCTTATGCTCTCCAATACACGTGCTCCTATTTCCGGCTCTCAATGTGAATCATAGGGTCGAGACAGTGAGGAGGCCTTCATCCAGCACGAGGTTGACCAAAGCTGCGGATGGCGAATGTAATTTCAGGCATGCATCTCATTCTTGTCATTTATAATTGGGTTTGGGGGGGCGCAGTGGTAAAAAATTAACCCGTAAAAACAAAGTTTTTCACTATAAATCCTTTATATGCGTGGCGGCTAGAGTCCTCTCGTCCTCTGGCTTGAGATGGCTGCCGCCTATGGGTCAGATGATTGCCTGCCACCATTAAGCAATTGGTAATTAAATATTTTTTTTTTTTACCTAAAAAGTGTAAAATTTTTGAAAAAAAATTCACGAAAAGAAATTGTCACGCACAACGAGTCTGTGTGCAAAATGTCAGCTCGATTGGATCACGGGAAGTGGGTTAAAAACGACCGAAAGATTTGCACGGTCGTAAGCGCGCAAGCAAGCAAGCAAGTGAACTTAATATAAAGGATTTAAAAAAAGCGTGCCTCACAACAAGAAGGGCCTGGGTTCACATCCCAACTCGGATGCCTTTCTGTGTGGAGTTTGCATGTTCTTCCTCTGTACTGAATGGGTTTTTTTCTGGGTTCTCCGGTTTCCTCCTATAGCTAAATAATATTGTACATTGTAACTGCTGTTGGTCAAATTATCCCAATGCTAAAATATTACGTGACATTTACTCAATTGGAATTGCCACATCGAACCCTTCTGGCAACAAAACAAATTAAGCCTGGCAGGATCCCCTTGAAAAAGCATCTTGAGACTCAGTGAGGCCTTCCTGGATAGACAAGCAGAATAACAATACTACACTATTTGGGGACACTGCATTGGCAGTGGTGCACAAGCACAGATAACAAACACAAACTCAACACATTCGTCAATAACACTGTGGCCTTAAAAGTATAACACATATAATAGGCGACGTTTCAGGGCAGTGACCATTCTGATGTGTGTGCTCCCAAGGAGGGCCATTGTCCAAAACGTCGCCTATCATATGATTATATATTTAAGGCCACGTTGTTATTGACGAATATGCTGAGTTTGTATTTACTACGGTACGACTACTACTCATTTGCGAGCTTTTGCCAGAGCAGATCCTCGACTTTGGAACGCTTCGCGTTTGCTAACAAGACAATCAGAGTAGTTAAATGTATATGTAAGTCTGCCTTGAAAACTCACCTCTTTAAAGTGGCCTTTACCCCCAAATACTTCTTGACATTTATCCATCAGTAAGGTTTGTCACGTAAACAAAACGTGTCAATTAGTTACTGCTTCAGCACAGCGGTGTTGCTGGAGAGTTGAACCCACAACACATTTACTCTGAGTACCGTCACGTTTCGCTGTGATTACAAGACGCAGCTTCATCAGCCGATTTGCCGGATTGGCCATTCATCCTGCAGGCTCTGTTCATTACCTGGCTTTCCATACACAAGGCGGCGGCGCATCGCGAATCTACGGATGAAATGCGCCTGACGAATGTAAAACACATTCCTGCGGAGGGAGCTGATAGGAACGTTGGGTTGCTCGGTCAATGACCAGGGTCAACAGCGGCGTGGTGTATTCCGCAAATATATGCCCGACTGTGAGGGCGGGCACAAGCCGGCGTGAGTAGGTTAAACGTTGAGTTTTATAAGGGCACCACGGGGTGACCAGCCCCTCCCCTCCCAGCCCCGCCCCTCCCATCCCCCACCCAGCCCCTCCCCACCCAGCCCTTCCCCACCCTTCCCACCCAGCCCCTCCCCACCCTCCCCACCCAGCCCCTCCCGCCCTCCCCACCCAGCCCCTCCCTGCACGACGGACGGACGGACACACTAATCCCCTGTGGGCTGGTGGAACCAGTGGGTTCCTACCAGTATTATTCTTCAAGGATACAACTCCAGAACACGTGTGATTCATATTCTTCGCGTGATGCAGCCTGTGTGCTCGGGGCCGGCCTGCAGTCCCCCCACGTGGCCAGCAGGCGTCGCCCTCTGCCGTGGATCGGTGCAGCGCGGCGTCTCCTCGGGACGCGTGGTCCACGTTGACCGCCGAGTCACAAACTCGCCACGTTGTGGTCACGTGTCTCGCCTGGCTCCGCTGCCCCAACACCAATCAGAGTCAACGTGGGCGCAGGTCCTCAACTCGACGCCAAGAGGAGTTGCATGAAACAAACCCCCGAGACAGTCAGTAAAGGTGCAGCCCTGCAATGTCCTGCTCACGCCACTGCTCGTGGGAGGGGCCTCTGCGAGAATGAAATGAGATCTGGAGAGCAGCTGCAGAGGGCGTCTGGCCTCCTCTTTCACGCTGGCCACATGTTTGAGCAGAGACGGGAGTTGCCCACACTTTGCCCCATCGCACCGCAAACCGGCTCACGACTCGCCGTGGTTGAACCCACTTACTGGGTGGATAGAGGGTGAGGGGAGGGGGGGGATTAAGAAACTTGCAACATTATTCCAAGTGCCACGCCCGGAGATCAAACGTCTGTTGTGACAAACATCACAACGCAGCAGCAGCCGGTCGTGTTGTACCCGAAAGAGTTCATGACTGGACATGAAATCTCCTGCAAGAATCCTAAGAATCCACGTGTCCATGGATTTATAAACAAGTTCACGTGTGTATATATATATTGGCTTCTTGTAAATACTGGCACAATCTATGTAAGGATTACACGGGCGAAATTAATTCAACACTTTGTATTCCACGTTGTGGCCGATGACAATTCCAGACGTCATACATCTGGAATTATTGTGATTTTTAATGCAAAAGAAAAATGCAAAATGTGCCCAGTGTGTTGGCTCAATCGAGTGTGGAGACGAATCGCGTCTCAGTGTAAATAACGACTATACTTGTTTAACATAACCTTACATTTTAATTTACATTTTAATTCGCATTTCAGATGTTTCAAATTCGTGCCCCTGTTCGCCTCCTCCTCTCCCCCTTCCCCTAATTTAATCTCCAATCCCTCTCTGTCTGCCATGACGCCAACATCATCCTGGGCGGGCGCCCTGACGTGTCACTTGCGCCTTGCTTGTTGTGTCTCCACAGCATCGTGCACGCATCGCTCAATGTCAACACGATATTTATTCCGCATTAAGTAGACGCTACATACATATCATATCAGGCGTTTGTGTAAAAAAGATTAAATGACGTTATTTACAGCCTGTTGCCGACACACTGACGGACGAAGCCCCCCCCGTGCCCCCCCCCGTGTAGGCCGTGGCGGGTTGACCATACTTCACCACCGCAGCGCTGTCGTGCAGGTTGTTGGCGAAGGAGGCACCCGAGGACAGGTTGAGGCAACGCTCGTCACTTGATGACAGCCGTGGCTGGGAATTGAACTCAGGTCACCGGGTTCACGGTGCGGTGCGCTAACCACTGTGCCACCGCTCCACCCGGAATGTTTGTGAAACGCTCTTTACAATGTTAGCGTGGGCGAGCCAACGCCGAGTAAGACGTCTTTGTGGTGCCATGCTGTCTGTGCGCCAGCGTGTGTTTCAACCGCCTCGCCAGACTATTGGGGCAAGTGTTGTGAGCGAGCACCTTTGAAGGCCGGCACAGCACACGAGGTGATGGGTAGCCAGCACCATGCCCGACCACCTTTGTCTCCCCAGTGGCGATGTTTTTACACACCGCACCCGGTACGTATTTAAGGCCGAGTCGACCTAGTGGAGGCCCAGGACCGATTCAGATAATCGCCACTGGTGTTGGCCGTGAGCGGGAATCGAACCCGGCTCGCGAGGTTCGTGGCGCAGCGTAGCGCTAACCACTCCACCACCGCTCCTCTTTGTGTTTGTTTGAACCGCAAAATAAAAACGGTGAATTTAGTTCGAATTTATTTTTAAACCCAACAAGCCACGTGAGCACTAAAACGAAGCCTTGTCGAGAGATTTACACTTCGCTGTAGTCACCATGCGCCACGGACCGTGATGAGCATCCCACTTGCTGCGCATGGCCGAGCGATGCTGTTTGTTAACAGCGCCTCGTGTGCAGCCCGGGACGAGGAACTTTGAATATAAACACAGGAAAAGGTGGCCAACAACACTTTGAAGTTTTCCAATGTCATTTCCTTCTATTTTCAAACTGAATATATATTTTTTCCTCTCAACTCTATATAGGTGTTTTAGAGTGTCAAAATGTGCAATTTTATTTTTCCTTTGATCCAAGGGCGCAGTTTTTTTTTTTAAATCCCATTTAAGTGGTTGAAAGGGGAAAAAACCTCCTTGGGAATTCGACAGTTTTTACAAAATTGCACTCACAGAGGCAGAAATTCCTGGCTCCTCGCCCCCCCACGGCTCGGCCAATGGGATCCAATTCCCAACGGGCGAATTGGCGGAGTCCTAGAGTGCAATGTCGTGACCATGGCTACGGGTCTTTTTGATTGAGCTGCAGGTGACAAAAATCGTTTAGGAAAAACAAGTGCACACCTACCACATTACCGCAATTTAATTTCAAACTCTCCCCAGCCCCGCCCCCCCTTCGTCATCGTTTGCCACCACTCCCAGTGACCGGCAACCCGGAGGGATCGAGAGGCAACCGACGTAGCATGTGCCGTGGGCCTCGCTAATAGATTATATGAATGTACCAATCAGAAGCAATTTGAATAGCTAATGAATTTTTCATGACTTTCTTATTGCGATCACTGAAACGTATTCAATGAACGCAGGCGGCATGAAATTATAAGAGCGGTTACCCTCATTCCCATTCTAGAATGTCTGGGGTATTGGGACAGTAGATGACCGGCGAAGGAATGAAACGGGTCTATATTATCACTCAGCCAGTGTCAAGGAAACCCCAAGGGCAAGTTTGTGTACACATAGAGATACAGTGCACGGGGCCATTGGCGCTGGGGCTGTGTGTGACAATCTCAGTGTGGCAGGCAGCGCCACACACCCGCCCGAAAAAATGTACACGGAAAGTTATTATCACCACTCTCGTTTTGGGGACGTTTAAAACCGCCGCGTGCGTCAACGCAATTACCGCGCGTTCCTTTGGAGGCATCTTCTAAACCCCGTTGTGAAAAATAAATACGAATTTTTTTTCTTTCGCCGCATGCTGTCACTTGAAATGTTTGTAAATGCGAAGTGGAATCGCTGTAACGTCACAATGATGATATAAAATATGATGGCAAATATAAAACATTCATCGCGCACTGAATGTTTCAGTTTCATGTACATTAATGAGTAGTTTTAAAGCAGCTTGCATTTTTTTGTTAAATATTACATTCATCAACCGCATACTCCCACATGCGTGGACCGAAAATGTTCCTTTTTTTCTGACCATCATTCAGATAATGTTTATGATTTAATTATGACCGTCTCGTTTTATTGCAAGCACTTGTAATTGAAAATCAGCCATGAAAGAGCTCCCAATGAATTCTGCTCGCGGTATTCCCACAGCCTTTGAGAATAAATGAAGCGACTCGGGAGGTGGACACAACTGCGTCGTCGTGACGCGCACGCAATGGGGTTTGGTGATCGGGACAATTTGTATTCGAAACGTTTCAAAAACTAAAAATTGTCACAATACGACCAGATAACTGAATGTTAATGCTTTGCATGTTGTCGCTTGCCGAGCGCGACGTAACTGCACGATCGACGTGCCGTGGGGGATGCCATCGAAAAGGGTCTTCCGGACAAACAGCCAGAGCCCTTTTGCAACGGCGAAGGGCCCCTTTGCAATCACTGAAAGTTGCATTATGTTGCCATTCAAGCGGATCTCTAGAGATCCCGAAACGTAATTCGTGTGGCACGGCTACTGCCTCGTACGATGATGGCACCGCGCGGTCAATAGTGCCGTGCCACGGCATTCTGACTGCGGCCATCGGAGGAGTTAAAACTTGAGAAAGAAGCGAAGCAAGTCACTGAATGTTTACCAAGCGTGGGCAAGGCAGCAGAAAAGATCAACACAACAGTCCCAGACCACACCGAGATAACACGCGGCAGTGGTCCATCAATAACATCCCCGTTGAACTATGGAAACACAGCCAAGGAGCAAAGTTACAACTCAACCGGGCTTGGCTCAAACTCAAATGTACGTCTCCAGATCCCAAAAGAGGGGTCCGGTGGGGAGGAGGAAGGGGGGGGGCTGTACTCCCCCACCCCGAGCTCTGACTCCCGATGAGCGGTCGCCCACACGTCGGCCCCTGCTGGTGCCAAGCGAGAGGCCGCGTGGCGTCCACCACCCGCACCCGCTCCCCCCTTGGGCACGGAGCGAGTCGGCCAACACCGCGTGGAGGGGGGTTTCAGCCGCAAGAAACGCGGAGACGCGGCGGGTGACCGGGCACTCGTCGCACTGCGCCGCGTGTTTGTTACGCGTGATGCAATTTGTTCATGAAAGGCATCCTTGGGGTTATTTTTTTTTACATAATCGGCCAAAAGAAATTACCCATCATAGTGTGTGTGTCCATGAAGAGTGGTGGTGCAGTAGTTAGCGCACTACGCTCCGAACCTGGAAGAATGACTTTGATACATGGATAGTTACAGTGGCCAGAGACGTCTTGACCGGTTCTGGATTTCCACTCAGTCAGCTCAGTCAACAATAAGTCCAGTACAGTCATCGCTCGTTACGCGGCAACTCAAGATACGGAATTTTGCTATCACGTAATCTATAATTTAGCGATCAAGTTCGGTATATTTGACACGTGAGATGATATATTTGCCGGCTTTAATAGGTGCTCGCAAACAGCCCAAGCCCCCAACATTCTGTTAAAGGCCACACGGAGGATCTTTGTATTTTCTCCACCCGCACATGTGTTGTGTTCTTTTTACACTTTGTTTTTCTGTTCCGTCATCAATTAAATGTAATGCAGAATGTCATGTAGTGCTAAATAGAATGTAGTGCTAAACGTAATACATGTAAAGCCATAACTTGCAATAAAATAAAACCACTTGGCATTACGGGGACTATTACAGTCTGGGTAGCGCGCACAATGATATTTTGGTTGTAGTGTAGCTGGCTCTGTAATCGTTCATGACCTTGGCTATAACCCTATGATTGAGTATTTAAATAGTGTTGCTAATATACCAGCTATAATCTTTAGGTGTCTTTTTACATTAATCCAAGGTGGTGCCACAGGGTCAGAGTGCACAAAGTCGGACTTCAAGTTCACAGATTGGCTAATGTGAGCCCAAAGCCTCCACTGAAGGACAGATTTATTAACTCCCAAATAACACCGCTCTCAATGTCAATGCAAGTCAAGAGGCGCTCCAGGAGCGAGAGGAATTTGGCGACACGGAGCCGTTGCATCACAACGCGCGGCGCTCCTTTGAGACTCGTTGTGAGCACTCCCCTGTGACTACAATATCAAGTCGCGGCCCTTCGTCAATGCACTGCTGGATGACCGCTTCCTCACAGCGTGTCGGTCATGGGGGTCGGCGAAGGGCTGGGTGGCCAGGACCGGTGCAGGTGCACTCAACACCGATGTTAGCCGTGGCTGCGAATCGAACTTGGATTGCTGGGATCACGAGCGCGATGCGTGAACCACTGTGCCACCGCTCCACCCTAAATCAATTCACGAACAGCGTACGTGGACTCGCCAACAGTCGGGGTTCAATTCAATAACACGAGAAACCCTTTGTGGAAATGCGATAGTGGACGTTCCACGCGAATGTGGAACTTCCACCACTGGCCCAGGACTGCCAGTAGATGTGAGTAAATGTACAAATACGAGGCCTGTCCATTATTATCCATGGAAACTAAAACATATCTCGTAATTGTTCCACTGTTATCGATGAGACTTTGATTGCTATTTAAATGCACAGAGTGTCATCATAGACACGGAATATCAAGACGACGTAGAAGTCAGTGGCACCGAGTGCGCAGGGAGAGGTGGTGCGAATTCTCTGTCGTGCGATGCGCACAACCACCAAGCGAGTGCGCGACATTCAGAGAGGATGATGCGCGTTCACTCGAGGGGAGACTAACGATAGCCGACAAGGTGATCACTTGAAAGGCCGTCAGCGACTTTGCCGACGTGGAGCGGAACACGGAACGCAAATTGGCAGTGATTTAGTGCGTTTGGCGGTGGCGTTTCTGATGACACGCGTGATTTTGAATTTTGAATTCTAGACAATTATTAATTGATTCGTCAATTACAATCGATTATTTGAGCTCGCGATACGTGCACCCATGTGTGCGGCTTCATGTGTGTGCCAAATCGAGTATTGACAGTTGACGCAAATCATATGCGAGTTAAAATGCTCGTACGAACTTAGAGCCCATTTCAACAAACGGGACCGAACAAGTTAATGCGGGGAACGATACAAACGAGGTGAAAGACGATCGATTCTTGAAGTAGAATCGTCACACTGAATCGTCACACAGAATCGGGCCACATTCGTCGCAGCATGGCGGTTGGTATGTGTGTGTGTATGTTGCACTTCTTTTGCACCGTACGTAGCCAACTGCGCTAATCGGAGGTGCGGGTGAAGGACAACAAACTAAACACGAAAAGCAGTTCTAAATTTTTTTTTACATATACATCATGATTTAAAAGTGCACAGCTCCAATGGCTTCATAATATCGGAAGGAAGAGCGTTCCAGACGACCGCAGAAGCAGTGCATCTGAAAGCGCCGCGCAATGCGGTGACCACCGCCTTTGTTCGATGTCCAGGCGAAAGTCGCTGCTGCTGCTGCCGCTGCTGCAAGGATGACCGGAATCCGCGCGATGGTCAGATTCCCGTCACAGTCCGAGAGACAAGAACCCATCGGCTCGCTCTGCGATGAGCGGTGGCTGTGTGCGTAGCGTGGGTAGCCTGGGTGGCTGCGAATCCTCGCGCATTGGAAGCAGCTGCGAGGAAGCGTTCCCTTGCGCGTCTCAACCCAGGGATGGAGGAGAGCCGAGGGCCAACGTTGGATACGTTTTTTGCTAACATTAACTAAGCAGGGCGTGGGGGGGGCAATCACGAACACTTAATTTTATAGTCTTGTCAATTATTTATACAAAAATAATAACGTATTAATGCTGAACAATTAGTTCGGTCCTAACCCTATCCACGTGTAATGTGAATGCGCGATGACGCTGCATGCAGTCGTGCCTCGCGGTGGCTTCCGCATTCCGTCGCAAGTCGCCTCCCGTGCAACTTTAAAGTCGCTAATTCAAACAAAGTATTATCGCAATTTCGCCTGAATATCACTGCCGTCCGAGACATTCGGCTGCGAGATACTGCCAGGACAATAACACGGCCGAGGCGGCTGAAGCACAATTTATAGTCAGCTCGAAGTAAATGTGCTTTAGATGGGCTCCTACATTATACTTTTCCCTGATCCCAAGCATGACAACAATTAGCTCTGACATTTGTAGTGGGTTTTTTTAATGCCATCATTAACGCTTGCCAGACTGCCTCAAATTAACACTCGAACCTTAAGTCGGCTGCTGTGGCAGAAAATTCATTATGCATGCTAATGTATTCATATCCCCTTTTGTTCCTGGCTTTCAGGCCCTCGCCTGCATTTTATTTTACATTTTTTTTAGCGTGTGATTTTTTTATTTAAATAATAATAATTAAAAAATTAGAATATCCGCCGCTGAAATGGAGGTCGGAATGATTATCTCCAATGATCCCAAAAGTTTCGATGAATTAAGGAAGGCGTGCGGCTATTCGTTTGCGTGCGGCGTAGCCGCGTCCTGCTTCACACAAACGCCGCGGTAATGATTTTAATAAAAAAAAGCGGAGTTTATGGCTTTGAGTCTCAAGAGAGCCCTCCCTTTACAGCAACGGCGGTGCCATTCTTACTTCCAATGCAATTCCCACGTGATTCTCCTGCCTTCCTGTGTGTGTGGGGGGAGGGGGGTACAAATGTATACATTTTTGAATTTTTCATACGTTCGATCAGCAGACTGCACAGGACATAATGTTCGTTATTTACTTCACTGACTGCACACACACAGAGCGGCGGCAGAATGCTAAGCAGAGCAGAGAGCGTCTCCACGTAGAGCTCACTCCGTAGGGGGCAGGGCGCGTGCTGCTCTGGCTTCTGTGCCCCCCAACCCACCCCCCTCACACCGCCGCGCTTCCAGAATAAGCCCCCCCCCCACACACATCACGGACACTGGGCGGCGACGCACCCATCTGCGAACGATGTTCCCTTTTGATACCATACCCCTTGTCGAGTGAGAGATCAATACGAGAACCCTCTGAGATATCGCATTGACTGTTAACAGAAGAAAGAGGGGCTTGGGAAAGACGCGTGCATGGCAGGGACTGGTGGACGGTGGTCGAGTGGAGTGAAGGAGCCGGAGAGGAGGGAACCTGCCGCAGAGGACGTCCGCTACGGACACGAGGCAATGGTGTCAAGTCGTGCGCGGGAGGCAGATGGATTGTCGCATCACAAGGCCATGAGAGATGGAGATAACGTCATCCAGCAGTTGATAGATTATGGAAGAAGATGATGATGATGATGATCAAGGCGGTAGCACGTGTGAAATGACCTGCGCCTCACCAGCCAAGAGCCGCAGTCAGATTTTGAGACTATAAGACTGGGGAGTGAATGTACGTGCTCGCCAATATTCCTCATGTCCCATTTTCTGCGACAAATCTCCAAGGCCGCGTGTTTTGACCGTCGCTGCGTCCTTTCTTGACGACGAGCCACCACCACGCACGCAGACTCACAAGGCAACAGCACCAACCCAACCACGTTTGGACCCCCGCGAGTCTCGTGCGAACGCGTGCTACGTGTATGCCGGCGTCCAGCTCGCGCGCACAGAACGACCACGAAGAACGTCGGTGTGTCACGTCGCAAGCCGGACACTGCAGCGTTGCCCAGCACTACTCAGTGCGCACGTCCCACGTAAGGTGCCTGCTCACAGCACTTGCCCCAGCAGCCCGCGCAGACTACATGGGCGATCTTTGTCTGCGTCCCGCTTCGCCGCAATTGACTCGGGCACACTCGGTCGAGGCGCAGCAGGTGCCTCGCTGACAGTCGCCGGCGTCTTGTCGACAAGCCACGCGGACCGACGCCCTGCGACGACGCAGAGAGCTCCTGGCGGCGGCTGGGTGGGCAGTCGAGGTCGTTTGAACGTCGCGAGAACGACGTTGGCCCAACGTTGCCCGGCTCTGCACGAGCCATGAAGCCACGTGTTAATATGTTCATGAGTTCGTGCGTGGGTACCAATCAACCCCTCGGCTAGTAACGATAAGCAACACCATGTCCCACTTGCAGCTACGCAGGTTCCACCGACACGTGCAAATATCCTGCAGCTTAGTCCACGGTAACAGAATTGCAAGAGGAATTGCAGACACATTAGACACGATGGCGAGATGGGCTCTTTTACGCATTGCACCAACCTCCTTGTGTGAGGTCATACAGAATAAACAGCAAAAGCCAAAGTGCTTTGGGTTAGATCGCGTAAGTATCAACGTGTCGTTTACCCGCCACCACCCGACACAGCCAATTAGTAAGGTTTGTTGCGTAAACAAAACGTGCCATTACAAATTCAGCACGCCGGTGTGTTGGAGAGTAAATCCACAACATTTACAATTTGAGTCCCGTGACGTTTCGCTGGTAATTACATTCAGCGATCTCACCCAAAACAACTTGATTATGAATACTGGTCGCGAAAGACTCCGTGTCAAACTGAAATAAAAGTGATGCCGGTGTTAAATGTCACGATTACCAGGCTCTCTGTCCCTTGCTGTACTTCCGTTACCGTGGAACTGCCCTTCACATGTAGAAGGCCACATGTTTAGCCCCCCTTTGTCACTCCACTGCTGGATAAGTGCTCTCGCCACGCCGTGCGGATCGTGGGGATTGTTTGACCATACTTCGCCATGCTGGTAATTAAATCGCGGACTGCTAAGGGCAGGCGGCATGGACGCAGGGACCATAGAAGCAAAGTTCAACATCGGATTTGGTTGCATTGCTGTCTGCAGCCCACCTTGCACTCAGGCCATTTGTAGCAGTGATGGTTGTCCCTGACGGATAATTTGGTAAGTGCCCACCGAGACTCCATGGTTCAGTTCAAACAAGTCCAGAGAGAAAATACTAATTCTCAATATCAAAAACACGAAACAGTGGCACAAAAACTGGAGATAAAAAATTGCAGTCATCAACATAATATGCAAATCCAATGTCAGTTAATTTACTCCAAATCTTCACGACGCTTACATCAATTCACATTGCCCGAGTAAAACAAATGTTGCCGAACATGAGAAAGAACCTTGACTGGGAAGCAATACACATGCTGCCTCCACGTGTCCAGTGACAATGGAGAGAGCATCTTACAATTGATAGACGTGCCCCGGATTGCAATCTGGCGTGCATTTATCTTTGCCACGTTTCAATCATTGACGAACGCTTTATTCATGACCAGCTGGGAGCCCATCGAGACAAGCACACACGTATCTGGCACGGGCGAGGCAGGAGCATCACCAGCACAGTGTGGACCTGCACGCCTGACCTACACACCTGCACACGTGGCCGCGTTCAGACAATTAAGCACAAACGTGATTCTTCAAGGCTATGACCAAATCAGCTGGAATGTCGTGCTTGTATGGGCAACCACCATGCACAAAACAGGTGTTGTGGGCTGCATCGCCAGCAGGAGGCAGGACAGTGAAATCCAATGTTGCACTGCACTACGCTCCAACATCTATGCTCCCAACCGTCACCAACTCGCACCGACCAGCGTGCTCAAGTGTGGTAACAATAACCGCCAGTACCCGCACGACGTGGGGAGGCCCTCATCCAGCAGTGGATTGACAAAGATGGCTCCACGTTGACATACACAGGAGCATTCAATCGAGTACCGAACTATCCGGATCATAAGACGCTCGGGAAGGGACGACGCATCCAAAACGTGTGCCCGGTGTCAATGCAGTTATACAAATCACACACTCATTAACAGACAAAGACACCCTTAAAGCCTTTAACGTAATGTTGGGACAAGTTATGTTAATGAGCATCTATGAAGGCTGGAATGGTACATGAGGGGGGGGGGGGCAGCACGCCCGGCCGCCATTGTCTCCCCAGTGGCAATGTTTACACATCGCACCAGGTACTCATTTGAGGCCTTGGTATCTAAATATTTTGTAGTATTTTTTTTATTACTTTAGTATAAATACATCTGACTTTATGTAAACGAAAAGACACAAATTCGCCCGTTTTCTCATTGAAAATCGGTAAATTTCAAAATATCATTGGAATAATAGCCATTTTCTGTACTTTTTAGGCATGATTACGAAATAACACTTACAACCCATCAACAAAAAGTTGTGTTACATCCTGTGATCCAACAGCGTGGGGCAACTTCACCTCTTGATCCACTGCCAATGACTGTGAATCTACACTGAATGTACTTCACAGTGTGTACGATGCATGCGCCTCTTTGGGGTGTGGTGGCAGATCGCGTGGAGTGGTGGCACATTCATTAGCACACTGCACTACGAACTATGGCCCATCTGAGTTCAATTCCCGGTCACGCTTAACATATATCTGGCGATTGAAATCAGAGCCGGTCCTGGGCCCCTCTTTTTACCAGTGTGGTGAAGTATGGTCAAACGACTCCCATGAGCCACAGTGCGAGGAAGCCTTTATCCAGCGGTGAATTGACCAAGGGCCGTGAATTAATTTGTCTTTGTAGATTTATATCGTACGTATCTTGCATTTGCTCGCGACGAGAGCAATGCTGGGAATTCAGAGCCCGATTTTCGAGCGCGCCACCGGTCCGTCGCGAAAACCCAGAAAACCAAACAAAGCATTTCCTTCTTGACACGTGTCGAGAAGGAACGAGCGAGGTGTCGAGCAAGCCCACGGTCTGCGCAGACGGGTTAACGATGTCGTGGTGCACGTCCTTCGCGGCAGCTCGCTAATCTGGGTCGACGAGTCCCGCCGGGCAGAGGGCGACACGCGCGCCTCACCACCCAGAGCCCCCGAGTCGTCACCCGCGCGCCCTCCGCAGGGCGAGCGAGCCGGGAGAGCTCGAACGCCCCCACGTGTCCAGCTTACAACAACAACAACAACAAGAGGGATACATCTTCTTGGTTCTTTCGGTAAAGTCACGTAGAAGGGAAGTAATAAAATAACAAGAGGGATACAGGTGCGGCGCTGACATAGCTGGCTCGCGGAAGGGTCTCCACTACATTGAGCTCCTCCGCTGGAGGGTGGGGTACTTTGGGCTACTCCTCCACGCCGTCCAGACGTCTTGGAAGAGGTGGGAGTGGCCACACTCGACCCCCCATCACACGCTCGCCTCCTGCTGACCACGAGCCTGACCCATTGGCACCGCCAGGTGGACAGGGAGATCGATCTCGCGACTTCTGGGTTGCAAGTACGACGCGTGAGCTCTTACACCGCAGCAGCAGCGGCAGCAGCAGCATCGTGACGTGTCCATTCACTTTAATACAAGGTCCTGTATGTAACTAGGTCTAGAAACGTGCGTTTAGAGTTATTTGGCTGCTAGTAAATGTCCACGTGATCAGCCGCTTCTTTGAGGTGTCACTTGTGGCCAGGTGGCTTCTAAAAACAGAACTCGACAGCTCCGTGGGCCTTACCTGGTGACATTAAAATAGCACGTCGTCTAAAATAGGGGACAGCTCATTGACAAACATCATTTATCGTGCAAGGCAAACACGGAAAGGTGGAGTCAAGTGAGAAATTGTATCGCTTTACTTACTTAAAATTGCGTTCTTGAACCGCATCACTCCATCTCTTCTCTAACCTGTGCCGCGCCCGTTTAGCCCCCTCTATCCGGCCAAACAAAGGCTGTTTAGGCACGCGGTGGCTGGGCATGCGGGCGACATGACCCAGAAGGCACCACCACCACTACCACCCGCACCGCGTGCTGTGGGCTTGCTGTGCGGTGTAGCAGAGCGCGTGAATGGGATCTTTCTAAGGCCGACCACGGCAGTAATGCTCCTCCGGCTTAAAGAAGTCCTAATTGACATTCCACTTAAATAAAATAAAAAAGCTCGATGATATCCCATTAGGAACCGAAACGTATCCTTTGTTAATCCTATGAAATCCTTATGGGATTCCTTATGGGATCACGCCAGCTTACGTTTAAGCTGAATTCGTATCCGATTGGAATTGAAAACGTTGATAAAAAGAAAATTTCAAATAATAAGGTTATCAAATATGAAAATTAAGAGAGGGGTTGTAAACATTCACCCCTAAGTAATTCGATAAATTGTCTCTATTTGGGGATCAAAGGTCTCTATGAGAATTAATACTTTTTAATCTCGTTTCACCATCTCTTTTGGATTGCTGTACTGTATTTCTATGTTGTTCGTAACAGTTTTGTTGTACATAATATCATAATTCCATATGCATATAATGTCCGTAATAAACAAAAAAATATGTTTTTACAAACACGACTTTATGCGAGTTTCCTGTGCGAGTGTAAGAATCAAGTTTAATTGAAGAATCGACGCATCTTTACATGTCCGCTATACATATAAAACAAAAAATATGTAATGTATTATAACAGTAAAACTCAGCACACCTAACCTTGATCAAACTCGGTTCGGACTGTCGCCAGAGATTTCAGCCAAATCTCCGGCGACATGATGCCGCGCGAAGCAAAAGAGCCGCGCCGGGCAGCTCCCATCCAAGCACGCCGCGTGGGAAATGTGATTTGGTTCTAAACGCGCGCGAGTCCCACAATCCCTGCTCCCAGTGAGTCCGCAAGAGTGTGGCCACTGCCTCCGACGTTTGCGGCAGGTTCCCCGATTTTAATAAGATTGTTTATACAACGGTGGGTTGTCAGCCCATCGCGTAACCCCGAATTACCCCAGCAAGACAGCCGGATTTTGTCGCAAAGGCCTCCAGACCTTGCCGACTGGTTAGCCATTGCAGTGAGGAATGATTGGAAGATTACCATGTTTCAGACCCGTTAAGAGTAGCCTATCATTTTATTGAAGTTGGCTGCGAGGCTGGCCTGAAATTGCCCGAGCTATCGCGCTAAACAAAACAGGGCATGCGCCACTGTGTAAGGGAGGTAAGAGGGTGACGCGGGGGTTTGAATCGAGCGCTTTAATCTCCCCGGCATGTTATTATTAGGCAACACATTGAGAGTCTGACACATATCTCGGCCTCCTCGGAGATACAGTTGGTCACAAAATGTAGGAATGAAAGGGTCGGGGAGAAACGGGTTCACGGAGGATAAAGTACAAACAGGATAATAAATAAAAAGCGGGATGAAATTAAACTCTCTGTTGCCTCAGATCAGGGACATAACAGGGTAAGTGACAAACACGTGAAACCCTCCTCCGCACGTTTGTTCCACACGTGTGATCCTGCGAGAAAGCTCCTTCAAGCACTCGATGGAATACCATTTGAATTTAAAGTTTACGAATGACCTTGTATGTTTTAAAATATACTCACCGTCTTCAATCAAGATTGATACGACTTGTTTTATGTTTTGACAGTGTTTTTTGGTTGCTTTTGGGGCCATTGAACGTGGGATTGCGTTTCGTCATCTCTAAGTCCTTGGGAAATGGTGCCAATTTTTCAGCGCCCAGTTGCAAATGCCGCTCAGTTCTAATTAATTGTATGATTCATTAAAGCATCTTAAGTATTTTTATTTATAAAAACTGTTATTTGTATTGCTAATGTCCTCATATATTTGTCGCCGAGGGAATCAGTTGGGACGTTAACAACGCATCGAGTCATCGATTAAAATCGATTCTGACGCTCACGATACAGTTGTGTGTGCGTCGTAATTAATGATGCCCGGTTTATGCAAAGTATACGTGAATGCCATGCTATCATTCATGACACTAACGAAGCGAACACAAATGTACGAGACTGGGAAACCAAATCTCAAACGCGAACGGTGGCGATTCCAGCCAACAGCTGAGACGGGCAAGGGGGTGATTTGTCACGTGACCAGTATCAGAACAAAACGGCGGGATGATGATGTGTCATCGATCTCTAGGAGTCAAACGAAAGTTCTATTGATGAGTTCACTTCTCAAGGGTTATTGTCAATAACACTGTGAGATGATCCCACAGAGGGAAGAGACAAAAAAACCCAAGAAAAATTATCACAAACCACCCCCCCCCCCCAAAAGCTAACATTCGTCAATAACGCCGCCCTAAAAGGAAACAAATATATACAGTGACGGAAAAAAAGTATTTGATCCCCTGCTGATGTTGTACGTTTGCCCACTGACAAAGAAATGATCAGTCTATACTTTTAATGGTAGGTTTATTTGAACAGTGAGAGACAGAATAACAACAAAAAAAATCCAGAAAAACGCATGTCAAAATTGTTATATATTGATTTGCATTTTAATGAGGGAAATAAGTACTTGCCCCCTCTGCAAAACATGAATTAGTACTTGGTGGCAAAACCCTTGTTGGCAATCACAGAGGTCAGACGTTTCTTGTAGTTGGCCACCAGGTTTGCACACATCTCAGGAGCGATTTTGTCCCACTCCTCTTTGCAGATCTTCCCCAAGTCATTAAGGTTTCGAGGCTGACGTTTGGCAACTCGAACCTTCAGCTCCCTCCACAGATGTTCTATGGGATTAAGGTCTAGAGACTGGCTAGGCCACTCCAGGACCTTAATGTTCTTCTTCTTGAGCCACTCCTTTGTTGCCTTGGCCGTGTGTTTTGGGTCATTGTCATGCTGGAATACCCATCCACGACCCATTTTCAATGCCCTGGCTGAGAAAAGGAGGGTCTCACTCAAGATTTGACGGTACATGGCCCCGTCCATCGTCCCTTTGATGCGGTGAAGTTGTCCTGTCCCCAAAACAACCCCAAAGCATAATGTTTCCACCTCCATGTTTGACGGTGGGGATGGTGTTTTGGGGGTCATAGGCAGCATTCCTCCTCCTCCAAACACGGCGAGTTGAGTTGATGCCAAAGAGCTCCATTTTGGTCTCATCTGACCACAACACTTTCACCCAGTTGTCCTCTGAATCATTCAGATGTTCATTGGCAAACTTCAGACGGGCATGTATATGTGCTTTCTTGAGCAGGGGGACCTTGCGGGCGCTGCAGGATTTCAGTCCTTCACGGCGTAGTGTGTTACCAACTGTTTTCCTGGTGACTGTGGTCCCAGCTGCCTTGAGAGCATTAACAAGATCCTCCCGTGTAGTTCTGGGCTGATTCCTCACCGTTCTCATGATCATTGCAACTCCACGAGGTGAGATCTTGCATGGAGCCCCAGGCCGAGGGAGATTGACAGTTCTTTTGTGTTTCTTCCATTTGCGAATAATCGCACCAACTGTTGTCACCTTCTCACTAAGCTGCTTGGCGATGGTCTTGTAGCCCATTCCAGCCTTGTGTAGGTCTACAATCTTGTCCCTGACATCCTTGGAGAGCTCTTTGGTCTTGGCCATGGTGGAGAGTTTGGAATCTTATTGATTGATTGCTTCTGTGAACAAGCTGAGATTAGGAGCACTCCCTTTAAGAGTGTGCTCCTAATCTCAGCTCGTTACCTGTATAAAAGACACTTGGGAGCCAAAAATCTTTCTGATTGAGAGGGGGTCAAATACTTATTTCCCTCATTAAAATGAAAATCAATTTATAACATTTTTGACATGCGTTTTTCTGGATTTTGTTGTTGTTATTCCGTCTCTCACTGTTCAAATAAACCTACCATTAAAATTATAGACTGATCATTTCTTTGTCAGTGGGCAAACGTACAAAATCAGCAGGAGATCAAATACTTTTTTCCCTCACTGTAATAGGTGACGTTTCGGGCAATGCCCCTTCCTGAGAGCCCACATATGTAGGCTGGCCATGTCTGTAAACGCCACCGATAACATGTATTTAATTGCAGGTGAATGTGTTGTCTACAAACGTGTTGGAGTTGTTATTTGTGTTTGCGCACCACTGCTGACGTTGTCTCGCACACAAAACAACGAAACGACGGTCCAGTCTCGAAGAGACGTTCGTCGAGGTCTGCATCGAAGCAAAGCGAATCCCGGCACGACCCCCCCCCGCTGCTGCTGCTGCTGCCGCTGCTGCTGCTGCTGCTGCCGCTGGGGCGCTCTCCCGGCAAGCGCCTCCGAGGGGTCGCGCGGCCGCGTTCAATCCGCCCGCGTGACGAGTGGCCACAGGCCGCCGTGGGCGAGGCGACGGCGTCCCAGAGAGGGCCTCCCGGAGCTGCCCGCTTCTCTAACATTCTCGCGTCTCGTCCCGGCGAACACGAAATAACGAAATCTTTCGCTCCCAAACGTGTCGGGGCTGCTGGAAAGGATCACTCAATCTCTCCCCTTTCCTCGCGCCTCTCGTTCGCAGAAACACCCTCAAGGCGGAATGGAGGAGGTGCGGCGACTCTCGGTTGGAGTCTCTCTCCCTTTGTGGGTTTTATCTTTTTTACAGGTGGATTTTTTAAAAAAATCCTTTATATTAAGTTCACTTGCTTGCTTACGACCGTGCAAATATTTCGGTCGTTTTTTAACCCACTTCCCGTGATCCAATCGAGCTGACATTTTCCACACAGACTCGTTGTGCGTGACAATTAATGTTCCAAAATTTTACACTTTTTAGGACAAAAAAATTATATTTAATTACCAATTGCTTAATGGTGCAATGCAATCATCTGACCCATAGGTGGCAGCCATCTCAAGCCAGAGGACGAGAGGACTCTATCCGCCACGCATAAAAAGGATTTATAGTGAAAAACTTTGTTTTTACGGGTTATACTTGTTACTTGTGAACACGCGGGTATGTAATGGTGAGCACACCGGACTTTGATTCGATCGCCCGCGGCAGCAAATCAAACGATGGTGCCAAGTTTCTTAAATCCTGTCCGTCCTCTTTCTCTTAAGCCAGCAGTCAGAAAGGGGACTCCATAGTTAGTCGATCGGTAGGGGACGTGTGGTCGGGTAAAGCGTGGAAGAGTAGGCCAAATACCGTCTGCCACCATCAGTAGCGTGAGAAAGCCGTTTCAGGGCAGCACCTTTACCCCTATATATATTTACAGCGTTTGTTCCACAATCGTTTAGATAATTTGTTGACTTGCATATGTGTTGTATTTTCGTGATGAAGCAAGTCTACACTACAATAACATACGGTACGTTTGCTGGATGAAGACCTCTTCATTCCCCACGTTAAGTCAGACATGGGGATTCTTTGCCCATAATTCACCATGCCGGTCAGTGAGGTGTGGTTAAGGACCTGTTAATAATTCACCCACCACTCATGTTAGCCATGACTGGGAATCACAAGTTTCATAGCGCGGTGCAAGAATCACTTTAGCACTTGCTCCGCCATGCTTACATCTGTACAGAACTCACAGGTTCTGTAAACTATCACAATCATAAACCCGCCACTCCGATGAGCATGGTTGGCGATGCACCGTGCGATAGAAGTTCAACATATACAAACATTTCCTCTTGTGAATAATCTTAAACATTTAAATTGAGTTGTTTAAATTGAGTTGTTTGTAGCATTATTTTATCAACCAAGCTGAAAAAACTGGAGTGCATTTACAAAATATGTGTTTTTTAAATGATCTTAATAAGGTTCTTTCGGTAAAGTCACGTAGAAGGGAAATAATAAAATAATATTAAAGAATTTTTTTTTCTGTGGATTTCACACCTGATGATGATTGCTTGTGTTGCAGTCGAAACGTCGTGAGAATTTTTATTGTTTTTTATATTCATATTATTTTATTATTTCCCTTCTACGTGACTTTACCGAAATAAACAAGAATATGAATCCCTGCAGTCACGAAAGCTGTAAATCAAGATCTTAATAAGCTTTCTTTTGAGGAGGCTGGGCGACTCAGGGGGCCGACCAATGAGCTGGCACTGCTGAGATCTTGGGTTCAATTGTGGGTTTCACCCCACCCTTGATTGAGTGTAGTGAGTTGATGGTCTAAGCATGGACACCTTTCACTGCAAAACAAACCCTATCTTTTCAAGTTGAAATTGCAATAAATTCGGTTCAATTCAAGTGTGAGAATTTTCCACTATGAACACATTCCACTATGAACACATTCCACTACAGAACACATTCCACTATGAACACATTCCACCACAGAACACATTCCACTATGAACACATTCCACTATGAACACATTCCACTACAGAACACATTCCACTATGAACACATTCCAACACAGAACACATTCCAACACGGAACACATTCCACTATGAACACATTCCACTATGAACACATTTCACTACAGAACACATTCCACTATGAACACATTCCAACACAGAACACATTCCACTATGAACACATTCCAACACAGAACACATTCCACTATGAACACATTCCAACACAGAACACATTCCACTATGAACACATTCCAACACAGAACACATTCCACTATGAACACATTCCAACACAGAACACATTCTAACACAGAACACATTCCACTATGAACACATTCCAACACAGAACACATTCCACTATGAACACATTCCACTATGAACACATTCCACTATGAACACATTCCACTACAGAACACATTCCACTATGGAACACATTCCATCACAGAACACATTCCACTATGAACACATTCCACTATGAACACATTCCACCATGGAACACATTCCACTACAGAACACATTCCACCATGGAACACATTCCACTATGAACACATTCCACTATGAACACATTCCACTACAGAACACATTCCACCATGGAACACATTCCACTACGGAACACATTCCACTATGAACACATTCCACTATGAACACATTCCACTATGAACACATTCCACTATGAACACATTCCACTACGGAACACATTCCACTACGAACACATTCCACTATGAACACATTCCACTATGAACACATTCCACTATGAACACATTCCACTATGAACACATTCCACTACAGAACACATTCCACTACAGAACACATTCCACTACAGAACACATTCCAACACAGAACACATTCCACTATGGAACACATTCCAACACAGAACACATTCCACTACAGAACACATTCCAACACAGAACACATTCCGCTACAGAACACATTCCACTACAGAACAAATTCCAACACAGAACACATTCCGCTACAGAACACATTCCACTACAGAACACATTCCAACACAGAACACATTCCACTACAGAACACATTCCAACACAGAACACATTCCGCTACAGAACACATTCCCCGTAGCCTCAAACTTTGCTCCTGGCCCCAAAGCACAACCGCCTGCACAAGACAACATTCGCTGTAGCAACTACCCACACCCATTTTGGAAAAAAGCCAACAATGCAATTAATTTAATCTACATCCCTAATTAAATAACAACAAAGGAAACCTACGTGCTCTCGCCAAACGGCACTAATCAATTTGATTACACATTTATTATGGCTGCTTTAAATAAGAAACCTTATTATGTATTAGGCGACGCGTTCGTGGAAAACCGGCGTTCGTAAATCTCCGATGCTCGGGGCTATGGGAGGGGTGGGGGGGGTGCACGACGAGACGTCGACGAACCCCGTGCCGGAGTTGTCTCCTCGGGATCTCCGGGGTCCGCGCCCAGCGCCTGCCCAGCGCCTGCCCAGCGCGGCGGCGCTCGATTCCGCTCGGCCGAGCGCCGGGGGCTTCAGTGTCCTGGACGAAGTCGCCCGTGAAGATCAGCGGGAGAGGCGCGCGCTGGCCCACAATGCACCCCCCCCCCCCCCGCGTCGATAGGTGAACGTGCCCCCCCCCCCCCACAGCTGGGAGCTCTGCAGGGGAAGTGGCGGGGAGGGGGTCCCAGGTGCGGCAATCAGCGGGAACACACCTGGGGGACCTGGGCATGGGATGGTGTCGGGGGGAGAGGATTCACTCCTCGCGGGCCGATTTTGGACGCAACGCTGCATCGCTTCATCGCGACCGCTTCGTGAATGTCAAGCTGCGTGCACAGAATCGACGACCGCAGTGGCATTTAATGCACTTGACGACTCTTTGGTTTTTGTTCTTGTTAGGTTAGCGAGTTAGTTTGTAGTTGTTTGTCATTCCACGGTGAGATGAAGGCCTCTCCCCACCTTATGTCACTCATTGTTTGGCTACATTTCACCACACTGATCATTGAGGGTTGGTTAATGGGAGCGCCCACGACTGGTTCAGATATCACTCGCCACTGATGCTAGCCGTGGCTAGGAATTGAACTCAGGTCAATGGGTTCACAGGACAGTGTGCTCACCACTGCAACACCGCTTTCTTCCATGGTTATCGTTCACAATCTTATAAACAAGCGTCTGCCAGCGATGCCAGCCCGTTATTTTCGTTGGATTTTTTGTTGACGAGGATTTTATTAAGAAATGATCTCGACGGTGGTGGCAGCGGTAAGTAATGCGGCCGAATTTCTGGGAGTCTCAACCAGAGCACGTGGCGAGCGGGCAGCTCCTCCCTCCGTCATCCGGCTCCGACTACTTTTGTATTCGCCGTGGCCACTCGATCACTATCCCCACCCACGCGGTGACCTCACTCATTCTGACATCGACCCCGCCTACTCCTTGCTGGAACAGGACAGCCCCCCCCCCCACTACTCAGGTATCCCCAACCTTTGCCCCTATCATGAAGCGATGAGGCCAGAAAAATGTAAAAGCGGGCCAACATTTTTTTTTGTCCAAAATCTTCAGTCGGAGGGGTGGAAACGGGATTGAGGCCACCGGCCTTTCTGAAGCCACCAGGACCGTCCCGGCCAAACCAAGGGTGCTTGGTGGCGCTTTCGGTCGTAGGGACGCGTGGCCACCAAACGGCGTCGCGAGAGAGGAAGAGAATCTGCGCGCGAGGCGCAGTGAGGGCTCCTGGCGGACCGCGTCACCAACCGCCGGCGCCGCAGCGCCCCGCCCACGAGATAGCGAGGAGCGCCACACGGCAGGGCCGTGTCGCAATTTTCGCCGGGGTGATTTGTCATTCTGGCCTTTGCGCGGATCAAGGCACTGGGATCACGGATGGACATAGGCCGTCATTGCAAGTGAGGGCAGGCTTATCATGAAGGCACCGAAGAACGAATACAAATAAATAAACTAAACAAGCACGGAGCGCCCCTATATGGTTCACCGTATACTTTTCCACGATCATTTGCCGTGGCTCGAAATTCTCTGGAAGTGCTGACGGAGGAATTGGGGATAAATTGTACGGACACGTTTGTTTTGTCGCAGAGGAGGGAATAATCGCAAAGTATTTATCAATGTTTTTTCCTTCTTGCTGCGTTTCCGCTGTGTGCATGCTAAACAAGCGCATTTGCATTCAAGCAAAAAAACCCATTAACATCTTACTCATTCTTTCCTATTTATTCACTTTGCATCGCAGACGCATACGGAGGATGAATATTAATTAAGGACAACTGCACAGGTGCAAACACTTAATTACCGAGATCCCATGAATGTGCAGCCGACAATTAAACGAGCATGGAGGAACCCTGAAATCATCATTACATGGCCTATTCTGCCAGAATGTTTTTACTTGTTATGGGATGTGACTTATTTTTTTATTTTCCAATTGAACATATTTTGCGTAGGTTTAGTGGACAAAATAATGCGTAATTTGTGCGGTCGTTTCTCTGTGTTGCTGGTCTCCATGCAGTAACCCTCATGGTTACGAACGCCCCCCCAATTTAGGTCAGATTGACACACGGCCTCTGGAATCCAGGCAAGCGCCTACTTTGACCAAAAGTCTCCCTTTTTTCCCAGGAAGACCTTGATCAAAGCGAGTATAGCACGGAGTTTTATATCAATCTTCTCTGCTGATTTTCTTCACCATATCGTAGGATATTATATTCAGGTAATTTACTTAGAATGCATGGCAGTGAACTGGTAATTGAACTTGCCGATCAAAATTGTCAGGCAAAGATCAGGTTTAAACAACAATATGAATTCGTGTGTTATTTAAATATTGAGTAAACAACAATGATATATAAAAACTCCCCATTGCAAATGTTTAACTTAAAATAAAAACTTTATCTGAAACTTAAGATTCACATTATTACCATCACTCAGATAATAAAAAAAAATTGGCAGTCCATACGTATTTTTAAGTTCATCAATGCGAACTCGAAACGGGAGCCAGAAACCTCTTGGAATAAATCCGCACGGTTGGGCATGTGCATTCCTCTGCTTGGAACTGGACCCGCGGGCCACGCTCAAATATGTCCGCCCGCAAGCCTCTCACTTGTCGCCGCGCGGCACGGCGCTACATTCCGGCACCCTGTCACCTCCCGCCGCACTCTCACCTCGAGCGCCGCGCGGGGCTACAGCGGTAGCGGTGCGTGAACGCGCGCAGACGACAATTAAGCGGCAGGGATAACATCTGCGGCGGCGCGCACCCCAGCGACGTCGCTCGATGCATCTCGGGCTCGGCACGCCCTCGAATCGCATCTCGCAAACCTCTCTCGCCTGTGTCAGCGCTGAACTCCCCCAGCCACAGAGCACCCCCTCGCTTCACCCCCCCCGCCCGCCAAATTCAGCATCGTGGGCGCCACCAACCCGTGCTGGATCTCGGCTGGCTCTGTGTGGTCGTAAGTCCTCGTGCCCTCCCCTCGGCGTGCCAGTCCATCAATCTGCCACGTGGATCTCTCCCCGGTGCTTGCTCACAATTTACAGCATTCCATGGGTTTTGCATCTGGACTGACCCAGGTTTGACTCCGGCAAAGTAAACAAATGGACACGGGCGATTGGGTGGGACGTCACAGGTGCCTCGTGTGTGCTCGCGGGATGAACCACGCTGGTTTATTTGTCTTGTGCCGATGTTTAGTGGCGACTGCAGTTTGTCTGCGCAAGCGGTGACTGCTGGCAGGGCCCGTTACCAGCGGAGGGGGTGGCTGGAATTGTTTTGAAATGTCAGCAACGCTCAACAGGACCACCGGAGTGATAGTGCAAGCGCTAGAATCAAACTTAAACTCTGCGGTTGTGTATGATGGAGAGACTTGCCCCGACCATAGGAATGTGGAATTTCAACAACTGGCTCAGCGCCACCAAGAAGGATCACCCATGTTCCCTTTAATCATGGACAGTTTTGTGTTTATGCAGCTACGTAAGTACGACTCATAATTACAAAGCAGGTCACATGTCTACGAAGGCAAAACAAGTGACGTGAAATCCACACCTGACGCATTCCAATGCTCAATTTACGTCGCTCTTTTCCTCATGTTGTTCCAATTGTGCTGCTGGAGCAGGAAAACCCCCGCAGCTAGCAGTGCACCACGTTGTGTTAGAGAACGGCCCCAGAAGATGACGTCACAAAACGACTTCACAAGCCTTCGTCATCCCGGAAACAAGCACACCCCGCACAGGTACGCATCCGATCGCTTTACCAACGTTCGGTTTGTCGACATTTCGCGCTCACGCAATTGGCAAGTCATGGACACTTCTCGGTTAACGAAACGGGACTTCCGCGTTAACGACATTTCAGTACGGCCACGAGTCGCGAGATCACCTCCCGGGAGGCCACCCGGCATGGTCGTGCATCCGCGACAGCGTCACGGTGTCCCTGCAGCGCCGCCAGCGCCTCCGCATCGCTCGGCAGTCATTTCAACACGCACACCTTTTGGTGAGTTCCCCAAAAAAGGTGAATGTATACAGGTAGGAACAACAGTTCCACACTGCCCACCAGGGATTATTTGTCTGTCGTGCATAGCCCCTCCCAAACATGTACGCTCCCCGATTGGTTGAAGTGCGTCACGTGACCGCGAGCCAGCAGCCAACCAGAGGGGCGCTCCTCCCAAACATGTACGCTCCCGGATTGGTTGAACCAAGTTCCTTCCTGCCCACTCCGAAAGAACGTGTTCTTTAAAATTAATTCTTGTTCAATCGTTTAAATGTGTACGTTCTTTTATTATTATTGTTGTATTGTGAAAAGCGATGTAGGGGTGTACATTTCTCGGTGAGGAGTCGAGTTGGGATGACTGTCGGAAACACATCGCACATTTTTGTGTTAATGGGAAAAGCCGTTTCCATTGACGAAATAACATTTTGCTGTTTTTTTAGAAGAAAGCATTTCTTTTGCAAATCGAGGGACACCTGTGTATGCACTGGAAGAGGGATGCTCATGGCATACGAACCTAATGAAACATTTTAAACCTCAAAGCCACAATAAACCAAATTCAATATGACGATGATGCTATCGTGCAGTCATCGTTGACCATACACTCACCACGCCGGAGAACCCAGTTTCATTCCGACTGGCTTACATCTGGATTCCAACCCAGGTTCTCAGTGGAGCCGACTCAGGGTGTGCAGGTCCGTCCGCTGCCAGTCCCAGGGTTCTGTCTTTCATGGGGGGTAATGCGAAGTAAACACGGTCACGGGGAAAGCGCATGCAGGGACATACCTGCACGCTCAATCTCCGAGTAATCCGGCAGAATGTGCGCGCAAATGGGGTAGAATGTAAAACGAAAATCTAACGAACTAAAGACGCAAGTTTCTCAGCGGTAAGTTACAGAACACTTTTTTTAAAACACCGTCTCCCGAGAATTGTTTCACACTAGGCTAAAAATCTGTGTTTCAAAGATACCATATTCCCTACAGTTAGCTAATAATCTCATTTAAGTTTGATTTTCTATAATTTAACACGATGAACTTTTTCCACATAAAGTTTTAAGTACTCAAAAAGTACAATTTGACGAGTAATCAATTTGATCCCTTGCCCTGCCTTGAGATCAATATCACTCAAGCGAGTGTATTTCGCTGCATTTGGCAAAACACAATTTTTTGTGAAGGACAAAATCTATTTCATTGGCAAGTGCTATCGACGGTTGCCATATGCACTGTATGTAAGAGGTGATGGAGGCAGGATGGTTCATATTGTAGTGCACGCACGCGCACAACACGTGCACGCACGCGCAGCCACAGATGAAAAACACGCACGTGCACAGACAACATCACACGAACACACTCGCAGACAGCGATCACACACACACATCAGATACAAACACACGCGCGCACCCACACACATAGAAAAAAACACTACATACGCACGCACACACATAGGCCCGCAAGCACACACGTGAGCTTGGAATGAGTCACTTAGTCTGTGTTTGCAGCACAAGGTGAACATTTTTTCGCAACTGAAAACCATTGGTGTGAGATTATTGTGTGAACTACCCTCGCAGTCTTCGTGCTCGGCCAGACACAAGTGGCCACTTGCAGCACTTGACCTACAGAGCGATAAACGCAGCTCCTCCGTCTTCTTATTATCTGCCAAGATACCAGCTGTGCGGCAGGGTCCAGCCTTCATTTGTCACGCACTTCCAAAGACATTCCTCAATTATCACACTTCAAATTAGTTTTGACCGTCGTGAAATGTAAATGTGCCAGCCCCACTGGCAATCTGACTGCAAACAACCCCAATGGCCGACAGGACACGGCGGTTGTTCGACCGTACTTCACCACGCCGGTCGGCTTTGGTGAAGGTGGGGGGCGCAGGACCGGTCCAAATATTACTCACCGAACGCAGGTCGCCGGGTTCACGGCGCATTGCGCGAGACATCGCTTTGCTATTATCATAGTCGGCCACAGTAGCTGCAGGCGAAATTCTTGCAGCGATTCCGTTGCGATACGGGGTTCCCTCACTTCCACGTCGTCCCTTCCTGCCCAAATCGTCAGCACTGCTCAGCCATGCTGCTGCCTTCTCGCTCGCTCGCTCTCCCACCATCTGCGCTTCCCATCCCAGTGACCATACCTGGACGTTTGTCTTCTTTTAATTTCGGTCATCCTTGATTTGACTCGTGGATATTCCTCGTGCTTGAATGGGACATCCGTCATGACTCACAGCCAGTCTCTATCCACTGCCTGACGAAAGACCTCTCGTGCTGTTGTTCACACACGCGTCTGTGTACCAGGCACGGCTGCAAGAGCACATCTGCACCTGCACCGCCAATCACGAAAGAAACGACGACGACTACGACACCCCGTGTGGCCAAAGAGACTCTGGGGGCGCGAGCTGTTAGCGAGCACCCGTTAAGGCCGCTACTGCACGCCAGGGCTTGCTGTGGCCGGCACCATGCCCAGCCGCCGTTATCTCTCCCAGTGCTGGTGTTTAACATACTGTACCAGATAACCATTTAAGGCTGAGTTTACCTAGAGGAGGCCTAGGACAAGCTCCGATAATAGCACATGCCACCGCTGTTAGCCACGGCTGGGAAACGATTCTAACAAACACACTCGCGCACATCTGTGCACACTCCCACACAACACGCACGCACGCATCGGCTCCGCAGCCTTGTAAAAACCACACGCACGCGCGCACACGCACACGCGCATTCCACACGTGTTCACGCTTCAAGAGGGTCCCAAACACCTCGGCTGGCGCATAAGTCACGAGGATCGCAGTCGGGCGGGAGTGGGAGAGAGACAGAGAGAGAGCGGGGGGAGAGAGCGGAGGGACAGAGCTGGGGCCACAGCTCCGGGCTTGGGAGGATTCCTCCTCCCGCCAGGCGCGGCCTTCGCAGCCCCCCGGAGCTGGGGGTGGGTGACGTGTGCGCCACACGACGACGACGCCACCGACGCTGCCGCTCGACGTCACAGGCCGCGTGCGTTGGGGGGTTTAAAAAAGCCACCCCAGCGGGCAGCAGCAGTTAGGAGCGGCGGCGGTGGCGGCAGGAAAACTTTCTAGCCAGGCGAGAGACTGATGAAACGAAAGGTTTCTGTTCCAAGGGAGCCCCTGCGTCACCAAAGTGATGAAGCGTATGCGTGATGAAAGGTAAACATAATGTTTACAGAGTGGGGATGTGCAGCAATACAAAAATGAATCAATAACACGAACCGCTACGCAATAACAAATAATGAAGCAAGAAAATTTGGAAAATAGATGCGGGCGGGGGGGGAGTAGGGGGCGGGGTTTGTGCAGTGGCTAACATCGGAGGCGAATGGTGTTTGAACCAATCCTGGGCCACGAGCCCCTCCGCCAAACCGTACCGACCAACGTGGTGAAGTATGGTCAAACAACCCCCAACACCAAAACGGCACGGGGAGGCCTTCACCCAGCAGCGGCTTGACCAGTGGATGTACACGCCATTGTTAGTTGGGACCACAACGAAGCAGCTGCCTCCATCCACACGCAGGGAAAGCGCCACCACGAATGAACGACGCAAAACAATTCCCCGCAGGATAGACGAGAAAACCTACTTTCTGTACCGCCACCTCGTAACGGCCTAGCGGCAGCGGGGCGGTGGAAACCCCCACGCGGCCCACCAACCCCGCGTCTGCCGTGTGGCACCAGCGCCAAAGAGGAGCGGCGCGGTGTCCGCGGGGGCGGTGGAGCAGCCATTTGAAGCCGCCTCAAATTGACGGCGGCCCAGGCTGACCTCATTACGGCCGTCCTAATGAACAGCATCCGGACGCGGGGGTTCTGCAACGGGGGGGGGGGGGGTGGGGGCACCCCCCCCCCCCTTTCCCAAACTGGCACGGCTGCTCCCCTGTTTAAAAAAAAAAGTTTGAAGCACCGCGGCTTCTGGTGAATTATTAAATGTGCTCTATGCGCCGTGGGAAAAAAAGTGAGCGGAATTGCTGAGGAGAGAGAGAGAGAGAAAAAAATAAGTTCACAAACCATGAAATGAATAAAATAAGTATATAAATAAATATCCGTTCCAACAGCGAGAGAAAAAAAGCATTCACCAATCAGGAATGCCCACGGAAACCTCAATTTCGGAAGGCAGCAGAAAAAATAAATAGCACGTGGCCATTAAAGAAGATTGCAAAATGGCTCTTTGTGAATACAACTTTACACATTTAGCATAATGAGCGTGGCATTAGGCATATTAGGTGACTGATTGTATAAGAGATCAGGCCACGTGTTAGATTGTTAGTCTTGCCCAAATAACTTATGGTACTTCAAATTAAATCTCATTGAAAGACTCGACGATTAACTTAAATGAAATCCCAGTGAAGAGAAAAGCCCCGCTGAGCGGTCCCCAATTTCTAGTCCTAACCGTGGCTCAGCTTTTCGAACCTGCCAATCATCTGCCGTTCTCGTACGGGCCAGGTGTCCGCTCATATGCAATATAG
Source organism: Lampetra fluviatilis (assembly GCF_964198595.1). NCBI lineage: Eukaryota > Metazoa > Chordata > Hyperoartia > Petromyzontiformes > Petromyzontidae > Lampetra > Lampetra fluviatilis. The sequence continues at coordinate 1,098,283 of NC_136305.1, forward strand.
ATGTCTTAATTTGCACAGCGGGAATGCTGGCCAGTGGGTGGCGAGGAATGTATTTGACGACGCGTTAAACGCTTCTCCGTGCGCAGTCTTACGGCGGTTCTCTTAACAGTGCTCTTGATTGGATTCATTACACGCCTCCCGCAAACGTGCGCAGGCCGCGGAACCGGCTCGACAGCGTCGTCGTCGTCGCCGCTGCCCGACGTTGACGGAATGTCGTCACTTGGGGTGCCTCCCGGACATCTTCGTGGCCGCCACCGATGCGGGGAAAATCGCCAAGACCGGCGGAGCGTTTCGTCCGTAGTATCGCCACCTCCGAGGTCCAAAAATAAAAAACCAAGGGACGTACCGTGGGAAGGAGAAGGGTGCCTCACAATACCAGAAGAGGCGAGAACTGCAAACACATGTGCTGTGTCGACCGGTGAATTATTACGCAACTGGCAAAAAAAAACGGGCGTTTTAATGTCCTGGGAAGATTGAGAGATTTGCCCAGGATGACAGCCACCTCGACGAGAGCGCAGTCCTGGAAAACCCCATTCATCCCTTTAACCAAGATTTGAATCCGGCTCATAATACTGTGTCTCTGCATTATATCTCCTTCATACTCAATCAAAAATGTCATACTTTTTTTTTACCTTCCTTAAACTGCCTTGAAGGCAAAATAAGTGTGCCTGTACGTCACTAATATGGATTCACTGCGTTCCGTATCGGATGCGATGACGGATAATGATATCAGCGCTCACCTACGCGCGAGTGAATGGCCCAGCAGACGGCAGCAAGACGTCCGCAATAAATCCATATATCTATGGATGGCAGGAATAAAATAACTGCACACGAGCGGAATAACGATGTTATGTCTGAGCACCGCGGCTGCGCGGTGTGGAGATATCAGGGGGGTTAGCGCCCTGTCTCTCTGCCCCCCCCCACACACAAACGACGACACAACAATCGCCAACATCGGCTGGCCCTCCCGTGGAACTCCGGCCGAAGTAATGGGGTTCGATCTGATAGTTGTACAGAAGCCATATGGCGGGGGGGGGGGGGTAAACGTCCTGCTTGTACAGCGCCGGTGCAGAGAGTAGCAGTCATAGTGCACTTGGTAAATTCAACATGTCAGAAAGTCAAGTCCAAGTGTCTCGCCGCTCACTGGCCAGTGGTCATCGCCGTTGACTGCCCTCAGCAGGTGGTAGAAATCCCAAATTCCAACGGTGGTGGCCAATCTACCCACCCTTGTACTTGCTAAAGCCTCCGCAGGTTTGCGTGTGCGGCCGTCTTCACGGGTGCTCGCTAATAGCACTCGCCCCAAGCAGCCGACGCCTTCGTCTGTGCCCTCGTGTACAACATGCGTCTGCTGGCTCGCACCTTTGTGTTCCTCTGGGCAAAGCCTAAACAAAGAGTTGGCCTCTCACCAGCAGATGGGGCACCAACTTTAAAAGTGACCTGCACATTTTGCTCCATCACCGACAGGGAAACTCCGTGCAATCATCGGCAATCCGCCGCGCCTCGGTGCCGGCAACGGCAGGAATCACGACCCACACGACACACACGTGCCGCGTGACCCACACGTGCCACACCAGCCACGTGACCCACACCAGCCACGTGACCCACACGAGCCACGCGAGCCACGCGGCTCACTTAGCTTGATGCCGTCGACGCTCGCCTCGTTATTTCCCAAAGCGCTGGGTCGGCCGGCGTGCGGCTCACTTGCCTGCCAGCATCGGCCGCGCTGCAACGCGTAATTGCGAAGGTTAAAATACAACCAATTAGCCGCGGGGGTGAACGCTGCGGAGACAATTAATGCGACAACCGCGCCGCTGAGGGCAGCCGGAGCTAGCTCCGAGGCGCGAGCACCGGCTGCAGGAGCCTGGTGCGCGCCTCCAATCGGCGGCTCAATCGTGGCCGGGATTTTACATTAAAATCCAAACGGTAACGGCGCCACGAGGCCGCCGTCTGCAAAAAGAGCACTTGAGAGGGGGGCAGCTCGTGGGATATGAGCAGCACTCACGAGGCCAACACACCCGTCCAGCGCCTCATGCAAATGAAATAGCTTTGGCTGTCAATGCTTGGTGAAGTATGGCCAACAACCCACATGGCCTGGCACGGTATGTGGAACCCTTCTTATAGCAGTGGATCTGCAAAGGGTTGAAAAAATAGGGGCTGCGGTGGCGGAATGTTAACTACCTCGCCTAACACACAGGAGGTTGCAGGCTGGATCCCGACCCTGACGCCTGCTGTATATTTGAAGTTTGCATGGTCTCCCCGCGGTCGCGTGGATTTTCTCCGGGTCCTCCGATTGTTCCTACTACATTTAGAACAATGCATTTAAAGTGTTTGGCTGCTATAAATGTCCACATGATAAGCCGCTTCATTGGGCTATCATTTGTGGTCAGGTCACTTCTGAAAAAGAGCTATACATCTCAATGCGTCTTACCTGGTAAAATATTAAGTATCATAGTTTAGTTTAAAACTTAAGTGAAATTTATATAAAATCTTCACCAACTTGTATTATTAACAAACCTGCAAAAAACACGACAAAGATTATTTGCAAAGATGACAAAGCTTATTAATGTTGATGATATTTCAAATATTAACAATAATTAGTGGAACAATTCTAAATTCTCAATTATTCAATTCTTTCCTGACCAAGCGAGTGAGTGTGTGGCAGTGCTCATTTGCACATTCCTCTGGCACGGCCCATGAACGAGTCCATAAGGCAAGCCCAGCTAATGAGAGTGGACCCACCAGAGCGGACCCACCAGAGCGGACCCACGGCTTAAGCTGCGGACGTCTCATCCAAGCCCACCCTCAATCCTCACCTCGCGGCATCGTCGCACTCAGGGTGCCCTGAGAGTCGAGGTGGCTTGCCATGCCCTTGCCTTCCTCAGCAGTGCTCTTTGGGTTGCGAGATGTTAACTACCTCGCCCGGTATGCAGGAGGTTGTCAATTCGGCCCCGAACCTGACGCCTGCTGTATATTTGGAGGCTGGGTGCCTCTCTCCCCGTGGTTGCGTGGATTTTTCTCCGGCTTCTCCAGTTCTTCCCTCCGCAGTTAGAAACATGCATTTAGAGCATTTGGCTGCTTTATATTTGCAAATTGCAAGCCACTTCGTCGAGCTGTCATTTGTGGCCAGGTCGCTTCTGAAAAAAGAGCTACATAGCTCAGTGGGCCTTACCTGCTAAATACTTTAAATAGTTTGGGTGACACCATCAACGGATGCCATCACCGACCTGCCCAGAGAATGCAAGATGCTTACGCGCGGCGGAACATGTTTGTCAGCCGTTGAGCCAAACTCAGCATCCATAATTCACTCAGCGGCACGCGACGGCGCCCTCGGGCGTGGCAGCGCCGCCACAGCGGGCGTCGTTCACGGCAATCCGGCGCAACTTTTTTGCGTTTCCCCGCTCGTCGCGCGCGAACGCCGTCGCGCCGCACGCCGCGGCCGCGAGTCGGCCCCCTCCCGGACTCCTCGCCGCTCTCCCCCCACGGTGCAAAAAAGGGAAAACGTCCGCAGTTCAAATTTGTGTGTCCCCCCCCACACACAAACCCCTGCCCCCCCACCACCACCCACCTAATGCAGCAATTAAGAGCCGACGCGCTCGTGTTGTGACGTCCAGCGGTGCTCCTGCCAAAGTGCACACGCGCCAAATCAATGCGTCAGTGATCTCATGTCAGTGATAGATTTTACAACAAAGCGCATCCCCCAGCTGCGGTACACGCACAGCGGTGCCTCCACGCCGGGGTGTGGGGGCAGCGGATTTGGAACGGGGAAGCGGGCGGAGGGGAGGGGGTGCCGATGTCGGGCTTGGCGGAGGGGAGGGGGTGCCGATGTCGGGCTTGGCGGAGGGGAGGGGGTGCCGATGTCGGGCTTGGCGGAGGGGAGGGGGTGCCGATGTCGGGCTTGGCGGAGGGGAGGGGGTGCCGATGTCGGGCTTGGTGGAGGGGAGGGGGTGCCGATGTCGGGCTTGGCGGAGGGGAGGGGGTGCCGATGTCGGGCTTGGTGGAGGGGAGGTGGGAGAACAGGGACCTGGAGGGTGGGCGGCGCTCACAGCTGCCGGCGGCGGGTGGTGGTTGTGGGGGGTGGTGGTTGTGGGGGGTGGTGGTTGTGGCGGGTGGTGGTTGTGGCGGGTGGTGGTTGTGGGGGGTGGTGGGGTGGGAGGGCTTGTGGGGGAGCATGCCCCCCCCCCGCCACGTCTCCCACCCACGCGCAACCTCCACAAATTGGCGACAGAAGTGGCGCTTGTAGTGCGGGGACGGCACGGCGGCCGGGCGCTGCCCCAGCCCGTGGCGGCGCGTCAAGGCCGCGCGCGTAATTGGGCCATTTCACAAAAAACTAGAGGCCACTCTTACCTCCTCGCACGCCGCCAATTTCAGTTCACTCACTTGGGCGTCTCTTAGCGCGCGCAGTCTTAATCGCCGGCGCGCATTCTAATGGCAACGAGGCGGTATAATCAGTGACGGCGTTTGCGGTGAGCGTACGTGCCACGCATCGTTTCGGTGATAAACTAAATAAATAATAATATTGGCCTACGCCAGGGCGAGTGGCCAACATTTACAAAACAAACATCGGTGACGATGCCAAATATGATATAATGTGCGAGCACTGGTTGTCCAAGTAGAACAGTCTGCAAAGATTTAAGAATTCGTTCAAATGTAAATATGCAATGGCTTTCTCGAGTGAACACAGAGATAGCTAAATAACCAGCAATGCCCAGCCAAGTGAAAGTGTGCTGCTATTCGCAAGCGGCGCTCGCAGCATTACACTTTTCAGAACGGAGACACTGCCCGTGGAAGGGTGCCTTTCTTTGATTTTTAGAAATGTCCTCTGGAACCGGAGACGACTAATGCAGCCTATAATCTAAAGATTCAACAACAACTCGCAGATGTCTAAATTGTTACTCATTTGCACCTACAGCAGTGCACCATTCTAATAACCCGCAAGCATTGATCAATGGCGGTGCCCTTTTTATCCTCGCAGACGGAGCGCGTCCACGTGAATGCGAATTCGCGCAGAGACGCTCCCTTGGAAGCAGCGCAGCAGCCGGATGGCAGCGGCGACGTCGACCGCACGACAATGGCCACGAACTCTCCTGCCTCTCCGTCTCATCTCACTCCCCTCCACGCACTCTCCTACCTCTCATCTCACTCTACTCCACACACTCTCCCTCTCATCTCACTCCCCTCCACGCACTCTCCTACCTCTCATCTCACTCTACTCCACACACTCTCCTGCCTCTCCCTCTCATCTCACTCCCCTCCACGCACTCTCCTACCTCTCCCTCTCATCTCACTCCCCTCCCCTCCACACTCTCCCCTCTCATCTCACTCTACTCCCCTCCACACTCTTCTACCTCTCTCATCTCACTCTACTCCCCTCCACGCACTCTCCTACCTCTCCCTCTCATCTCACTCTACTCCCCTCCACGCACTCTCCTACCTCTCCCTCTTATCTCACTCTACTCCACAAACTCTCCTGCCTCTCCCTCTCTTCTCACTCTACTCCCCTCCACACTCTCCCCTCTAATCTCACTCTACTCCCCTCCACGCACTCTCCTACCTCTCTCATCTCACTCTACTCCCCTCCACGCACTCTCCTGCCTCTCCCCTCTCATCTCACTCTACTCCCCTCCACACTCTCCCCTCTCCCCTCTCATCTCACTCTACTCCCCTCCACACTCTCCTACCTCTCTCCTCTCATCTCACTCTACTCCCCTCCACAAACTCTCCTGCTTCTCCCCTCTCATCTCACTCTACTCCCATCCACGCACTCTCCTACCTCTCTCCTCTCATCTCACTATACTCCCCTCCACACTCTCCTACCTCTCCCCTCTCATCTCACTCTACTCCCCTCCACGCACTCTCCTACCTCTCCCCTCTCATCTCACTCCACTCCACACACTCTCCTACCTCTCATCTCACTCTACTCCCCTCCACGCACTCTCCTACCTCTCCCCTCTCATCTCACTCTACTCCCCTCCACGCACTCTCCTACCTCTCCCCTCTCATCTCACTCTACTCTCCTCCACGCACTCTCCTGCCTCTCCCTCTCATCTCACTCGACTCCCATCCCAAGTGCTCGCCCCCCTATCGCAGGCAAGGCCCCCATTGTCTGGCATTCACTTTCCCCGGTCATCCACGCCGTAGACTCCCTGCCCCGAGTCAAGTCCAGTGTCAAGATCTTCCTTTTTAATCTCAGCCTATGGCCGACTGCTTCGATGAAACAAATCGGCCCCGCTGTTTCTGGTCGAGCGTCTCGAGCCGCGTTGAGAGGCCGCCGTGGTTTAAATCCACGCTGCCTTGGGATAGCGGTGGTCCTCGCGGAACGGCATCGCGGTCCCACACAACTTCTCGCAACTCCGCCACTCTTGATTCAACTCGAAGAGCGACACGAACGTCAGAGGGGAAGAACGCACCTCGAGCGTTGCTGCCGGAAATTACGGAGGTGGCAACCGCGGGGAAAGCAAAAGCGTCAACTTCCATGGCTATTAACCTGCGGGTGGTCGCGCAACAGAGAACCCCCCCCTCCCCACCAGCGGGATCTCAGAGCGTGCCCAACTTCAGCGAGATCCACCACGTAGTCTTGTTGATCTGTTTTGTATTTCCGTAATACTTCCAGTCACTTGAACGCACATATTTGTGTTGGCGCGGGGAGACGAAACGAAAAGTGCCACAGTGCTCGAGCCACCGAGGAGCATAACGTGAACTTTACTTCAACTTCGAGGGACAACATTCGCTTATGGACTTTGGCGGCGGCGATGTCCATTCGGAAGGCTTGTAAAATAACTGGGGCAGTGTCAACATTTTCAAAAAATAATCAACGCGCTCCCACGTCGGCGCGGGAAGCAGCTGTCGGAGCGAGCCGAGGAATGTGGAGAGCGAGCGAGCGAATCGTTCAATCACGGCCCGATAGTGTCACTCTGAGCCATCGTCCACTCCAGTGTGGGGGGGGGGGGTTAAGGGGGGGAGAAAAAACCCTCAGTCCAAACTCAATTTAACACAGGATGAGGCCGAACTGAGCCTCCGGTTTAATCTGTCCGCACGATAACTCAAGGTGCGTTCAGAGTACATTCAATATGATGTGTCTGTTTTTAATCCCTCTTTCATTCAGCAGAAGCCTCCGCCATTATAGTGCGCGTGTGTATATATGTTTGTGGGGAGCGGTGGTGTAGCGGTTAGCGCGCTGCGCTATGAACCCGGTGACCCGAGTTCAATTCCCGCTCACGGCCAACACCGGTGACGATTATCTGAACCGGTCCTGGGTCTTCTCTAGGTTGACTCAGGCTCAAATGAGTACCTAGCGCAGTGTGTAAACATCGCCACTGGGGAGACAAAGGCGGCCGGGCGTGGTGTTGGCCACCCACCCCCTCGTGTGCCGTACCAGCCTTCATAGGTGCTCGCTAACAGCACTTGCCCCAACAGTCTGTTACGACTATACGCGGGATCTTTGTCTTTGTATATATGTAGAAAATCTGTCCGTACTAATCGCTCTGACGTATGGTTCAGAAACATGGCCAATTACAAAAAAATATCTACAGACCAAGAACGGAAACGTGTGCAGAGAAGCGTGCAGAGTTGCACACTCGACACGACACTGATCAAGAGAGAGAGACAGGGACACGTAGATTAAAGAACACACACACGCTAACGGCATCATGCTAACGGTTAAGAAACGTGTGCGGGCTTGGGCAGGACACATCGCTAGTATTGTAGATATGATGGACGATGACCAAGAGCAGTGATGGAGTGGCAGCCGAATGAACGGAACGCGTCAGAGAGGATGACCACCAAGGAGATGGAGCGATGGAATCAGTTGTTGTGCAGGTGCTGAGTGGGGTATTACACTGCGGGATTGTGAGAGGTGACAGTGGCTTGGGGAGGCCTTCACACCCAGCAGGTGGATTGACCGTGGCTGATGACAATTAAAGACATCCATTATAAGCCAATGGTGCTCTTAGATCTGCGACAAGGTGAAGAAACGTCCTTGCTGTGGCACAGCTTCAGTAAGCAGGGCACCGCGTCTGGCCAGTCGCATTGCTCCGCCGCCTTTGTCTCCCCAGTGTCGATGCAGACCGCACCACACCAGGTACTAATTTTAGGCTGAGAAGATCAGGTGGATGCCCAGACTTGCTTCAGACACCGATTGCTACTGTTATTGCGTATCACGACTGGAAATTGAGCATGGGCTGCTGGGATTTATTGGTATTGTGCGAACCACTATTACACACAATCTCACAACAAAAACCGCTGTGCCAGGCTCAGTGCACTCTGAGGTTACGTCATGTGCTCAATGGTTGGTGGTCACGGGTCAGGCCCAGATGTGATGGGTTAACAGGCACGCACACACACAATTATTCTATTTTGGCGACTTGGGTGACCTTTATCCAGCAGTGAATAGAGTATGGCTGGCGATGATGATGCCTACGAATATACTGCCACTAAGACGGTACAACCGGGCAACGAGCCTTGCTGGAGCGATATAATTCTTCATTTACAGGATAATCAAAATGTCCTTACGTGTGCCACACTGCCAAAGCGGCGAGTACGTGCAGCGCAGTGCAGCAATACTGGCACATCATCGCATCGAGACGATGAACGAGGAAACAAAACGGAACAAGGATAAGGTGAGGCAAAGTAAATCAAAGCCACAGACAGCCCTGGAGGCCTGGCAGGAGGTCCCGTGGCACGCTGGAGTCCAACAGAGACAGGCATCTCTAAGAGGCTACTTAAGGATGGCACAAGTGGCAGGAAATAAGATTAATTCCGCGTTATTACCGTCCGCGGAAACACTTTGAGAGCTCCCAAACCAAGTTTTGGCTCATTCTTCCGAGCCGTAGCATTGACCCTGGCTGCGCTGCCATGACTCAGAGCACAAATTTCTTCTGTCTGTCAACCTCGGGGATTTATTGTGCCGAAAGACAATCCCTTGTGACACAGAGTCACTGCTGATCACAAGGAAAAAAAAAATGTCGTTTATAAAAAAAAAGATCGCACCAACGGGCCCCACGGACGTGCCGCTTCACGCTCCCATTTGTAGATTGGTCCGAGGCCGGCAGCGGCGTGAAGGCCCAGAGAGGTGACTTTTACAGCTGGTCGCAAATTAGCATGAGTGTGTCATTCCATTCTAGTACGGTTAAATTGGACATTACTGATATTATTATTCCAAATTTGTTTTTCTTTATTTATTTGATTTTCTTTCCGCCTGCAAGGTTGTCCTTTGTATTAGCGGCTAATGGTGCATTCAGAATAGTGGTGTATTTCCTATCGGTTCAACTAAATAATTCATATCTGCACGGCACCTAATGAAGTAACCTGTTACATGACTGGCCACATTTTAGAACACATACTCATAAAACCCGTGCGATAATTTGTCGCTTACATTTCTCGCGTGCTCGGGTAGTGTTTACGTGATTATTCCGTAATTTATAATGCAGCAGCGAAGGGTGCCCATACCCCCCCCCCCCCTCTGCTAGGACCTGCCCTGCTGAGCTTACGGTCGCTCGCAACCCGTAATCAATCCGGTCGCTACATTGGCACGTAGTGGCACTCGTTCCTGGAGAATGTCAAAGGAATTCGTGATGCCCCCCATTGCACAGCATCCATTGGCGGTGCCGGCCAATTTGCCCCCCCCCATCACAAATTATTTGTGGGGCTCCCCCCACATCCATCGCACCCTCCCTCCCTCCCTCCTCCCAATCCCCGAAGTGAGAGGGCAGGAGAGAGACGGACGAGACGTGGAGACGTCGCGAGACTCGAGGTGTGTGGACCGAGGATAGGGATCGCGTGAGACGAGAGGAGAGAGATGCAGGTGAGGCAGGAGAAATGTAGCGACACGGGAGAGATGCGAACAAGAGACAAAGGCTGTTGTCCGGGTTTTAATTTCTTGCCGATATGTAGTGCGCGTCGCGACGGGAACTGCAAGATCCGACCGTATCCGTCACGTGCTCAGCGAGCTGCATTGGCTTCTGGTTGCTGAACGAATACATTGTAAGGTCGCACTCATCGTACACAAAGTGCGCTCTGTAAATTAACCACAGTTCCTTGCTGATATCGTCAAAGAAGCTGCATCCTCGCAGCGTCTTTTGAATAGCCATCGAGGAAAGACGGCCACTGCATCGCACGCTTTCAGATGCGCTTCTGCAGCCGTCTGGAATGCTCTTCCTTTCGATATTAGGAAACCACCGGGGCAATGCACTTTTAAATCATCATCTAAATTTACGAACTAATTTCTTTAGAACTGCTGTTTGCGTTTCGCTTTTTGTCCTTCCCTCGCACCTCTGATTTGCACGGTTGTCTACACACGGTGCGCCGAAAGAAGTCCAACCTACGTCCCGATCTATTTACATTTCCCCACTGATCGGGGACCCCCCCCCCCCCGTTGAGCCCCTTGGGTGCCCTCCGCTTTTGCCTCGAGCATCGCCCTCGAGTGGACGGCCGCGCCGCGTCGCCTCGCGCGGCTCAACGTCTCCACCACTCGCGCCCGCCACTGCTGGCTGACGTCACGCACCGTGCGCGCATTTAGATTGTTGTTGTCGTTGTTGGTGTCGTTGTTATTGACCGTGCATCGTTTCTCTCGGCCCTGGTCTCCCCGGGGAAAGGTACGGCTTAGCCAAATATATACAAACTAGCCTGTTGCCCGTCCAAGGACGGTGTTATTGCAGTAAATGTGAAACTTGCAAGCGAAAAGCAGACCAGGGCGTGGTATTCATTGCATCAACTCGTGTGCAATTTGTAAGGGCGCGGTGAGACAGACCTATTGCATTTTAAGGTTATAATCCCTTGTTCATCACGACGTCCGTTTTACTTCTTTGTCTCAACAGCGTGACGGAGATCACGTGACGTGAGGGTTCTGCCTTTGTAGTGAGGGTTGTGAGTTGACGCCGAGGAGGGGGGAGGAGGCGCCTCGCCCCCCATGTGGAGTGACGTCACCCGCTCATGATTATTAATGAGGGGGGTGTCCATTTGGAGAACGTCACCTTATCATGATTATTAATGAGGGGGGCTGTTCGATGTGGAGTGACGAAACCTGCTCATATTATTAATGAGGGGGGAGGGTGCTCCATGTGGAGTGACATCATCTGCTCATGATTATTAATGAGGGGGGGGGGGGGTCCATATGGAGGACATAACCTGTTCATGCTGGTCGACATGGAGTGACGTCACGAGCGTTAAGGACATTGCTGGGTGATTATAATCGGTATAGGTTGATGCCATTGACAGAACATCACAGACCAGACAATGCAGACGACAGCATTGCGACTCTTTTGAGTTGGTAGCCCAAACACCAAGCCGTGTGCAGTGCTGCGATGTCACGAGAAACGCGAGTCACGGTGACAGGTCCGATCTTGTGGCGGTGGTCGCATCTGCAGCTGCCCAGAGAGCACCGTTTGTGTGCCCAGTGGCGGTGAAAGCTCTCTGGTTTCCAGCCTGGATGCACTTTTCTGTCCGATGAGTTTCTCGCCATATACAGAGCATGTACGCATACAGTACAAGCTGAATATATATCATATAAGCACAGGTCTGATATAAGCAACATATTGGGGGAAGGACAGCTTCTGATAAAAGCAGACTCTTGATGTAAGCACAGGCAACCTTCTTGCTTTGCTCCCAAACAGCTTCTCCAAGAATTAAACTAATTGTTTGGCGATGTCTGTGTCTGTGTGTACGTTGAACTTTTTTCGCACCGTACGTAGCCATCCGCGCTAGTCGTAGGCGATGCTGCCGCTGCTGCATTGGTAGCAGTGCGCCCTGACTATTGAAAACAACAACAAAACCTGATGACATTCATCATTAAAACTGTGGCCTCAAGAGGAAAAGTCCCGTGCACACACTTTTGTGAGAGGTTCCAGGCAACGGCCCGTCTGCACACACGGCGTATCAAGAGAGAGGCCACAGAGGTTCCTGTGACTGCCTGGAGGTGGTTACGGGCCCCCAGCTCGCCCAACGTCCTGGCATCAACTCCCGACCGCACGCTTAGATATCCCACAGTGAAAACTACGAATCCAGAAACATCCAAATCCAAGGTGGATTTCGATGGAGGGGGCAATGGGGCAGTGGGGGGGGGGTCACTTATTGAGAGCAGAGCAGCCCGAATCCATCACGGACCGTCTGGCCGCGGTGAGACGCATTGTCGGGTGGCTACGTCGTGGACGCAGCCCGCAAAGCCAACTGTTGAACGAGCGAAACATCGTGTGGGCCCGGGAGGTGGATCGTCCCGCTGTGGAGACGCGGGCGATCGACAGACACGGGTGTCCTCTCAAGAGCTCCGGGGCGTCGCGATAATGGACATGTGCATCCAGTGTCTGCCGTCTCCCGAACGGCCAAATGAAATTGCGTCTCCCCAAGGGCTCCCTCTCTGTGTAATCACAGCTCCGCCACATCAATGGGGAAGCCGCTTTAATGTAAATAAGTCACTTGGCCGAGCCGAGCAGCAAACTGATGTTTTATTTAACTGAAAATTCATCCATAATGTAAAATATTACCGTCCCTGCGTTTTGGTGTTTATTTACCTATCCATGGTTTTGACTGTCGGGTAGTAGTAGAAAAATAGATGGGTGACGGAAATATATATTTGAATTCACCCATGAAAGCCTCACCCTGAGTCCCGGGACTCTTGTTCAGGAGGAATCTGCCTGGTACTATTGTCCAATTAATTTCATATTTGTGAGTGTGGAAGCAGAGTGACTGGAGAAAACCCACGCGGATGAAGGGACGTCGTCTCAAACTCTGTACAGATGCTACGCACAGCGGCCCTCCGATGCTTTTCCAGTTTCTTCCAAACAACAAATACGAATGAGACGTCGCAGCGACACCACTCCGCTGCTCCTGACGAGGTTATCTGGCTTGACCACCCAAAGGTGAAATTGTAGCTGCTGCTCTGCGTCTACATCAGCCGTACGAAATAATAAAGCAACCTACTTGCTGTACTGCATGGGCGCCTCCAGCGCTCTCCATCTCGGCATCATCGGCTCAATGTCCCGCGATGCCGCCGAGTCACCGACACATTGCCACCGCTCCCCGCCAAGCCTTCTTCAACGCAAGGGAGACCTGGGAGGCACATCCACGACACACGTAACGACGCGTTAAGTTCGTCGATTAATATTCATACGTACGGCTCATTGCACATGCATGGAATGCCATACGCGTATAATGAAAAGTGATTGTTCATGATTTATGCAAATGTATGCATATTATATTCCAACATTGGGTGGAGAGGTGGTGGTGGTGGAGGTGTGGGTTGCACACAGTCTTGCCTTCAGTTTGATTCCGGGTCGTGGTTGCGAGCGATATCCCGTTGGGTCCGGGGGGCCCTCGTTTCCCCAAACCCACACGGAGCAGCAGCGTGGTGAAGTATGGTCAAACAACCCCGACCACCAACACGGGATAGGGAGGAGGGCGCCACCCTGTAGTGGACAGACAAAGGGCTGTAAGCGATGATGATTAATTAATCATGATGTTGCCAATGTTACATTGAGACGAACAGAGCGCGAGCAAAACCTCATTTGCAAACGAGACAAAGCAAATGCCAACGAGACGTGAAACAGGAGGCAATAATATTTTGTTCTCGGCACATTATTATTGAACAAAACATCAGCGCCGAATTGTTGGCAATTCATCGAATCGCTGCGGGTAGCGGTGGGGTGGGGGGTGAAGGTGGGGAGTGAATCCATATTATCGATGCCGTGAGTAACGTTACATGTTGTGTAAACGCACTGTTGTTTAAATCGGGCACCCGCACAATGGGAATAGCACACAAAGCTCCCTGCCCAAGCAGCATAAGAGTCACATTTTTTTTTATCAATTAAGTGGGGGGTGGGTGGGTGGAATGAAAACAATCGCTTCTGTCTGCCACGGGGACAGAATAAATCATTAATGCAGTTTCAGTTGGCATTTAGTGGGAGCGTTAAGTCTGTCGAGAGCGAGCGAGAGAGCGCAACAGTACAGCTGTTAGCCGCGCATAATCTCGCGCGAAAACGGATGATTAATGACCAGCAGATTTTACTGTCAATGTTTGCTCTCTTCTCTTTGTCCCCCTCCTTAACTCGACGATATCATTATCACATCCAATAATGCTCAAAATACCAGCGGGAAACCATCTCCGTGGGAAAGCAACCATGCCGCTCCGAGGGTTTTCTCTCTCTCTCCTCTCGCTCTCTAATCCCCCCCCCCATCTCTTTTGCTACCCCACTCTGGCTCTCTGCCAGCACTTGCATCAATGTTTAAATGGTTCCTCGATTGAATGTCATAACGGTGCGCTCAGCTAATGGTGCCAAAATGGCTCCCCCGGTGACTGACAGCTCCGAGTCACATGTCGCAATTGTAGTTGGGCGAGGACTTGGCCACGCTCGTGCGGTCTCTCTCTCGCTCGCCCTCTCACGTTCTCTCGATTTTTCTTCCTTCCCGACACCTCGTTTTGAATTAGGTTGGGCTGAGGCCATGGCTTTTCTCATCATCGTAACGGCAGAGGTTCGCACAAAATATAAAATCTCGCTTCACGTCACCACCGAGAGTCGAGCGTCGTTTATCGTTTCTTATTTTTCGGACTCTAATTTAAAGTTGTAATTTAACGTTCGTGACAATTCCGATGAATAAATTTTTTTGCCAAAAAAAATAAACGTAATTTATTTTCAAATATGTGCTGACTATATTATTTTGTCGGTAATGGAAAAAGTTGGACATGTAAGCGCTCCTCGAATCTGCATTTTTAGACTTTTCTGCATTCCCGAGCTAAGGCGGCTTTCCGGAATTAGCGTCGGGTGCGAGCGATCTCACAGCAGATGTAGAATGTGTGGCTTCGTGGACGTGAGGTAGACGCTGCACAAAGCGCGCTCATTCCCAGTGCCAACCAACTTCTGAATGGCCGCATTACCAATTGCATGGATTTTTTCTCCTTTTCCTTTCTCCTTAACTTAAAAGTCCCGTAGTGTGTGTGTGTGTGACCCTCGCGACCAGCCAACAGTCTCATAACTCAGCCACATTGATGGAAGCTATTTTGACACTTAGACTTTAAGGCAATTTAAATGATAATTTTGTCTCTTACTCTTTTTTTACCCCCGCCCGCCCCCCCCCCACTCTCTCTCTCTCTCTTAGCCCAGATCCTTACACGTAGCTAACGGTGCTTTTACAAGACATGAAACCCAACTGAATAACTCGTTTAATCAAAGCCTCCCTGTGATGTAACGTGTTGTGAAGGTAACCGCGCGGATTTATCCACGTTCGCTCATCGCCCCGTCGGACACAAAACGGACCGGGGCGAGGCACCGCTCGCTCCTCGGCAAAACCGGCGCTCGCATCGAACGCAGCTCCACTCCCACCGCTCGTGCCGTACATCTCTCCCCGCTCGTGCCGTACATCTCTCCCCGCTCGTGCCGTGTACATCTCTCCGATGCGTGTTAGCGGGTTGTACCGCGGCGTACTTTGGACGCGCGATCTGACGTTTCGCTCCACGTGCTGGAAGCTTCTCCAGGAACTGAATTAATTCATCTCCCGAGAGCGTGGGGGGCGGGGAGGGGAGTTTGGACGTCGTGCCGGAGCGCGACGCGGCTTCTCTCTCCGCCTGAGACGAGCGCACCTCGTCCCGAAGGCGAGCATGTAAAGCGAATGAGTCCTGCCGAGTGGAAAGCCCAGGTGTGTCCCGCAGAGATGCCCCGAGACTTGTTAGGGACCCGTGCCGCTAGCGCAATCAATATCTTCCCATTAATGTGACTTTGCGGATTTTGCAATGCGGAATTTTTGTCATACGTTGAGTCTGCTTAAGAGCTTGGGTGTCACTTAGGTTATGCGGGATTCACTGAACCGGGCTTTAAGCCGCTTTGAGGGCCTCAAGCAAGCGGCTTCAAATCCGCAGTATTGTTGTCCGTCACTTTTCCAGAGACGCTATAAACATTAAGTCCGATCGTCTCATCATCTCTGGGATAAATGTGGGTTACGGTTGTAGAAACGCGGGGTATTTTATATATATATTTTATATCATCAGTCTTGGCCACCCGACTTCAAAGGCGACTTAAGCAATTGGGCAGCAGCTTTTACAGAAATTAAAATGTGGTCGCGTGGCACGGCTTCGGGTGGAACAGGACTCGTCAGAACTGATCGAGATTCCGCTGCGAGCCACACGGCACATCGAATCCCACGGCGATGCTTGGCGCGGAAATTGAGGCCAGCGGCACGGGGACCGACGAAGCGTTGACGACGATGCCGCACGCCCGGCCAGGGAGCACGCTTGCGATTCACTGCCCGTGCACTTCATGTGGGGAGCGGTGGTGGAGCGGTTAGCGCACCGCGCTACGAACTCGACACCCGAGTTCGATTCCCGCTCACGGCCCAACACCAGTGACGATTATCCAAACCGGTTCTGGGCCTCCGCTAAGTCGACTCAGCCTCAAATGAGTACCTGGTGCGACGTGAGCATCACCACTGGGGAGTCAAAGGCAGCCGGGCGTGATGCTGGCCACCCATCTCCTCGCGTGCCGTGCCGGCCTTCATAGGTGCTCGCTAACAGCACTTTCCCCAACAGTCTGTTAAGGCTATACGGGGGCTCTTTGTCTTGTGTGCTTCATGCGTGCCCATCACCAAATCACCCAGAATGCACACAAACTTGGAACCTCGGCGAGGTCGAGGTTTGAAACTGAGGGGGGCTGAATCTGGATTGTGCTTGGATGGACGAACGCTTTGCACAACAAGTGGCTGTCAGCTGTGAGGCAACGTGGCAGGCAGCAGGAGACAGTACGGCACAATCCATTGCTGTGCTGTACTTCTACGATCCCGCATCCATGCTCCTTGCGTTCACCAACCCGCGCCGCCCGTCAAGGTCGTGTGGGTGGACTGGCGGAAAAGCGATGAGCGCTCCGATGGCTCGCATCAGCGGCGAGTGAAATCACAACCGATCCTGGGCCTCTCCGACGCACCAACCAGCAATGGCCGGAATGGTGAAGCATGGTCAAATAGCTCCCATGACCCCAATGCCCCTCAACCAGCAGCGAATTGGCAAAGGACCGAGCGCACCTACCGCGCAGACGGAAGTGTTCACTTTCCCACGCCAGGGGCAGCGTCGCGTCACAGTCGCTTTCTAGACACAGCTGCCCGTCCCGGCAGGCAGGGCAGCTTGGGAGGCCCTGCCAAGGTGTCACACTTCACAGCGTGGGAGCGTGCGTGTGTATGTGGTGTGTGTGCGTGCGTGTGTGGCGTGTGTGCGTGCGTGTGTGGCGCGTGTGTGTGTGTGCGCGTGTGCGGCGTGCCACGTTCCCATGATGTTTGGTCGCGTGCCACCATTGTGCATCGCCGCTAGCTTCTCAAGAGGTGAAGGGAAACTTCGCGAAATGGGGTCAATTTACGTAACATGTGAGACGCGCGAGGTTTAGCAGCGTAAAGGTAAAGGTGCAGCCCTGCATTCACCCGGCAGAAAGTCCTCCACCGTAGAACGAGGAAGAGTCGGTCAAATGCTCTCGAGAGGGGCCCATCCACACCACTGGGTAGACAGAGGTGGTGGTGGTGGGTCCATCCACACCGCTGGGTAGACAGCGGTGGTGGTGGTGGGGCCCATCCACACCGCTGGGTAGACAGAGGTGGTGGTGGTGGGGCCCATCCACACCGCTGGGTAGACAGAGATGGTGGTGGTGGGGCCCATGCACACCGCTGGGTAGACAACGGTGGTGGTGGGGCCCATCCACACCGCTGGGTAGACAGCGGTGGTGGTGGTGGGGCCCATCCACACCGCTGGGTAGACAGAGATGGTGGTGGTAGGGCCCATCCACACCACTGGGTAGACAGCGGTGGTGGTGGTGGGGCCCATCCACACCGCTGGGTAGACAGCGGTGGTGGTGGGGCCCATCCACACCGCTGGGTAGACAACGGTGGTGGTGGGGCCCATCCACACCGCTGGGTAGACAGCGGTGGTGGTGGGGCCCATCCACACCGCTGGGTAGACAGAGATGGTGGTGGGGCCCATCCACACCGCTGGGTAGACAACGGTGGTGGTGGTGGGGTCCATCCACACCGCTGGGTAGACAGCGGTGGTGGTGGTGGGGCCCATCCACACCGCTGGGTAGACAACGGTGGTGGTGGTGGGGCCCATCCACACCGCTGGGTAGACAGAGATGGTGGTGGTGGTGGGGCCCATCCACACCACTGGGTAGACAGAGATGGTGGTGGTGGTGGGGCCCATCCACACCGCTGGGTAGACAGAGGTGGTGGTGGTGGTGGGGCCCATCCACACCGCTGGGTAGACAGAGGTGGTGGTGGTGGTGGGGCCCATCCACACCACTGGGTAGACAGAGATGGTGGTGGTGGTGGGGCCCGTCCACACCGCTGGGTAGACAGAGATGATGGTGGTGGTGGGGCCCATCCACACCGCTGGGTAGACAGAGATGGTGGTGGTGGTGGGGCCCGTCCACACCGCTGGGTAGACAGAGATGGTGGTGGTGATTGGGGTGGATTTAAGAAACTTGGAAGGTCAAACCAGATACCTCTGGAACCCACGTTCAGTGTGCTGATCGTTACACCATGGCTGATGATTATAAACAGTTTTAAGCAATTAAAGTTATCTTTTGCAACTGCAGTTAGGGTTACATAGCAGCTAAATACTGGGCATGTAATGATTCTTATCCCATCCTACCGATGTGATAAATTGCCACGATTCTGCACCTCGAATCGATTCAAGAAACAATTTCTCCGTCTTTGTTTTTGCCAGCTCATTGGTACTGTTTGCCCTGCTCTTCCCCCGTCTCATTCCTACAGCATTTTGTTGACCCATTAGCCTGCACGTAAGATGTGCACACCATTAACATAAAATGTACATGTACCATTCTCGAGTGCTTGCTGACGGCGCGCTCGGCAATCCTCGCCGGCGAATCGACGCAAGTCGTCACATGCTCGCTGAGCACCGAGGCGGGCGAGCTGTAGCCATGGGGAAAAATCCACGACTCCTTCTCCTATTGACAGAGCGGCGCTGACATTCCCCCACTCTTCTAACCTTTAAATCAAAGCTAAAACACAACCTGCTTCGAGATTATTGCTCATTGTGCAGCGTGGCGAGCCGCGTAGCTTGTCAGAGCGCGACAAGGCATGCCGCTGTTGTGATAAGGCGCCTGATAAACGAATACGATGATCGTACCGACGATGACGACGGTGATCAAACTGCGCGACTCTTGCTTGGCGTTAAATGAATGCGCTCATACCTCGGAACAAGTCTGCCCCTCTCTATTAATTCCCACCGCTCCCCAATGAAGCGAATGACCTTGAAAGAAGAACGCGTATATCTGGGTGCTGTTGCTGTAATCAGAGAGATCTGTTATACCTGGCCGCCGAAGATGGACCAGTCACACGCAACACAAAAAACGTTTAAAGACGTTTCCCAGATCGTCGACTTTTCCCCGAGCCGAGTGTCGCCCTTGCTCGGGCCTGCGCAGCACTTAGCTTGCGAGATCTGACGCGAGAAGGTGCATTGCGGGTGATTAGACCATCGTCTCGCCCACGCCGGAACGACTCAATTGCACGTTCCGTGTTTAATGCAGGAAAGCCTCGGCGCCTTCCAGACCACAGCAGAGTCTCGAGACTCAGCGGCGGATCCTGCTTTGGGACCGTTTGGCCAATTACTTTCGAGAGTAGTTTTGCCTCTGGGAGAGATTTGGCACACGCTGAGCAACCCACGTGCAAGATGACAGAACGCCCCAAAAGTCCACACAGATGGGCTCACAACCACACTGGTCTGGGCTACCATTACCAAGCCACTTCGCGGCCCTCTGGATTTGCGAGCGCCACACATCTCGATGTGATTCGCCAACCCTTGCCTCCTGAGCGTTGGAAATTCAGGCGCGCGCGCCACCGCGCACGGTTTACAGCTCGATCCAACGGAAGCAGCCGCAGACTGCGATCGTCTGGCTTTTGTATATTTGTAGCACGGGCACCCACGGGCACCCACGGGCACCCACGGGCACCCACGGGCACCCACGGGCACCCACGGGCACCCACGGGCGCCCACGGGCGCCCACGGGCGCCCACGGGCACCCACGGGCACCCACGGGCACCCACGGGCACCCACGGGCACCCACGGGCACCCACGGGCACCCACGGGCACCCACGGGCACCCACGGGCACCCACGGGCACCCATGGTCACCCACGGGCGCGGCCGGGAGCATTGAGCATTCCGCTCAAGACGAGAACGCGTCCAAACCGGGGGGAGATGATGTTCATTTTTCGCTTGTCCGCCCCGTGACTCAGAATGCAGGTTCACAGCGGTGCCGGCGCGGCGCGCTGACACGGCCATTAGCCCCCTGAGCCACCCCGCCACCCGTGCGGACTTCATTTTAACTCGGTGGCACACCTCGCGAGGAGGGCGGTGTCGCGCCTGCTTAATCTGTTCCATTAACAACAATTAGCCACAGGGCTCAGCTTTAAAACATCATCGCTGTGCCTGTCTTGAAAACAAATATAGCGTGTCCCGCCAAAACCATGCGATTAAACGGTTTATGCACAACTGTGAACGCACGCGCGCGAGCGCACGCATACAAATACTGATGCACACACGCACCACCACGTGCACACATGCTGGCACGCGCAAGCACTCACATGGATAGGCATGCATACACACACACACGTATAAAACACAAAGACAAAGATTCCTCCGTACAGCAGCTGGGGCAAGTGCCGTTAGCGAGCAGCCGCTATGACTGCCGGCATGGCGCACGTGGGCGGAGTGTGGCCAGCGCCATGGCCCACCGCGTTTGTCTCCCGAGTGCTGATGGTTACACGCCGCACCGGGCACTGCGTTTGATAATCGGTTTGATCAACGGGAGGCCCACGATCGACTCAGATATCCACCACGATCGACTCAGATATCCACCACGATCGACTCAGATATTCACCATGATCGACTCAGATGTTCACCACGATAGACTCAGATGTTCACCACGATAGACTCAGATATTCACCATGATCGACTCAGATGTTCACCACGATAGACTCAGATGTTCGCCACGATAGACTCAGATATCCACCACGATCAACTCAGATCTTCACCACGATCGACTCAGATGTTCACCACGATAGACTCAGATATCCACCACGATCGACTCAGATGTTCACCACGATAGACTCAGATATCCACCACGATAGACTCAGATATTCACCACGATCGACTCAGATATTCACCACGATTGGTTCGGATATTCAACACTGATACTGCCCATGCCGTAGGTCACGCGCTTCATGGTGCAGTGTGAGGACCACTTGTACGTTGAACTTCTTTCGCACCATACGTAGCCACCACTTGCGCCCACAGCTCCAAAAAGACAAACATCTCCCCCGTGTAGCCTTAACAGACTGTGGGGGCAAGTGCTGTTGGCGAGCATCTATAAAGGCCGGCACGGCACACGAGGGGGTGGGTGGCCAGCATCATGCCCGGCCACCTTTGTCTCCCCAGTGGAAATGTTTACACATCGCACCAGGTACTCATTTGAGGCTGAGTCGACCTACCGCCCCACGCACACGCACACACGCAAGCGCTCGCCATACGCGTATGCGCATCAAACGACCTGTTGAGCATCATCTCAACGCCGACACTTCCATAGAGTTGAAAAATATAGCCAAGGAAAATTCATCATAATCATAACAATATCGTAACACGCTAACAAAAAAATAATTTAAAACAAGAACACAGACTAAAAACATTTTCAATGTTTCATAAACACTCTCCGCTTATTAGTGTGCATATACTTTGCTGAAAAGTGTCTAGTTGTTTAGTTGCCGAATTAATTAGCAGATATAATTAGCATATTTCAGATTTACGACCAGGAATTTGTAATAAACGAATGGAGGAAGAACCCCCCTCCCAAAAAAAGTCGATGCAAGATGATGCATGCATAGAGCATGCAGTGCGATTACACTCGTTTTAATTAGCTTCTGCAACCTAAAAAAAAACCGTGTAAACTCAACTGGAGAAAAGTAATGAAACTCTAGACGTTACATTTTCTAATGATTTTTATAAACGAAGGAATGAAACCGCTCGTGGCTACGTGGTTAACATACTATCATGCATAATGATCAACGCAGGAGCATGCTAATGTCCACTAAATGTAAAATGATCACGGAACACTCCATTTTCACAGTTTCACAATTTGAGTCGAGGTAAAATAATGTTGTGGCCAGAAGGGCAGGACAAAACATAGTGATGATGTATTTTAATCTAACCTCGTAATGAAGATAAAGTTGGTGTCCATGGGCCTTGTGTGTTGGAATAAAAACTGCGACTCGAGAAGGGACTTGGTGCCAGCAACCCAAGCGTGAAATCGACAGCGGAGTACGGCGCTCTTAGAGATCGACACACACCACACACACACACACAACACACCACACACACAACACACACACACAACACACACACACACAACACAACACACACACAACACACACACACAACACACACACACAACACACACACACACAACACACACACACACAACACAACACACACACAACACACACACACAACACACACACAACACAACACACACACAACACACACACAC
Source organism: Lampetra fluviatilis (assembly GCF_964198595.1). NCBI lineage: Eukaryota > Metazoa > Chordata > Hyperoartia > Petromyzontiformes > Petromyzontidae > Lampetra > Lampetra fluviatilis. The sequence continues at coordinate 1,120,795 of NC_136305.1, forward strand.
ACACACACACACACACACACAACACAACACACACACAACACACACACACAACACAACACACACACAACACACACACACACAACACACACACACACAACACACACACACAACACAACACACACACAACACACACACACAACACAACACACACACAACACACACACACAACACACACACACACAACAGTTACGCGGAACGAACATGTCCAGTGATATTCTTAGGTTTTTTCGGTAAAGTCACGTAGGTAAGAAATTAATAAAAGTAAAAGAAAAGTAAAATAAAAATCACGACGTTTCGGAGGCAACACAAGCTTCCGTCTTCAGGTGGAACCGTCACAGCACGATTGCTGTATCACTTGATACTGTTGACTTCCCCAAATAAATCGGTGCTCAATTTATTGACACTGGAGGGATGATGGGCTGAGTCACCTCCCATCCAGGATTTGATTTGTAACCTTCTGCTTGCGAGCGGCTCACGCTACCGCTCCCCCTACCGCAGTGCCACGTGGTTCACTCCTCTTTGTAGATAATAATTTTGCCAAGCAGCTGTGAGTGTGTAAACGAGCCATTGCATTGCGATCGCCGCTGTTACAATAGCCGCATTGGGGACACATCCGTGGAGGGTCTCCCCGTGTGAAGGCGAACTCTCACTGGCCACCATCATACACACACGGTCCCACAAGCCCCCGCGCGTGTGTCCGTACACACGCCTCCATCCCTGGGACGAGGCAAGGGGACGCTCCGTCAGGTGTGACCTCGCTCACCGCTGGTCAACGTCGCTCACCTCCTGGATCAGGCAACGGCTGCCCGGCTGAATATTTAATTTCAGAATCCTCAAGCACCAGGCCCCTTTGCACCTGTAAAACCAACAATGAACCGTGTGAGTAAACGGTCACGGCGCACTCTGGAATGCTTTGTTTTGACACGGCTGAGACCATCAAATTCACTTCCACGGACACAAGACAAAGTATGCGTTTCACTCGTCTGCCCCTGGGCTTGAACCCAGGATCTTCGGAGTTGGTGGCTCAGTACGGTCGCTTAGCGCCCGAGACCTTTTGAGCTTCCTGGATTTTACGTGCAAGTCATCAGAAACCGGTTATCAAAAACGCGAGGATATTAAGCGCTGACTTTCAGCACCGACGACAGCTCATCCGACGGAAAAATAAGACCGTGTTGAATTGTTCCTTAATGCTAAACTCATTAAAACATCCCTTTGTGTTAGCGCTAATTACTTGAGCAATTTTATCCTGAACATCTTTTTAATTTCATCCGAATGCATTCTAACTCGAGTCGGTTACAAGTGAGAAACAGCTATTTGTGGCGTGCGCTGCACAATGGCTGTGGGGGGCTGCGGAGCCAATAAACCCAAGTGTGGTGCCATCATCGCGCTCCATGCCACGGCTGACAACGCAGAACCGCGGGCTACCGCCCCTTGGCCGCACCACAGCTTTCAGACGCACGCCAATTTCGCGAACCAAATTGGCCGTTCTCAATCTGTTCAAGACTTTAATGCGGTGTGTTTTATAATTCGCATGTTTCTACGTGGACGGTGTGCGAAAATTCAGGATAAATCCCGTAAATGTTTCACATGGAGAGTACAATTCCATTTTTATTATTTTAATAACTATTACAATGAATACAACATCATAGTCCAGAACATGTTGTAAATTATTCGTGATGGATTTTTTTTATTACTGTAATCGCAAA